>NC_090439.1:448531867-448834898 GCF_031143425.1 Pleurodeles waltl | reverse complement strand
TGGATTTTGAGCGGCAAGATCGTTCACAGTGCGGGGGACTAAGTCTGACCCACGGTGAAGGACCCTTGTCACTCTAAATCCTGGTTTTGCTCCGGCTAACTAGCAGTGCCTCATCTCTCCCAAAGGGAAGAGACAATTGGGCAGCCGAGAGCATGACATCTTAGTACTTCCTAGGGAAGTCGTGGTCACTCAGGTCACAAATAGTTCTCTCATACACAGTTCGGTCTCATATATAAATGACAAAGGCAGATTGAGTTTTAAAGATTGGTTTAATAAAACGACTGCATTTTAGATAGCAAAGCGTGAGCTGCAATAACCAGAACTACACAACACAGAAGGATTAAAATAGTAACGATGAGAGTGAAGCACAAGAATAAGGCTATCATAGTGCAACTAGATTAGGTTCTCTATAACTTATATTCTGAGCACAGAATGTAAAGCTCTAAGCCTGCCTTTCAGGTTCCCCCGGGAGGACATCAACCCTCATACCTGAGCAAAGGCCTGTAATCTGCATCAGCATCTGCAAGGGGGCAGTCAGCATCTAGTTGTAGGTTCCTGGTCGGGATCTCCCTCTGACGTGTACTAGGACTAGAAAGAGTTTTTATAACTAACACGCAGATGTTCTAAGAAAATGTCCCTACGTAAGGATGTGTTTTTTCTACGAACACTAGAGACTAAACTTCTACCATGTGTACCGGCAATGTACCAGACTGTAGCCTTGACTGAAGCACAGGGTGAGCAAGAATGCAGTGTTTAAGAACACAGTGCTGAACTAAGCTAAACAGTGTGATAGAAAGAAATAAAAACAAGACCGTAAAACTGGTTATTGTAAAATAACAGTGCAAGACTGAATAAAATGTATCTAGGGCAAAGTGCACAGAGGCCTAATATGTTAACCTAACGTGCATGAAGCTATATTAAAAATAGCTGCACTACAGATGTACTATGTTTTACTTCCTCTCCTTTCCAAGGACAGTGGGCACTTTCCCAAAGCAGATGCTAACATTATTTTTATTATTATTTTATTTATATTATAAACAGAAATATGTTTTTTTTAAACAACTCTCATATAGTTGCGTGTGTACTTTCTTCTGGGTACAGAGATCACAGTAGATATGTGTGAATGTGTTCTTTAAGGGTTATTGTCTAATTTTCCAAAGTTTCTCACACACGTAATTCTGTTATTTTCATACACCCATATTCATGAATAGACACAGAAGAGTTGACACATGTGAAAGGTAGGTGCAAGTGAAATGTATTGAATTAGTTTAACATTAAAACTGTTTCCATTGACATTCAAAAGTTTGGAATGAAGACTTCTAAAAGCTGGTATCAATGGGTGGAGCTCAACAGTTTGTCTGCTTGTCTTTTTATGTAATACTTGCTCCAGATTAAGAGGAGAGTGTGGTGTGGAAGGTGCGCAGGTGTGTTTATGGATCGGACAGGTGGTTATTGGTATGGTTGTTGGTGAAGTGTCCCTTGTAATTTGGTGTTGTGCCCCAGTTAACTGAGACGTATGACTTGGTCATGCAGATTTACACCGCATATCATATTCATGCACAGGACCAGACACCTTCCATCTTCCACCATTAAAACAAAGAGATGTTCCTGGAACAACTATACCATCTCCTAAAGATGCTTTTAATGACTTCCGAGACACAGATCTCTCTTTCAATTAACCTTTGGACCAGTTCCTGTTGGATTTCTTTATTGCACAGGCTCATCTATATGGAAGAACATCCCCAGCACAGAGGATTGCTGTTGGAACAATTGATAATCCAGAGGGCAGGATTTGACCAAGCGCTGCACCTCCACATTTGTAGCCAACTAACAAGGCAAGTGAGTTGTCAAATATTTTGAGAGTCTGTGTCTAGAAGTTTGTATGAGGGAGCACTGCATCCACAAGTTTTTTTCTCCTCAAAGGATTGAGTGAAGACTGGAGTTGCACGTGCATTGGAAAGTGGACCAGGGGAGTCAACTGAAATAACTATAGGATGAGGGTGGGTTCAGGAGGGTGCCGATGCCTGGTACAAGCATCTATGACTTTGTAGCTGTCACCCAGATACTTGCATTGTAGTTCGTTAGGAGCAAACCTGCTGGTTGGCCTTGAGGTCTTTTGAAGAGGTTTTCCTGGGTAGTACCAACAGTTTCCTCCTACTTCTCCTTTTGGATCTAGGAGGTGCCAGATGTAGAAACTTGTAAAAGGATAGAGTTGTCTTCCTGGTGTGCATGCAGACGTCCATGTTTAGATGGTAAAATATTATCAATAGATGCTTGGTCCCCAGGAACTAAAGCAAAAGTGTAATATAGCTACAATGTTTGACATTACAGATTGTGTGTCTGCCTTAAACAGAGTTATACATCAGTTGAAAGCAAATGGTGACCCTTTAGCAGAGAGAAATCCTACATTAAAATATTATACAATGTATAGTAAAGTCTTACCTGCACTTGCAACAAATGCTGCCTTTGTGGATGGACCACTAGATGTCAGCTGCTGAACCTGTCATGGAAGAAGGTGGTAGATACATCTCACTTGATTCAGCAGCTGTTGTAAAACATATAAGAATAATTCAGAATTGTGAAAGTGGGCTATAACCAATTCTACAGTTAACATACCTGTTATCAAGGTAGCAGTAAAAACTTAAATAGACACATGGCATTTTCAAATGCAAGAGAGGAAATAGTCAATGAAAGTCATTTTTTAAAAAGATGACAAGGTGAAAATAAGTTAAAATAACTGTGGATAGTAGTGCATGAGTTGATGTCACAGACTTATTTGACCAACAGATAAACAGTGTTGCTTGTTTTATGTCCCTGATCTCATGGGATGGTTGGAGCGTAATGTGCATGCCAACAGCCATTTTCTCACTACAGATGTTAAGAGAGACATACAGAATTAGTCAACATGCCTGCAAAAATGCTGTCAGTGCATACCAATAAGGCATTAATACAGATGGGACATGCCATGATCTGAAAAAAGTTAGAAGGACAAAATTATTAACTTGAGCCAGACAAACTCATAAAGTGAGATACTGTTAGGTAGGATGACCTAACATATATTACTCACTGATTGTATGTAATGGGGACATTAGTGGATAGAGTGGGACTAATGTGACATGCACATCTGTTAGTAATGGGTCTCTATTTGGCAGTCAGTTTACACCCTGTGAAAGTAGGGATCCTCATTCTAGTCAGAATAAGGGAGATACACACCTAGGATAACCCGTGCTCAACCCATTGGCACAAGCAGTCAGGCTTATCTCAGAGGCAATGTGTAAAAATATTTGTACCAACACACACACTAACACAGTGAAAAACCCACAAAAGCACTCAACACCAGTTTAGAAAAATAGCCAATATTTATGTGAGTAAAACAAGGCCACAACAACAAAAACCCAACATGCACAAGTAAAGTTATACATTTTTCAAATATTAAACTTGAATATAGTGCTTAGAAACAGAAATGCTTCAATTTGGTGTTCTCACGGCATCGTGACGGAGTCATTCTCAACACTTCGACGCCAATTGCACCGGTCACGGAGTCGCACGGACCATCAGATACAGTACCTTTTGAAAGTGAGGAAACAAGCCGGTGCACGGAGTCGGGGAAGCAAGGCATCGCTGGATCCGGTGTGGCGTTGGTTCTGGTGCTGCCGAGCAGTGGAGCGGAGGTGTCAGTACGAAGCATCGGGCCTTGCTTCGGAGCAGGGAAGATGAGGCAATGGCTGCGTGAAGCGTCAGGACCTTACGCTCCAGCAGGGTTGTTGTCTGGCAGGTCAAGATGCCGTGGGGCGACCTCACGGGGTTGCAAGCACGCCATGGGGCTGCAGGCCCTGCAGTGGAGTTGGTTGTTACGGATGTCAGTGAAATGGCACTCAGGACTCACAGAGTCACAGCATGTGAGCAGGCCTGTAGCGGCATCAAGCCAGTGATGTCAGTCGGGGTAGTCCCACTCCAACGGGGACAACAGCTTTGTTTACAGGCAGCATCGTAGGGTCAGGCAGCAGTGTCATTCCGGGTGTCGTCCAGGATTGGTGCACTTGTTTTTTTTTTTTTTTTTTTAAGTAGCTTTCACTCCCAAGGGCCCGGAAACTGGAATAGGCACCACTTGGTGAGTTAGTGTCCACAGCAAGTTAACCTAGAGGCTGGTAGGTGAAGTCTTTGCTGTCCCTGACACTTTGAAACAGGAGGTAAGCTTAGTCCAAGCCCTTGGAGACACTTCACAAGGAGGATACACAGCAAAGTCCAGTCTTTGTCCTCTCTAAGGCAGAAGCAGCAACTGCAGGCCAACCCAGCAAAGCACACACAGCAAAGAGACAGCGCTCCTCTTCCAGCTCTTCAGTTCTGCAGTGGCAAGTCTGAGCCATGTTTACAGGTCTACTCTTGTGGGTGGCCCAATCGGTGCTTCAGGCCCACTAATAGCTGTCACAGTGCCCTTTCCTCGGGATCTGCACGCTGCTGAACAAAAGGTCAACCTCCTGGCTTCACCAACTCAGACAGCTATTATAGCACAGAGTTATGATGAAGCCAGGCAGGGGGACGGGAATCAGGGTAGGAACTGCAGGGAGAGAGATCTGAAAAGAAAAGGTTAGAACAAATATGCATATACTCATTCATAACAGTATAACTCAGCAATAGACTCTTGAATAAAGGCATCTCCGTGATATCAGATTGAGACCCTTTGTGAATTGGGCATAGCCTCTTCTTTGAATCATGGAACAAGAACAAACTGCAACCTCTGAACCTAGAGATGGCAAGAGCTTTGGACTATCGACATACTCTGAATATCAATCATGTAACAACTATGCATTCATAAACATAAACGTTTGATCTTAGCCTAGAAATTCTCAAAGACTTAAATATGTATCTCACATATTATGCTTCCCAAAAAACAATGAAACTATAATTTGCTTATCTCCGAAAAGTTTTCACATTTACTACCTAGGCCTAACAGTTTTACTCATTGAACTTGAAGCGCTCTGTTCGTTTGGCAGAAGCGCCTTGCTTGTTGTTCATTTAGTGCTTTGATCATCATACATGAAGCGTTTTGTTCAATATGCCAGAGAGCGCTTTAACTTGCTTTGTCTGAAGTGCTACGCTCGTTATGCTAAGGGGCGCTTTACTCATGTGGCCTGAAGCGTTTCGATCCTCGTGTCAAGACCACTTTACTCATGTGACCTGAAGCACTTTGATTGTCGTGCCAAGGGTGTTTTACTCATGTGGCATGAAGCGCTTTGATTGCCCTGCCAAGGGCGCTTTACTCATGTGGACTGAAGTGCTTTGATTGACGTTCAAAGGGCGCTCTACTCATGTGGACTGAAGCTCTTTGATTGCCGTGCCAAGGGCGCTTTACTCATGTGAACTGAAGCGCTTTGGTTGCCGTGCCAAGGGCGCTTTACTCATGTGGACTGAAGCGATTTGATTGCCGTGCCAAGGGTGCTTTACTCATGTGGACTGAAGTGCTTTGATTGTCGTGCATACGGCGCTTTACAAGTGTGGCCTGAATCGCTTCGCTCGTTGTGCTAAGGGGTGCTTTACTCATGTAATCCAAAGCGCTTTGATCGTCGTGCCAAGGGCGCTTTTAACTTTGAACTGAAAACACTTTGCTCATTGTGCTAAGGGGCGCTTTACTCATGTGGCCTGAAGCGTTTCGATCCTCGTGTCAAGACCACTTTACCCATGTGACCTGAAGCACTTTGATTGTCGTGCCAAGGGCGTTTTACTCATGTGGCATGAAGCGCTTTGATTGCCGTGCCAAGGGCGCTTTACTCATGTGGACTGAAGCGCTTTGATTGCCGTTCCAAGGGCGCTCTACTCATGTGGACTGAAGCCCTTTGATTGCCGTGCCAAGGGCGCTTTACTCATGTGGACTGAAGCGCTTTGATTGCCGTGCCAAGGGCGCTTTACTCATGTGGACTGAAGCGATTTGATTGCCGTGCCAAGGGTGCTTTTCTCATGTGGACTGAAGTGCTTTGATTGTCGTGCATACGGCGCTTTCCAAGTGTGGCCTGAATCGCTTTGCTCGTTGTGCTAAGGGGTGCTTTACTCATGTAATCCAAAGCGCTTTGATCGTCATGCCAAGGGCGCTTTTAAATTTGAACTGAAAACACTTTGCTCATTGTGCTAAGGGGCGCTTTACTCTTGTGATCTTAAGCGATTTGATCGTCGCGCCAAGGCCGCTTTTCTCTTTAAACTGAAAACGCTTTGCTCGTTGTGCTAAGGGGCGCTTTACTTTTGGAAGTAACAACTCCCTTCAAGATTGGGCTCATCAAGACCTTACCGCTACGAGTACGACCTACTCGTATCTGAATTCACCATGGAAACAAGGATATTCCGATTTACTGTCAATCTGCCATTCAGGAAATCTGCTCTTCTTCAGAGAAACCCCCACGAGGTCTGACTGCATCGAAGTCTTCAAAATAGTGAGCAATGTGCTTGGGTGTGGCTGGGCTTTATAGACCTCCCACACCCCAAGATGGCCGCTGTCTCTAGAAACCTGGGAATTGTAGTTCATTACTAAAATAGCACTGATAAGTGCATCTTGTCCACCAATGTCCTGACCCTGCAGCTACATGAGCTTTACCACAGGGCAGGCGACGCTGATGACCACTTTTAGAACAAGAGGGGATGACAAGTGGTGCGCATGAAGCACCGCAAATACGTGCAGCAGAGTTTTGGGCAGGACCTGGACTGCGCACAGCATTATTCCTGACAGTAGCATTTGATGTACAGGGCATGGGCACCTCTAGTGCACTTTACCAGGGACTTGGTAGCAAACCAAATATGCCCATCATGAAAAAGCCAATCACCAATACAATTTACACAGAGAGCACTTGCACCTTAGCACTGGTCAGCAGTGGTAAAAGTACCCAGAGTACCAAAACATCAAAAACGAAGTCCAGCACACAGTGAAAAATACAAGAAGCAGAGACAAAAAGACAGGGGAAACCATGCCAAGTATGCGAGGTCTAACAACATCCTTCCCAGTGAAACAGCACAATGAAAGGATATATTCAATGACAAAAGTACTCGTTAGAATGCTTTTTGATACACGCAGAACATGGAGTTTACAATATGTTATAGAATAATATGTTACATATCCTGACACGTATACAGAGTGAAATATGGTTACACACACTCCAATTAATCTGGCCATTAATGTACCAGGCTCTGCTATATACCTGTTGTGCATAGCAAGTCCACATGTTGGCACATTGACTGGAGCACAAAAGGAGTTAGTAGTAGTTGGCAGATGGGCAGTGACAAGACTACCAGGGGATACAAGAAACAAAGGAGACCACTGACGGCAAACCAGGGTCTTTAGAAGAACGCAAACCATAGATAGGGCACAGGCAGTACTGAAGCCCAAGCTCTTCCACCCTCAACTGTGAATTGGGCCACCAAAAATTCACAAGACCATTGAAGTAGTTGAAGAACCAAATGTCCTTTTGTCATCAGCAACGGGCAGGTCCATAGTGCAAGGCACGGGAGACTTTTGCTCTCTAGCACACTGCATAACTCTAGCGTACTTCTCTTACTCACAGAAGCCTTCTCCTGCAGAGCTTGAACTCTCACAATATCAGAAGCCATACTGGCCACTGCCGTGTATAAAAGGCCATGCCCGCCTGATTAATTAACTATTATTTACTTCTTACCTGCAAGTGTGGTTGGACTCTCGTCGGCTCTTCCATCTTCAGTAGATGATGCCTGGATCTACCAACATTTCAGCTTCTGCAGTCCTCAAACTCTCCAAGCTTTGGTTCACCTCTTTCCCTGAAACTAGAAAATCTGAAAGATAATGAAGAACAATAGAATTCTGCCCTTTGGATTAAACAGTAAAGCATGAGCAAGCAGCGGAGCAAGGCACACTTACTATCCTAAGAAGGATCCCCCATCTGTCACATGTCATAGTACTTTCAACTTGAGCAGCCATTATGCGACCAGTTGAGATATGTCTTGTCTTTTGCAGGACTCTGCAAAGCCTAAGTGCAATTAGGGATTTTAAGTAGTTTGCAACGCAATGTTCAGTAACAGTGCTTACAGTGACTAATCGGTTTGTGGGTAGTCTTGAAAGGTCACTCTTAGGGCCTGATTTAAGAGCTTCTAGCCCCAGCCCAATGACACATTAGTGTAATTTTTTTACGCTAATGTGGCATAGATGGCAACAAAGCTGCGCCATATTTACAAAGTGGTGCAATGCATGCATTGTGCCACTTTGTAACCCTTTGCGCTACATTATGCCTGAGCCAGCCATAATGTATGCAAAGGGGGCATTCCCCTGTTGGGGGGAGGGCAAAAAATTGGTGCAGGAAATCTAAGAGATTGCCTTGTGCCATTTTTTTGTCACATTTAAGGCCTTCTCAGAGCAGGCATTAAAAGGGGGCATGCCATTCAGTACAATGGGGCCCTATGTACTCTGCAGGAGTAACACCAAAATGTTGGCGCTACTCCTGCAGAGTAAATCCATAGCATCAGGAATTCTGCGCCATGGTGCGTGTCGTATTTTAAATACGGTACACGCATGGTGGTGGTAGGGGGTGCTAAGGGCTACAAGGAAAGTGGTGCTGCACTATGTACAGCACCAATTTTCTTAAATCAGCCACTTGGTCCTAGGGGACTTGTAACCCAGCAATGTACAAGGTTTTCAAGATTACAAGGAATGCCTGAATACAGAACCTCAACTCTCTGAAGTTACAGTATTCATCCAACTTATTTTAAGAGAAAGGTGGGCAATGGTTAACGTTAGATAGGAAAATGTAGGTTTGTCAGATAATCCTTTTTTATCTCTCCTTCTGAGGGGTTTCCACTCATTTGCCAAGATACACCACACTGGTTAGTGAGAAAGAGGGAATAGAGTGGCAAGCCCAGTCATTGCTTTCAATCAGAGGGGTCAAACGAAAGGTTTAATCAGAATCATATGCACATACTAAATCTATTGTGTAATTCCATACAGTTCATCAGATACTTCATCACTCCACGACCAGCGTCCTCTAGTGACTCAGAGAATGGTCACACATGACAAGTTCAGACCAGCTCGATGCATCACAGAGAAAGTCTTCATTTCTTCTATTGAATCCCATTCCACTTTTCTCATAGTGCAATGAATGGTTCTCAAAATACCTGTAGGTGTTGGGCCCAGTTAATCCAGAGTGGAGTTGGGAACTAAACTCAGTGGCCTCATCACACCTCCATGTGATTGTACGAGATAAGTTTAGTGCTCCGAATCCCGACAGGCAGTGAACACAGGGACTTGAAAAGTGAAAGATGACATTTATGAGCGCATTAGAGAATACATTAAATTACAATACACATATTGAGTGAATTTTATCTCGAATAATAAAAATGATGTCAATGTTGAGGTAGGACAAACTAAGACATAACATTTTGTTGAGTGTGTTAGTGACATTGCTTCCGATAGGGAGCCTGGTTCTTACCCAAAAACTGTAAAGACTTAGGGCCGTATTTATAGGCCCCTAACACCACAGGAGTGTCACTTTTTGTGACGTTCCTGTGGTGCTAAGCACAGCGCCGTATTTACAAGGTGGCGTTAAGCCACTTTTTGTGGCTTAATGCCACCTTGTAAATATGGCCCCCTTCCCACGCAGCACTGTGCGTGGTAGGGGTGTGCCATGGGTGCTGCTGTGGGCGTGCCACAGCAACACCCACTGCATTTTGACGCTGCCTCAGATTTATGAAATTTCATAAACCTGAGGCAGCGACAAAATCTAACGCCGTCCCCAGGGGTGGCGTTAGCAAGCTGCAATGAGGAGGAATATGTTTTATTCCTCCTCATTTTTAGCTTTTTCTATGCGTGCTGCATTCTGCTGCACGCATCAAAAAAGCAAAATGTCAGAAATTATTGTTTATGTGCAGGAAGGTGTCCCTTCCTGCACATAAACAATCATTTTAAAATCACGCTTTGGCACTTCTGTGTGTGCTGCATTATGCAGCACACACAGAATTGCCAAGTGGCCATTAGTGATTGTTTATGAGCAGGAAAGGACACCTTCCCGCACATCAACAATCACACCCCTCAACACAGACATCCTTGTACGATGGTGTAAGGATGCCTGCGTTGGCGCTGGCAGCTAAATTTAGCGCCAGCACAGGGGCAAACGCAGGGGTGCACCACATTCCCTTAAATATGGCACATCCCTGCATTTATAAAGTGATGCAGCGCAGCACTGCCAATTTTGGCGCAGCACCAAATTTCTTAAAATCTGCTCTTAGCGTGTTTTAGCTGTTGCTAACAATGCACTTGATATAAAGACTGTATTGAAGAAAGAGTGCAATAAGAATGATATCATGGATGTCCACGTTAAAGCAGAGGTTGAAACTGGCTGTGAGGGAAATGTGGGAGATGTGTACTTATTTTTGTGGAGCAGGACAGTAGGATATAAGCGGGGAGTAGTAACATTAGTTTTATTTCGTGCCTTACTTGTCTTTGAGATATCTAGGAAAAGACAGGCTATAATTACAGGTTAGGATGGAAAGTGAGTGTTAGACCTGACAGCCTTAGAGTGGTCTTCCCTCAGACATTTGCCTTTTACCTCCTGTTTTTGCTGTATCTTTGTTGTTGGCCTTAGGGCTCTGAGTACTTTGCCACTACTGACTAGTGCTAAAGTGTATGTGTTTCCCCCCCAAACATGGTAACAATGTTTTATCCACAAATGGCATATTTAATTTACTTGTAAGTCTCTTGTAAACTGGTAAATCATATACCCAGGGCCTACAATTTAAATGCTACTAGTGGGCCTGTAGCACAAATTGTCCCCCCCCCCCCCCACACAGGTAGCCTTTCAAACCTGTTTCAGGGCTGCCATTGCAGAGCCTGTGTGTGCAGTTTAACTGTCACTTTGATATGGCATGTACAACCCCTTGTCAAGTTTTAAATTTCCCTTTCATTACATATAGGTCACCACTAAGATAGACCCTAGGTAGCCCTTAGGTAATTGTGTTATGTATGTAAAAGGCAGGATAAGTACTTATAGGTCCTGGTAGTGAAATCTCCCAAGGTCATTCACCACTGTGAGGCCTACTCCTCTTACAGGCAAGCATTTGGAATTCATTAATATACATTTAAGCTATAATTTCTTATCATAAATGAGTAGTTAAATCATGTTGCATATCATTGGAATTGTAATAAGTCCTCATTACTAGTAAAGTTGGATTTAACATTACTATTTTAGAAATGTCACTTTCAGAAAGTGGTAATCTCTCTGCTCCTTCTACTGTGTGTCTTTCAGCCTGTCTCTATGTTGGAAATAGGTTTTCTGGTTGGCTAGGGTATGCACCTAAGCCAGGCAGAACCCACCACTCTAGTCAGGGCAAGGGACTTACACACCCCAGATAACCCGTGCTCACCTACTTGGTAGCTTGGCACGAGCAGTCAGACTTATCTCAGAGGCAATGTGTAAAGCATTTGCACAACGCCCATGATACAATATATACACCACAAAGGAAACACAAAACCAAGTTATATAAAAATAAACTGTATTGCACAAAACATCCTTAGAACAAACACAACATGGCAGTAATACCCTGCTACACAAGCAGTTGCCAGAACATTACACCCTTACTAGGACTCTGCAGAAGCAAGCAGTAGTCACATAAAACACATAGGTTACTTGTTATACTGCAACATAAGCAGTAGTCAGGTTGCCATTGTTACCAAAGATATACGTAATAGCAAACACATAATTATAAAATGCCAAAACAACATCATGAATGTCCATAAAAATGAAACATCAGAAAAGCTCATGGAATCATCATCACTGTAACACATTATCATGACTGCACCTGCGATGAAAACATCCCCAAAAATACACAGGATGCAGTGAGCACATTTAGAGGCCCAGACATTATCCTAAAGGCATGTCCAATTAACTGTTCCCTTCTGACATGTGTCAGGCACTGAAAAGAAATCCGCATATCACTTTATAATATTCTCACCAGAACTGGTGAGTGTGATCTGCCCCCTACATGAGCGCCAGCACTCAAAATGATGAGGGCCAAAGGGGACGTCCGTGTACCAATCCTGGAGCTCCTGCACACTGATTCCTAAGGGGCGCAGAGTGCCCCCCAGCAGGATGCGTCCTCCGTTGAGGCTTCTGTCCGTCCCGTGAATCGCAGCCCCAAGAAAAACAAGGCCCCCCGATCCCAAGGGATTCTATGGAGGGGTGGGGGGAAGAAGATCACACACCTTCATACTCAGCGGGGAGACCTCTCCCTGATCTCCCAGAGTATAGCGGTTAGCCAGAGGGGCTTGGAGGGGTGGCCCGCAGATCCATAGGGGAGCCATGACTCCATCCAGCAAACTCCTTTGTGGCTGCTTTTGTGGCAGCGCGGCAGCCACCTAACCTTCGCAGGGCCTGTCTTGCCCTTGATGCTCACTGGGCCAGGAGGGCGGCTGCTGCAGGCTTCAGTGGCAGTTTCCCCTCACCCATGATGGCCCACTGTGAGTGCGGCCCGGGCAGCTGTGGTGAAAGCACCTAAACAGGTGCCTGCCAGTGCCTGGGGGCAGTCCCCACAGCGCTCCTTGCCCAGGGGGCACCACACAGAGCGTGATCACTCCAGACTTTCCAATCACTTCCTTATAAAATCCAGTGCTCCTCATGCGCTGGGGAACTGCCGATCAAGTGCCCTTCCAGCGCTTTAAGAAATACAATTGAAAGTGAACAGGGGAAGCAGCACCCAACCCCTGGAGACAGCAAAAGGGGGCACAGGGTTGTAGGGCCCAAGCAAACAGGCCAGCACAAGGTATTTCAGACAGTGGCAGTTCATCCTAGTGACCCAGCAGGTCACAGGTCAGCACAACAGCAGCAGTCCAAAGGCAGTTCCTGGCAAGTCCCTCCAGCAGCATCCTGTGTCCTGTTCAATAGCCCATTAGTGTCTCTCTAATATGGGGAAAACCCCCTGTACTTATACTCATTTTGCGCAGGCTCCACTGAAGGGGGAGAAGGGGTTCCAACCAGTACTAACTGGTTCCAGGAGTGTCCCCTTCTCTCCTCCAGCACATGCTCAAGACATCAGTTGGGGGTAAACAAGCCCTTTGTGTGAAGCCAGGGCACAGCCTTTACAAATGAAGGTGTGCCCCACCTCTCCCTCTCTCAGCCCAGGAAGACCAGTCAATATGCGGATGCACCTCAGTGACACCTCCACCCTCCCTGTGTGCAGGCTGTCTGAAAAGTATGCACAAAGCCCAGCTGTCACTCTGCCCCAGATGTGGATTGGAGTCAAGCTGCAAAACATCAGAGTCATGAGCATAGAGAAATGCCCTGGGGGCAGATCGGCCTATTGTTGGTAGGCCGATCTGCCCCCAGGAGGAGCAGAAACCACTCGGAGCCAGGGATACTTTTTTGTGGTTTATTTTGATTTTTAGAGTGGGGAGCAACCCCTTAGGCAAGGGTCGCTCCCCTAGGGGGCAAATTATATTTAGGCAATTTCTGCACCCCTTGGGGGCAGATCGGGGGTCACTCCCCGGGGGGGGGGGTTTATTTTAGGCCATTTCTGCCCTCCCTGGGGCAGATCAGCCTATTGTTATTAGGCCGATCTGCCCCCAGAGGGGGCAGAACCCTCTAGATGCCAGGGATTATTTTTTTGTTGTTTTTATTTTCTTTCGTTTTGTGTTTTAGAGTTGGAGAGCGACCCCTTAGGCAAGGGTCGCTCCCCTAGGGGGCAAATTGTATTTAGACAATTTCTGCCACCCTTGGGGGCAGATCGGGTGATTTTTTTTTAGGCCAATCTGCCACTAGGCCCCGGGGATTTTTTTTTGCGCCAATTTCACGCAAGGGGGGTGACCCTTAGGCAAGGGTCGCCACCCTGTGGGGGGGGAATTTATTTTTGGCCATTTCTGCTCCCCTTGGGGGCAGACTGGCGTATTTCTATTGAGCCGATCTGCCTCTAGGGGGGCAGAAACCACTTAGGCACCAGGGATTGGTGTGTGTGTATGTGTGTGATTTCTTTAGGGGGGCAGCCCCTTGGGTAAGGGTCGCTCCCCATAGGGGCACATCACTGTTGGCCATATCTGCCCCCTTGGGGCAGTTTGCCCTATTTCTGGAAGGCCCATCTGCTCCCAAGGGGGGGCTGAAAGCCCAATAGAGACCAGGAAAGTTTTTTTTCCTCCAAAATAGGAGGGTGGAGGTATGGACATACCCCCACCCCAAATAATTGGGGCCAAAGTTGTTCTGCCCACCAGCGGGGAGATGGGGCAATTATCCCTGATCCACACCCCGGGGGGTCGGAAAGTCTACTAGATGCCAGGGAATAAAAAATAAAAAAACAGTGGGGTGGTGGCTACCAACCAGTATGGGCGTGGTTATGCCCCCACCCCAACTGAAGGTGGTAACAGTCTTTCAGCTCTCTGCTGCACTCTAAAACATCTTATCCCACAGCAAGCAAGAGGACATTTGATTATTTTGGGGTTTGGTTTCACATTTGGGCCATGAGAGCTTGGCTAACTCTCAAATTTGTCCCACTTGGAATGGTGAGGGCTGTACTTCATGGACTTTGGGACGCTGCCATGCAGAAAAATCCACAAGACCCAGACACATCTGAAAACTAAACAGCTGGGTGATTCCAGGGTGGTGTGCTTCGCATGCACCCCGCACCAATTTCTTACCCACAATGCCCTGCAAACCTCCAACTTTGCTAGAAATCACACATTTTCCCCACGTTTCTGTGATTCCGGAATCTGCAGGAATCCACAAAATTCATACCACCCAGCATTGTCTCATATATACCGATAACAATTCTGCTGCACTTGTCAGCCTAAAAATGTTTTTTTTCAAACTGCCCTTTTGGAACCACTTTGGTTCCCTCTCAATTTCGACAAGTTTTTGGCTCTTCCCTGTCACAAGCACTTAGCCCACCTACACAAATGAGGTATCAATTTTACCGGGAGACTGAGGGGAACGTTGTGTTGTTTGAGATTTGCCCCGGTGCAGTGATCCCACACGGAAATGGGGGAAAAATTTGATTTTTTAGCTAAATTTGATGTTTGCTGAGGATTCTGGGTAAGAAAACATTGGGGGATCCACGCAAGTCACACCTCCCTGGACTCCCTCGGGTGTCTAGTTTTCAGAAATGTCTGGGTTTGGTAGGTTTCCCCTAGATGGCTGCTGAGCCCAGGACCAAAAACGCAGGTGCCCCCCGCAAAAACAGGTAGTTTTGTATTTGATATTTTTTATGTGTCGAGATGTGTTTTGGGGCATTTCCTTTTGCAGTCAGTTGGCCTAACCACAAAAGTGAGGTACCTTTTTTATCGGGAGACTTGGGGGAATGCTGGGTGGAAGGAAATGTGTGGCTCCTCTCTGATTCCAGACCGTTTTGTCACCGATATGAGAGGAAAAAGTGTTTTTTTGGCCAAATTGTGAGGTTTGCAAAGGATTCTGGGTGACAGAACCTGGTCAGAGACTCACAAGTCACCCCATCTTGGATTTCCCTAGGTGTCTAGTTTTAAAAAATGCACAGGTTTGCTAGGTTTCCCTAGGCACCGGCTGAGCTAGAGGTCAAAATCCAAAGCTAGGCACTTTGCAAAGAACAGCTCTGTTTTCTTTGTGAAAATGTGATGTGTTCATGTTGTGTTTTGGGGCATTTCCTGTCGCGGGCGCTAGGCCTACCCTTACAAGTGAGGTACTACTTTTATCGGGATACTTGGAGGAATGCTGGGTGGAAGGAAATTTGTGGCTCCTATCTGATTCCAGAAATTTCTGTCACCGAAATGAGAGGCAAAAGAGTTTCTTTTTGCTAAATTCTGGGGTTTGCAAAGGATTCTGGGTAACAGAACCTGGTCAGAGCCCCACAAGTCACACCATCACGGATTCCTCAAGGTGTCTAGTTTTAAAAAATGCACAGGTTTGCTGGGTTTCCCTAGGTGCCGGGTGAGCTAGAGGCCAAAATCCACAGCTAGGCACTTTGCAAAAAACAGCTCTGTTTTCTTTGTGAAAATGTGATGTGTCCATGTTGTGTTTTGGGGTATTTCCTGACGCAGGCGCTAGGACTACCCCCACAAATGAGGTACATTTTTTATCGGGAGACTTCGGGGAACGCTGGGTGGAAGGAAATTTGTGGCTCCTCTCTGATTCCAGAACTTTCTTTCACCAAAATGAGAGAAAAAGTGTTTGTTTTGGCACATTTTGAGGTTTGCTAAGGATTCTGGGTAACAGAACCTGGTCAGAGCCCCACAAGTCACCGCATCTTGGATTTCCCTAGGTGTCTAGTTTTCAAAACTGCACATGTTTGCTAGGTTTCCCTAGGTCCCGGCTGAGCTAGAGATCATAATCCACAGCTAGGCACTTTGCAAAAAACAGCTCTGTTTTCTTTGTGAAAATGTGAGGTGTCCATGTTGTGTTTTGGGGCATTTCCTGTTACGGGCGCTAGGCCTACCCACGCAAATGAGGTACCATTTTTATTGGGAGACTTGGGGGAACACATAATAGCAAAACAAGTGTTATTGCCCTTCTCCTTCTCTACATTTGTTCCTTCCAAATGTAAGACAATGTGTAAAAAAGACGTCTGTTTGAGAAATGCCCTGTAATTCACATGTTAGTATGGGCACTCCAGAATTCAGAGATGTGCAAATAACCACTGCTTCTCAACACCTCATCTTGTGACCATTTTGGAAATACAAAGGTTTTCTTGATACCTATTTTTCACTTTTTATATTTCAGCAAATGAATTGCTGTATACCTGGTATAGAATGAAAACCCATTGCAAGGTGCAGCTCATTTATTGGCTCTGGGTACCCAGGGTTCTTGCTGAACCTACAAGCCCTATATATCCCCGCAACCAAAAGAGGCCAGCTCACGTAACAGTATATTGCTTTCAAAAATCTGACATCGCAGGAAAACGTTACAGAGCAAAACGTGGAGAAAAATTGCAGTTTCTTTCGCCTCAATTTCAACATTCTTTAATTTCAGCTTTTATTTTCTGTAGGAAACACTTGTAGGATCTACACAAATGACCCCTTGCTGAATTCAGAATTTTTATCTACTTTCCAGAAATGTTTAGCTTTCTGGGATCCAGCATTGGTTTCTTAATCATTTTAGTCACTAACTGGAAGGGGGCTGAAAGCACAAAAATAGTAAAAATGGGGAATGTCCCAGTAAAATGTCAAAATTGGGTTGAAAAATTGGGTTTTATAATTGAAGTCTGCCTGTTCCTGAGAGCTAGGATGATGGTGATTTTACCACTGCAAACCCTTTGTTGATGCTGTTTTCAGGGGAAAAAACACGAGCCTTCTTCTGCAGCCCTTTTTCCCATTTTTTTTAAAGAAATGTAATGTTTGCAGTATTTTGTCTAATTTCTTTGTCTGCTTCAGGGGAACCCACAAAGTCTGGGTACCTCTAGAATCCCTAGGATGTTGGCAAAAAAGGATGCAAATTTTGCTTGGATAGCTTATGTGAACAAAAAGTATGAGGGCCTAAGTGTGAACTGCCCAAAATAGCCAAAAAAAGGCTCAGCACAGGAGGGGAAAAGGCCTGGCAGCGAAGGGGTTAAACTTGCCTTCTCTGTGAAAAGCTAAAAGAGGGTGAGCATAGGTTATCTCTAAGTGTGTATCCAGCATACCCTGACTAGAAGTGGGGGTTCCTAGTTGTACAGGGTACATAATCTGACATCCAGAAACTCCAGTTCTAACAGTGAGGAACATGCATTTATTGAGTAGGGTCAGACACTGACAGGATCCATCACATGGAAGAACATTTGCCATCTGGATCTTGGTAAAGTTCTCCTTCACTCACCTGCTAACATCTCATCTTGCCACTTTTTCTTGAGGTCCCTGAGTGTGCGAACTACAAATATTAAAGTATGGATAGAGTTTGTCATCTTCTGCCACATAATGGCTTCCCAACTACAGAGCAGATGGATGGATTCAGACAATTTACATATATGTGGGCTGTTTTTGAAAGAGGTGCCTGCAATATCTGTCTCCTCCTCACAGTCTCCTCCTTAGTGAAGTTTCTCATCCTTTTGAATGAAGTTGGATGTATCCTGGGTGCTGTAGCAGGTCTTAGGGTCTGTGTCAGTGAGCAAAGTAACAGTGCAAGGGGATGTTGACAGAACCTTGTATGTGGATAGAATTTATGTTATGTGCTTGCACAGTTAATTTGTGTCAGGTGTGACTTATTTAGGTGAGGTGAATGCTATTTCCTAGTCGGAAGAACTTTTGTATTTCTTTTTTTTATTTTTTTATGTTTAATATATACCATACCAAAAACAATGAAGACACAATGGCCCAATTGCAGATCATATCTGTAGGTGTCAAAGCAATATGCTCATGCATTGTCACATAATTTAAGGAAAAAACATTGACAATGTTGACAGTAGGAAAGGATATTATCGTTTCTCAAGAAATTCCCCATCTATGACCCTTCTTTCCATGTCAAAGAATATGCAGTCCTGGATTCCCAAAAGTCCTTTGGTCCTGAGGCACTTGGTAGTTCCTCTGTGTAAGTCTCTAGTTGGTCTCTGCAGAAGGTGATTTCTCTGAACCATTGTTTCAGGGTTGGATATGTTTTCTTCCCCCAGTGAATGTCAACCCTTCTTGTAGCAAGCAAAGGGGTGATAGCGATCAGCTTACGATTGATGGGCTAAAGAGGCTTAACATAACCCAGCAGACATTTGCGGGGATTGCAGGGTATAGGTTCCAGTGTCACAACACCTAATGTCAGTGTAATTTGTCCCAATACCGGACAAGTGTAGGAAGTCTACACCTGGCCTACCACACCTCTCATATTTATCCTCATGTCTAAGTGTAAATCTGACCAGCTGAGTGGGCATATTGTACATCTGCTATAAAAATCTGTAATTAATAATACACAAATTTCCATTGGCGTGAGCTTCCCTGTCAACTCACAACAAAAAGTCCACTCAGCTTGTGCCACTTTGTGTAAGGTAGTGAGAAGGACCATGTTGGTGGACATTGTTAACGGAGTCTGAAGCATCTGAAAATTGGGGGGCTGTGGAAAGAATGGGTAATGAACTCGCAGCTCGCAGGGCTGGCAGTAATGTCATATGAGTGAAGTGCAATAGTGGCAAGCAGTGACTACTCTCTAGCAGATTCAATAGTATGACAAAGTGATCATCCGGATATACATACCCCAGCACCTTGAGTCCCACCGCAGGTAGAAGGGTTAGTGCCCACGGCTGCTGAATAACAGACAGAGCTGGATGATGAGCATGCAGAAGTGCTGAGGCATAAAGTGGCCATGTGCCCGCTCTCTTGTAGAGCACCTGCCAAGCCTCTAGAGTACAGTTGATGGTATTAACCCCTTCGCTGCCAGGCCTTTTCCCCCTCCTGTGCCGAGCCTTTTTTTGGCTATTTGGAGCAGTTCGCGCTTAGGCCCTCATAACTTTTTGTTCACATAAGCTACCCATGCCAAATTTGCGTCCTTTTTTTCCAACATCCTAGGGATTCTAGAGGTACCCAGACTTTGTGGGTTCCCCAGAAGGAGGCCAAGAAATTAGCCAAAAAACAGTGAAAATTTTGTTTTTTTCAAAAAAATTGGAAAAATGGGCTGCAGAAGAAGGCTTGTGGTTTTTTCCCTGAAAAGGGCATTAACAAAGGGTTTGCGGTGATAAAATCACCAGCTTCCCAGCTTTCAGGAACAGGCAGACTTGAATCAGAAAACCCAATTTTTCAACACAATTTTGGCATTTTACGGGGACATACCCCATTTTTACGATTTTTTGTGCTTTCAGCCTCCTTCCAGTCAGTGACAGAAATGGGCATGAAACCAACGATGGATCCCAAAAACCGCAACATTTTTGAAAAGTAGACAAAAATCTGAATTCAGCAAGGGGTAATTTGTGTAGATCCTACAAGGGTTTCCTACAGAAAATAACAACTGAAAAAGAAAAATATTGAAATTGAGGTGAAAAAAACATCAATTTTTCTCTACGTTTTACTCTGTAACTTTTACCTGCAATGTCAGATTTTCAAAAGTAATATACCGTTACGTCTGCTGGACTATTCTGGTTGCGGGGATATATAGGGCTTATAGGTTCATCAAGAACTCTAGGTACCCAGAGCCAATAAATGACCTGCACCCTGCAGTGGGTTTTCAATCTATGCCGGGTATACAGCAATTCATTTGCTGAAATACAAAGAGTAAAAAATAGCTATCAAGAAAACCTTTGTATTTCCAAAATGGGCACAAGATAAGGTGTTGAGAAGCAGTGGTTATTTGCACATCTCTGAATTCCGGGGTGCCCATACTAGCATTTGAATTACAGGGCATTTCTCAAATAGACGTCTTTTTTACACACTGTCTTACATTTGGAAGGGAAAAATGTAGAGAAAGACAAGGGGCAATAACACTTGTTTTGCTATTCTATGTTCCCCCAAGTCTCCCGATAAAAATGATACCTCACTTGTGTGGGTAGGCCTAGCGCCCGCGATAGGATATGCCCCAAAACACAACGTGGACACATCACAGAAAACAGAGCTGTTTTTAGCAAAGTGACTACCTGTAGATTTTGGCCTGTAGCTCAGCCGCCACCTAGGGAAACCTACCAAACCTGTGCATTTCTGAAAACTAGAGAACTAGGGGAATCCAAGATGGGGTGGCTTGTGTGGCTCAGACCAGGTTCTGTTACCCAGAATCCTTTGCAAACCTCAAAATTTGGCTAAAAAAACACATGTTCCTCATATTTCTGTGGCAGAAAGTTCTGGAATCTGAGAGGAGCCACAAATTTCCTTCCACCCAGCGTTCCCCCACGTCTCCCGATAAAAATGATACCTCACTTGTGTGGGTAGGCCTAGCGCCGGCGACAGAAAACGCCCGAAAGCGCAACGTGGACACATCCAAATTTGTGAAGGAAAACAGAGGTGTTTTTTGCAAAGTGCCTACCTGCAGATTTTGGCCTGTAGCTCAGCCGCCACTTAGGGAAACCTACCAAACCTGTGCATTTCTGAAAACTAGAGACCTAGGGGAATCCAAGATGGGGTGACTTGTGTGGCTCGGACCAGGTTCTGTTACCCAGAATCCTTTGCAAACCTCAAAATGTGGCTAAAAAAACACATGTTCCTCACATTTCTGTGGCAGAAAGTTCTGGAATCTGAGAGGAGCCACGAATTTCCTTCCACCCAGCGTTCCCCCACGTCTCCCGATAAAAATGATACCTCACTTGTGTGGGTAGGCCTAGCGCCCGTGACAGGAAATGCCCCAAAGCGCAACGTGGACACAGCCAAATTGGTGAAGGAAAACAGAGGTGTTTTTTGCAAAGTGCCTACCTGTAGATTTTGGCCTGTAGCTCAGCCGCCACCTAGGGAAACCTACCGAAGCTGTGCATTTCTGAAAACTAGAGACCTAGGGGAATCCAAGATGGGGTAACTTGTGTGGCTCGGACCAGGTTCTGTTACCTAGAATCCTTCGCAAACCTCAAAATTTGGCTAAAAAAACACATGTTCCTCACATTTCTGTGGCAGAAAGTCCTGGAATCTGAGAGGAGCAACAGATTTCCTTCCACCCAGCGTTCCCCCACGTCTCCCGATAAAAATGATACCTCACTTGTGTGGGTAGGCCTAGCGCCCGTGACAGGAAATGCCCCAAAGCGCAACGTGGACACAGCCAAATTGGTGAAGGAAAACAGAGGTGTTTTTTGCAAAGTGCCTACCTGTAGATTTTGGCCTGTAGCTCAGCCGCCACATAGGGAACCCTTCCAAACCTGTGCATTTCTGAAAACTAGAGACCTAGGGGAATCCACGATGGGGTGACTTGTGTGGCTCGGACCAGGTTCTGTTACCCAGAATCCTTTGCAAACCTCAAAATTTGGCTAAAAAAACACATGTTCCTCACATTTCTGTGGCAGAAAGTTCTGGAATCTGAGAGGAGCCACGAATGTCCTTCCACCCAGCGTTCCCCCACGTCTCCCGATAAAAATGATACCTCACTTGTGTGGGTAGGCCTAGCGCCCGTGACAGGAAATGCCCCAAAGCGCAACGTGGACACAGCCAAATTGGTGAAGGAAAACAGAGGTGTTTTTTGCAAAGTGCCTACCTGTAGATTTTGGCCTGTAGCTCAGCCGCCACCTAGGGAAACCTACCAAACCTGTGCATTTCTGAAAACTAGAGACCTAGGGGAATCCAAGATGGGGTGACTTGTGTGGCTCGAACCAGGTTCTGTTACCCAGAATCCTTTGCAAACCTCAAAATTTGGCTAAAAAAACACATGTTCCTCACATTTCTGTGGCAGAAAGTTCTGGAATCTGAGAGGAGCCACAAATTTCCTTCCACCCAGCGTTCCCCCACGTCTCCCGATAAAAATGATACCTCACTTGTGTGGGTAGGCCTAGCGCCCGTGACAGGAAATGCCCCAAAGCGCAACGTGGACACAGCCAAATTGGTGAAGGAAAACAGAGGTGTTTTTTGCAAAGTGCCTACCTGTAGATTTTGGCATGTAGCTCAGCCGCCACATAGGGAAACCTACCAAACCTGTGCATTTCTGAAAACTAGAGAACTAGGGGAATCCAAGATGGGGTGACTTGTGTGGCTCGGACCAGGTTCTGTTACCCAGAATCCTTTGCAAACCTCAAAATTTGGCTAAAAAAACACATGTTCCTCACATTTCTGTGGCAGAAAGTTCTGGAATCTGAGAGGAGCCACGAATGTCCTTCCACCCAGCGTTCCCCCACGTCTCCCGATAAAAATGATACCTCACTTGTGTGGGTAGGCCTAGCGCCCGTGACAGGAAATGCCCCAAAGCGCAACGTGGACACAGCCAAATTGGTGAAGGAAAACAGAGGTGTTTTTTGCAAAGTGCCTACCTGTAGATTTTGGCCTGTAGCTCAGCCGCCACCTAGGGAAACCTACCAAACCTGTGCATTTCTGAAAACTAGAGACCTAGGGGAATCCAAGATGGGGTGACTTGTGTGGCTCGGACCAGGTTCTGTTACCCAGAATCCTTTGCAAACCTCAAAATTTGGCTAAAAAAACACATGTTCCTCACATTTCTGTGGCAGAAAGTTCTGGAATCTGAGAGGAGCCACAAATTTCCTTCCACCCAGCGTTCCCCCACGTCTCCCGATAAAAATGATACCTCACTTGTGTGGGTAGGCCTAGCGCCCGTGACAGGAAATGCCCCAAAGCGCAACGTGGACACAGCCAAATTGGTGAAGGAAAACAGAGGTGTTTTTTGCAAAGTGCCTACCTGTAGATTTTGGCCTGTAGCTCAGCCGCCACATAGGGAAACCTACCAAACCTGTGCATTTCTGAAAACTAGAGAACTAGGGGAATCCAAGATGGGGTGACTTGTGTGGCTCGGACCAGGTTCTGTTACCCAGAATCCTTCGCAAACCTCAAAATTTGGCTAAAAAAACACATGTTCCTCACATTTCTGTGACAGAAAGTTCTGGAATCTGAGAGGAGCCACAAATTTCCTTCCACCCAGCGTTCCCCCACGTCTCCCGATAAAAATGATACCTCACTTGTGTGGATAGGCCTAGCGCCCGTGACAGGAAATGCCCCAAAGCGCAACGTGGACACAGCCAAATTTGTGAAGGAAAACAGAGGTGTTTTTTGCAAAGTGCCTACCTGCAGATTTTGGCCTGTAGCTCAGCCGCCACTTAGGGAAACCTACCAAACCTGTGCATTTCTGAAAACTAGAGACCTAGGGGAATCCAAGATGGGGTGACTTGTGTGGCTCGGACCAGGTTCTGTTACCCAGAATCCTTTGCAAACCTCAAAATGTGGCTAAAAAAACACATGTTCCTCACATTTCTGTGGCAGAAAGTTCTGGAATCTGAGAGGAGCCACGAATTTCCTTCCACCCAGCGTTCCCCCACGTCTCCCGATAAAAATGATACCTCACTTGTGTGGGTAGGCCTAGCGCCCGTGACAGGAAATGCCCCAAAGCGCAACGTGGACACAGCCAAATTGGTGAAGGAAAACAGAGGTGTTTTTTGCAAAGTGCCTACCTGTAGATTTTGGCCTGTAGCTCAGCCGCCACCTAGGGAAACCTACCAAAGCTGTGCATTTCTGAAAACTAGAGACCTAGGGGAATCCAAGATGGGGTAACTTGTGTGGCTCGGACCAGGTTCTGTTACCTAGAATCCTTCGCAAACCTCAAAATTTGGCTAAAAAAACACATGTTCCTCACATTTCTGTGGCAGAAAGTTCTGGAATCTGAGAGGAGCAACAGATTTCCTTCCACCCAGCGTTCCCCCACGTCTCCCGATAAAAATGATACCTCACTTGTGTGGGTAGGCCTAGCGCCCGTGACAGGAAATGCCCCAAAGCGCAACGTGGACACAGCCAAATTGGTGAAGGAAAACAGAGGTGTTTTTTGCAAAGTGCCTACCTGTAGATTTTGGCCTGTAGCTCAGCCGCCACATAGGGAACCCTTCCAAACCTGTGCATTTCTGAAAACTAGAGACCTAGGGGAATCCACGATGGGGTGACTTGTGTGGCTCGGACCAGGTTCTGTTACCCAGAATCCTTTGCAAACCTCAAAATTTGGCTAAAAAAACACATGTTCCTCACATTTCTGTGGCAGAAAGTTCTGGAATCTGAGAGGAGCCACAAATTTCCTTCCACCCAGCGTTCCCCCACGTCTCCCGATAAAAATGATACCTCACTTGTGTGGGTAGGCCTAGCGCCCGTGACAGGAAATGCCCCAAAGCGCAACGTGGACACAGCCAAATTGGTGAAGGAAAACAGAGGTGTTTTTTGCAAAGTGCCTACCTGTAGATTTTGGCCTGTAGCTCAGCCGCCACATAGGGAAACCTACCAAACCTGTGCATTTCTGAAAACTAGAGAACTAGGGGAATCCAAGATGGGGTGACTTGTGTGGCTCGGACCAGGTTCTGTTACCCAGAATCCTTCGCAAACCTCAAAATTTGGCTAAAAAAAACACATGTTCCTCACATTTCTGTGGCAGAAAGTTCTGGAATCTGAGAGGAGCCACAAATTTCCTTCCACCCAGCGTTCCCCCACGTCTCCCGATAAAAATGATACCTCACTTGTGTGGATAGGCCGAGCGCCCGTGACAGGAAATGCCCCAAAGCGCAACGTGGACACAGCCAAATTGGTGAAGGAAAACAGTGGTGTTTTTTGCAAAGTGCCTACCTGTAGATTTTGGCCTGTAGCTCAGCCGCCACCTAGGGAAACCTACCAAACCTGTGCATTTCTGAAAACTAGAGACCTAGGGGAATCCAAGATGGGGTGACTTGTGTGGCTCGGACCAGGTTCTGTTACCCAGAATCATTTGCAAACCTCAAAATTTGGCTAAAAAAACACATGTTCCTCACATTTCTGTGGCAGAAAGTTCTGGAATCTGAGAGGAGCCACAAATTTCCTTCCACCCAGCGTTCCCCCACGTCTCCCGATAAAAATGATACCTCACTTGTGTGGGTAGGCCTAGCGCCCGTGACAGGAAATGCCCCAAAGCGCAACGTGGACACAGCCAAAGTGGTGAAGGAAAACAGAGGTGTTTTTTGCAAAGTGCCTATCTGTAGATTTTGGCCTGTAGCTCAGCCGCCACATAGGGAAACCTACCAAACCTGTGCATTTCTGAAAACTAGAGAACTAGGGGAATCCAAGATGGGGTGACTTGTGTGGCTCGGACCAGGTTCTGTTACCCAGAATCCTTCGCAAACCTCAAAATTTGGCTAAAAAAACACATGTTCCTCACATTTCTGTGGCAGAAAGTTCTGGAATCTGAGAGGAGCCACAAATTTCCTTCCACCCAGCGTTCCCCCACGTCTCCCGATAAAAATGATACCTCACTTGTGTGGATAGGCCTAGCGCCCGCGACAGGAAACGCCCCAAAGCGCAACGTGGACACATCCAAATTTTTGAAGGAAAACAGAGTTGTTTTTTGCAAAGTGCCTACCTGTAGATTTTGGCCTGTAGCTCAGCCGCCACCTAGGGAAACCTACCAAACCTGTGCATTTCTGAAAACTAGAGACCTAGGGGAATTCAAGATGGGGTGACTTGTGTGGCTCGGACCAGGTTCTGTTACCCAGAATCCTTTGCAAACCTCAAAATTTGGCTAAAAAAACACATGTTCCTCACATTTCTGTGGCAGAAAGTTCTGGAATCTGAGAGGAGCCACGAATTTCCTTCCACCCAGCGTTCCCCCACGTCTCCCGATAAAAATGATACCTCACTTGTGTGGGTAGGCCTAGCGCCCGCGACAGGAAACGCCACAAAGCGCAACGTGGACACAGCCAAATTTTTGAAGGAAAACAGAGGTGTTTTTTGCAAAGTGCCTACCTGTAGATTTTGGCCTGTAGCTCAGCCGCCACCTAAGGAAACCTACCAAACCTGTGCATTTCTGAAAACTAGAGACCTAGGGGAATCCAAGATGGGGTGACTTGTGTGGCTCGGACCAGGTTCTGTTACCCAGAATCCTTTGCAAACCTCAAAATTTGGCTAAAAAACCACATGTTCCTCACATTTCTGTGGCAGAAAGTTCTGGAATCTGAGAGGAGCCACAAATTTCCATCCACCCAACGTTCCCCCACATCTCCCGATAAAAATGATACCTCACTTGTGTGGGTAGGCCTAGCGCTCGCGACAGGAAACGGACCAAAACACAACGTGGACACATCAAATTTTTTCATGGAAAACAGTGCTTACCTGTGGATTTTGGCCTCTAGCTCAGCCGGCACCTGGGGAAACCTAGTAAACCAGCGCATTTTTGAAAACTAGAGACCTAGGGGAATCCAAGATGGGGTGATTTGCGGGGCTCTGACCAGGTTCTGTTACCCAGAATCCTTTGCAAACATCAAAATTTGGCCCAAAAACACTTTTTCCTCTCATTTCTTTGACAGAAAGTTCTGGAATCTGAGAGGAGCCACAAATTTCCTTCCACCCAGCGTTCCCCTAAGTCTCTCCATACAAATGGTACCTCACTTGTGTGGGTAGGCCTAACGCCCACGAAAGGAAATGGCCCAAAACACAACGTGGACACAACATATTTTTTCACAGAAAACAGAGGTGTTTTTTGCAAAGTGCCTACCTGTGGATTTTGACCTCTAGCTCAGCCGGCCCCAGGGGGGGGGGGGGGGGGTGGGGGGGGGGGGAAATGCCCTAAAATAAATTTGACCCCCCTGCCCAGGAGCGACCCTTGCCTACGGGGTCGCTCCCCCTGCGTGACATTGGCGCCAAACAACAAATCCCCGGTGCCTAGTGGTTTCTGCCCCCTTGGGGGCAAATTGCCCTAAAATTGACCAATCTGCCCCCAAGGGGGGCAGAAATGGTCTAAACACACTTTGCCCCCCAGGGGAGCGACCCTTGTCTGATGGGTCGCTCCCCATCTCTAAAAAAACAAACAAACAAACAAAAAAAACACAACAAACAAATTTGTCCTGGCGCCTACAGGTTTCTGCCCCCCCCTGGGGGCAGATCGGCCTAATAATAGGCTGATCTTCCCCCAGGGGGGTCAGAAATGGCCTAAAATAAATTTGCCCCCCGAACCTCCACCCCCCCCGGGAGCGACCCTTGCCTACGGGGTCGCTCCCCCTGCGTGACATTGGCGCCAAAAAACAAATCCCCGGTGCCTAGTGGTTTCTGCCCCCTTGGGGGCAGATTGACCTAAAATCGACCAATCTGCCCCCAAGAGGGGCAGAAATGCTCTAAATACAGTTTGCCCCCCAGGGGAGCAACCCTTGTCTGATGGGTCGCTCCCCATCTAAAAAAAAAACACACAAAAAAAAATTGCCCTGGCGCTAGGGGGGGCAGATCGGCCTAATAATAGGCCGATCTTCCCCCAGGGGGGGCAGAAATGG
Organism: Pleurodeles waltl; assembly: GCF_031143425.1. Classification (NCBI taxonomy): domain Eukaryota; kingdom Metazoa; phylum Chordata; class Amphibia; order Caudata; family Salamandridae; genus Pleurodeles; species Pleurodeles waltl. Next base: position 448,807,166 of record NC_090439.1, on the reverse strand, counting down.
CCTAAAATAAATTTGCCCCCCCAACCCCCACCCCCCACCAGGAGCGACCCTTGCCTACGGGGTCGCTCCCCCTGCGTGACATTGGCGCCAAAAAACAAATCCCCGGTGCCTAGTGGTTTCTGACCCCTTGGGGGCAGATTGACGTAAATTCGACCAATCTGCCCCCAAGGGGGGCAGAAATGGTCTAAACACAGTTTGCCCCCCAGGGGAGCAACCCTTGTCTGATGGGTCGCTCCCCATCTCTAAAAAAACAAACAAAAAAAACAAAAAAATTGGCCCTGGCGCCTAGAGGTTTCTGCCCCCCCTGGGGGTAGATCGGCCTAATACCAATAGGCCGATCTGCCCCCAGGGGGGGCAGAAATGGCCTAAAATAAATTTGCCCCCCCAACCCCCACCCCCCCACCAGGAGCGACCCTTACCTACGGGGTCGCTCCCCCCTGCGTGACATTGGCACCAAAAAACAAATCCCCGGTGCCTAGTGGTTTCTGCCCCCTTGGGGGCAGATTGACATAAAATCGACCAATCTGCCCCCAAGGGGGGCAGGAATGGTCTAAACACAGTTTGCCCCCCAGGGGAGCGACCTTTGTCTGATGGGTCGCTCCCCATCTCTAAAAAAACAAACAAAAAAAAAAAAAAAAAAAATTGCCCTGGCGCCTAGAGGTTTCTGCCCCCCCTGGGGGTAGATCGGCCTAATACCAATAGGCCGATCTGCCCCCAGGGGGGGCAGAGATGGCCTAAAATAATTTTGTCCCCCCCACCCCCCCAGACCCCCCCCCCCCGGGGAGCAACCCTTGCCTACAAGGTCCCTCCCCTTGCGTGACGGCGCAAAAAAATGATCCCTGGTGCCTAGTGGTTTCTGCCCCCCTTGGGGGCAGATTGACCTAAAATCGGCCGATCTGCCCCCAAAGTGGGCAGAAATGGCCTAAATACATTTTGCCCCTCCAGGGGAGCGACCCTTGTCCAAGGGGTCGCTCCCCATCTGTAAAACAAAAAAACAAAAAAATCCCTGGTGCCTAGTGGTTTCTGCCCCCCTTGGGGGCAGATCAGCCGAATCAAAATAGGCTGATCTACCCCCCAGGGGGGCAGAAATGGCCTAAAATAATCCCCCCCCCCAGGGAGCGACCCTTGCCTAAGGGATCGCTCCCCTTGCGTGAAATTCACGCAAAAAAAAAACTCCCTGGTGTCTAATGGTTTCTGCCCCCCTTGGGGGCAGATTGGCCTCATCAAAATAGGCCAATCTGCCCCCAAGGGGGACAGAAATGGCCTAAATATAATTTGCCCCCTAGGGGAGCGACCCTTGCCTAAGGGGTCGCTCCCCACCTAAAAAAAAAAGAAAACATAACAAAAAGAAAAAAGAAAAGAAATGATCCCTGGTGCCTAGAGGTTTCTGCCCCCCCCTGGGGGCAGATCGGCCTAATAATAGGCCGATCTGCCCCCAGGGGGGGCAGAAAAGGCCTTCCCAAAAAAATGCCCCCCCTGGGAGCGACCCTTGCCCAAGGGGTCGCTCCTGTTGCGTGAAATTTGTGCAAAAAAAAAAAACTCCCTGGTGTCTAATGGTTTCTGCCCCCCTAGGGGGCAGATTGGCCTCATCAAAATAGGCCAATCTGCCCCCAAGGGGGGCAGAAATGGCCTAAATATATGTTGCCCCGTAGGGGAGCGACCCTTGCCTAAGGGATCGCTCCCCACCTAAAAAAAAAAGAACATCACAAAAAAAAAAAAGCTCCCTGGTGCCTAGAGGTTTCTGCCCCCCCGGGGGCAGATCGGCCTAATAATAGGCCAATCTGCCCCCAGGGGGGGCAGATAAGGCCTTCCCAAAAAAATGCCCCCCCTGGGAGCGACCCTTGCCCAAGGGGTCGCTCCCATTTCGTGAAATTCGCGCGCAAAAAAAACCTCACTGGTGTCTAATGGTTTCTGCCCCCCTTGGGGGCAGATTGGCCTCATCAAAATAGGCCAATCTGCCCCCAAGGGGGGCAGAAATGGCCTAAATATAATTTGCCCCCCATGGGAGCGACCCTTGCCTAAGGGGTCGCTCCCCACCTACAAAAAAAGAAAACATCACAAAAAAAAACAAAACAAAAAAAAAAGGTCCCTGGTGCCTAGAGGTTTCTGCCCCCAGGGGGGGCAGAAAAGGCCTTCCTAAAAAAATGCCCCCCTGGGAGCGACCCTTGCCAAGGGGTCGCTCCTTTTTGCCAATTTCATTGAGAAAAAAAAAATCCCTGGTGTCTAGTGGGGTTTCAAAAGCCGGATTGCAAGCAATCCGGCTTTTGAAACCTGTGAGAGACTTCAAAGGGAAGGAAATACATTTCCTTCCCTTTTGAAGCCTCTCGGGCCTCCCCCAGTGATTGAAAGTGAAATGCAAAAGCCATGGGGAGACCCTGTGACTAATCAGCGCGCGCTCGCGCGCCGACGTCACAGGGGGGGTTGGGGGGGTCGGGGGTGGAAGGGGAAGGGCTTCCCCTTCCATCCCTGACTTTGGGGGGGTGGGGGGAAGCACACAGAGGGAGCGAGAGCGCTCCCTCTGGGCTGTGTGCCGAGGACGTAGTGGTTACGTCCTCTGCACAGCAGCACTGTGCCGCAGGACGTAACCACTACGTCCGCGGCACAGAAGGGGTTAATGCTGCCATGCACTGCATCCACCCACATAATAGGAGCAATGAGAGTGGTATAGGATATGCTTTATCATTCTGAATCGCCAAGTTTGGAGTGCATCATTGGGCATGCACCCAATAATGCGCATGTTGAGCTTCAGCACACAGATAATAGAGGCAGACATCTGGGGCATTAAACCCTCCCTGGTCAAAATGAAGTGTGAGTTGATGCTATGCTTTTCTCTGCTGTTTCCTGGCCCATACCAGCGATATCAGAACAGATTGTACTGTTTTAAAGAAGGCCTGAGTGAGAGGCACCATTATATTAATAAACAAACAAGTAAAGGAGCTCAGGCAAGAGCCCCATTTTCAGCACTACTACCTGACCTGCTAGGGATAAAGGCAATCTCGACCACCTCCATACTTAGGCCTCTAGTTTGGAGATTGTCCTGCCGTAATTATATCTCATGACAAGGTCCAGGTCTCTGTGTAACCAGCCACCCAATTACTTAACCGGCTCTGAGCACCACTGCAAAGGGAATTCCATAGGATACTGTGTGGCATGGATGGTAAGGGATAAAACATACAGGGCCTCATTTATACTTTTTGGTGCAAAACTGCACTAACGCAGTTTTGCACCAAAATGTTTTGCACCAGCTTGCACCATTTGTTAGCACCAGCTGGGCATCATATTTATGGAATGGTGCAAGCCGGTGCAAAGGGTAGGCTAGCTTAAAAAAAAATGACATTAGGCAGGTTTGAGTCAAAATAAATGACTCTGACCAGATTAGCATCATTTTTTGATGCTAAGGGGCATATTTATACTCTGTTTGCACTGAATTAGCGTCATTTTTTTTTTTACTCTAATTCAGTGCAAAACTAACTCCATATTTATACTTTGGTGCTAGACCCCTCTAGCGCCCAATTTATGGAGTTAAAGTCATTTTTTGGAAGTGGAAACCTACCTTGCCTTAATGAGATGCAAGATAGGCGTTCCCGTGCAAAAAATGACTCTGTGGCCTTAACGAGTAAAAAAAAATGACACTAATTCGGTGCAAACAGATTATAAATATGCCCCACAATGTCCCCAATTGATGCTCAGACCTGATTGTCACTCAAAGGGCAATGTAGTTGAAACTGCAAGGCTGCCGCTGCATGTCTAATCATACAGGCCAGGGGTTCCAGAGCGAGGACGAAGAGGATCAGCGACAGGGGGCCTGGCGCATCTCCTGTACACCCGGACAGGGTCTGAGATGAGACCATTAACGTGCACCCTGCCAAATGGCTCCATATATCTAAGCTGTAGCCATCTGGCAAAAGCAAGGAGGATCCCCATTCTTTGCAGAATGGTTAACATATAGGTCCAGGCAAGAGCATCAAATGGATTGGGGGTATCCAGAAGAACCTTGACAACCCTTACAGAGGGGTCCAGAGTGTAATAAGACAGAAAGCGTGTGGAGATCCTGAGTGTTGGAGCAGGTCGGTATAATCCCCACCTGGTCCAGCAAGACTATCCTAGTAAGCAAGGACTAGAGTCTGATTGCTAGTACTTTGGCTAAGATTTTGGTGCCTATATTAATGGAGACAGCAGGCAATAGGAGTCACAGTGTTCAGGTGGTTTATTAGGCTTCGCGAGTAAGGGGGAGCAAGTCTCTGAGGGTGGGGGGGCAGCTGCTGTGTTGTGTAGGCTTCCTCGAACTTTTTCTGCAAATGAGACAAAATCAGGTCAGCGTATTCCTTATAAACCTCACTAGGAAGATCATCCATCGCCGTGGCTTTGCCACTTAGTAGGCCACAAAGGGCCTCTTGGATTTCCTCAATGGTGAAGGATTGAGTGAGGTATTCCCTTTGACCAGGAGATAGTCAGGCCAAAGCAATGCCCTCAAGGTATTGGGCTATTTCAGCTGCATTTACTGATTCTCAGAAGCCATAAACGTCAGCATAAAAGTCTGAAAACACTTCCAGAATGGACAGGGAGTCCAAGCATAACGTACCATCAGACCTATCAGTATGTACTATAAGAGCATGTGCTCTGTGGTCCTTAAGCTTAGTAGCCAGCGTATGCCCTGGTGTGCCTCCCTCACTGTATGCTACAGGCCACATGCCTGCAAGACAAATGGCGCACCTCCTGCTCTGCTGTTTCATTATACATGGTCACCTGCTCTTGAATAGATGCCAGAATTCTACATTCCGGATGCGTTTCATAGTCACATCCCAGCCCTTGAAGCTTAACCTCTATGTTCTGCAAGTGAGCCGGTATATCCTTCAGGATACTTGTCTGTGTTCCTATGTAGACACCCGTAACAGTGGACCTGAAGGCCTCCCACAGCATACCCACACTCTCAACAGAGTCCTTGTTCAGGAAAAAGAATTCTACAGTAGCCTTACAAACTTCCCCCGAACACTGGGTCTAGTAAGGCTGTGGGTTGTAGTCGCCACCAGAATTGTGTAGGGATATTTGTAGGAATCGTCAGCATCAAGTGTACTGGTGCATGGTCATTGTTCTAGGAAGATGGCAAATATTTCCCACCCAGGTTTCGACCTCCCTGGTAACAAATCAATAGTCTAGATGTGACCAGGAGCCATGAACTGTTGAGGTGAATACCCTCCTTTATCCCTGGGTGCGAGAATCCCACACATCCATAACCCTAAATTCTAACATGACAGTCTCATAATCTGAGCCACACACTTACCCTGCCCACCTGTTGTGGATGCCCTATCTAGCAGAGGGGCAAGGCATAAATTGAAATAGCACCCCCAAAGCATGGGGGTTGAGGGCAAAGCATACACCTGTTGCCAGAGCAGTGCGAAGTATTCAGGGTCATCCATTTTAGGCCCATACCTGTTGACCATGGTAACCATGGTGCTACACAGTCTTCCCTGAATGATCATGCAGCATCCCTGAGATGTCAGTCTGTTAATGTACAGGCTCGAATGGCTCTCCCTTCTCAATTAATATGAGCATCCTTCGAGCATACGTGAAGTAGGTAGCGAACAAGCGGCATCCCACCCACCGTTCACCTACTACATTAGCCTCATGATTCGACCGATGCGTTTCCTGAATAAAAACAAAGAACACATGTTGGCAAACTAGATAGGCCAGTACCCGTCTAGTTTTTTTCTAGGTTGTTCAGAAACCTATTGTTCCAGAACAAGAAAGTGAGGGGAGCTGCAGTGGAATCATTGCTAACACTCATGCTAGTCTGTCAACTCTAAGGTGTGACAATTGTGAGAGCCAGGGCTCAGCAGAGCTCTGATTAAGCACAATATGCAAGTAATTGCAACCAAACCAAAAATCCCTCCTCCCTCCCACTTCAGCTTCCCCATCTTGCTAAAGGCACATCCCAATGTACTCAGACGTCCCATTGTCAACAGCAACCAAACATTTCCCCAATAAACAGAAAATGCACAGAGTGACATCCAAGGCACATGGGGTGTTCCTACTGGGGGCCAGCTAGAGATCCGATAAGCCTACCGGTAGAAGGAGGTGACCTGGAATCTGACCCATCCCATAGCACTGAAGTCATACTCTGAAACTGTGCAGGACAGTGTTTCAAACTACCAAAATGTCCTAACATTGTGCAATGAGAGGTAAACCAACATTTCCAGTCCCCATCTCCACCCTTTTACCATTATGCCCCAATACCAGTCAAAATGTTATGTCTAATGAGATGGTGCAGCCAATTCCTGCTTTCTCCAAAAAGCCAGAGGTTACTTGTGAGATGGAGAATATTTTCTGACCTTTTTTCAGATTGATGCACAGCCTGGACAGGTAGAACATTGTGAACCCCACACAAGCCTGCTGTAGCTTCTTCCTCACAAGCAGAAACTTGTATCTTGCAGCCTGGGCCATTGTGGTAAAATCTGGGAAAAATGCAATTTAATTTCCTTGATGTTGGGTCATTTTTTCTATATGGAAAGGTGGAGCCCCGCATCCTGATCACGGTAATCAAGCAGCCACGCAATGACAGGAGCAGGGGGGCCCAAGGAGTCGGGCACATCACCAAGGATCTGTGGGCATGGTCCACAATAAGCATATTAGAGAACGGATCCGCACCAAAGACATCATGCAGCAGTTATTCAACAAATAGTTGCATCCTTCCCGCATTGGTGGTTTCCGGAAGGCCAATGATGCATATGTTATTTCTGCACCTCAAGATCTTTGTTTTTAGCCTGAAAAACTGCTATCACCTCCATGCTGAGCCAAATTTCTCTCTTGGTCTGTAATGTATCTTCAGTCGTGGATGCACGCTGCTCAGCCTCAGTTACTTGTGCCACTTGTTTGTCAAGTTTATTTGCCATGTGATTTATTGTAAATTCCCAGCGTCAATTTTGCTATTGATTGACTATAAGCTCGGCTGCATAGCCAAAAGTGTTGTCTCCAGCACCTTGCCCCCCTGTGGTGGCCCCTTGTGATCAGGGCCCGACAGAGCCTCTAATTGAGGTTGGCTGGCACGCTTACATTCAAAGGTAATACAGGATTGTTGCTTATCTCTATTTCCTATCTTGAGAGGAGGGCCGTATGTTCCAGCCAAAGGGGTGAGCCAAGTCACTGAGCGGTGAGAGCAGGGAAGTGCAGCAACTTATTGTACTATAGTATAGCTCAATGTATCAGTGGGTGGGCAAGAGGTATCACAGCAACTAGACTCCTCAGTTCATCCACCATCATCACATTCAGTCCTATCCTCTTACCACCACCGTGGGTACTGCCCTGTACACAAGTGGCAATGCTGGGGGGGCCACTCAACACGTGCACGTGGTGCCCGAGGGCGGCTCAATTCTGCCACACTTTCAAGGTCAGCGCAGCTTGGTGCCCTCAGGTCCTACAACAGTTCAGATGGTTGCACCAAAGTCAGCAATTCCCACAAAGCAAATGAGGAATGCACAGGTCGTCACTTATCTCCTCTCTTCCCTGCGCTCCAGTATTGTCATAGGCGAAGTGTGCCACTGGTATCAAAAGCCCTCCATTTCTCTGTGCCTCCCTCTGAGTGTTCCCTATTGGAGCAGCGTGTCACTGCAGTGGGACCTCCAGCTGCGGACCACCAAGGGACTAGCTGGCTCCTCCCGTGTAGCTCCCCCAGTTGGATCACTGGGTCTCCACTCAATCCCTCCTCAGCCCCAAAGCAGCGGGTAAGTCAGATCCCGTAATGATCCACTGCATATTCTCCCTCATGCAGTCCTGTAGCCTGCTGGTAGTGCTCACAGCTATGGGGCTCTGGCAGTGTGGCTTGCTGTACCTTCACTGACCCCGCTCAGACCAGAGCGGGTGCATTAGGCCATGTCGGTCCTTCCCAGCAGTGGTCAGGGCTTGTACACTGGGCTCTTGCCCTCACCATGGCTCATGTCTTCAGCAGGAGTCCCCTGTTTCCCTAGCTCACTTGCCAAGCTCAAGGCGGTCATCATTCAAAGGTCAGTTGATTGGCTGGGACATGGCTCCCGAGGGCTCACCTCTGTCACCACAGAGTGGAAAGGCTCCTCATGCAGTATGGTGCCTCCACCATGTTGTGCTGCAAGGAGGCCAGGGTGAGGTTATCAGAGCCACATCACTGTGGGGGTACATTTATTCCATTGCCTCCAACACAGCAAGCCACTGCCAGCACAGGGCATATCGTTCTCAGCTGAGATGGGTGCGTAGGTGCAGGATATTGTTTGGCTATTATGTCCCAGTCCACAGAGCTGCACTACACTGCGGCCATCTTGTGTCAGGCTCTCTAGCACCCCACTGGAAATATATGTTTATGGACATCTTGACACATGCAATTCCCTTTTTGAATGGGGACCTTCATCTTCTGAACAGTTTCAATCATTTTTTAACAGTTCACTCAATGATATATTGACTTGGATGCCCAATATATGCATATAATACGAATTTGCTTGATATTTCTTTATGATAGAGGAGTCTTTCTTTGACCGAGAGTCTCTTTCCAGGAATGTGATTCTACTGTGAGATGTACTGCTTGTAATATCAATATTGTAGCTGTTTTTTTAGGAGTGCTAGATATTAATATTGTGTTTTTTCCTACTTTTGCCAAACCAGTATGATGTTGTTTGTATATCTGCTATGGAATATATTGTGTGGCAAGTAAGGGCCAGATGTAGGAAGGAAGCAATTTGCGAGTTGCAAATTGCGAGTCCTTCCGACTCGCAATTTGCAACTCGCAAATTGCTATGCAGTACGGTGTCTCAGACACCGACTGCAACTCGCTATGGGGTCGCAATGACCCACCTCATGAATATTCATGAGGTGGGTCGCAAATTGCGGCCCCATAGCGAGTATAGGCACTCGCTAACATGGAGGCCTGCTGTAGTCAGCAGGCCTCCATGTTAGCGACCTGCTTTTCAATAAAGCAGTTTTTTCTTTTTTTTTTAAATGTAGCCCGTTTTCCCTAAGGGAAAACGAGCTGCATTTCAAAAAATCCGAAACCTTTTGTTTCGGTTTTTTCAGGGCAGGGAGTGGTCCCTTGGACCACTCCCTGCCCTGAAAAAATATTTTGGGGTCCATTCACAAAGGGGAAGGGGTTCCATGGGGACCCCTTCCCGTTTGCAAATGTGTTACCAACCACTTCAAGTGGATGGTAACTGCGACTCCATTTGCGACCGCATAAGCGGTCACAAATGGAATTGCATACCATTGCGAATCGCAAATAGGAAGGGAACACCCCTTCCAATTTGCGATTCGGAAATGCATTTTGCGAGTCGGTAACGACTCGCAAAATGCATTTCTGCATAGGAAACACGCATTTGCGAGTCGCAAACGGCAAATTTTGCCGTTTGCGACTCGCAAAGTGCTTCCTACATCTGGCCCAAAGTGATTGTTAGAATTTGAGTTTCTGGGTGGCAGAGGTATGCACCCTGTCCAAGCAGAAACCATACTTCTAGTCAGGGTAAGTTAGACACACACCCTAAATTAACTTGTGCTCACCCTCTGGTAGCTTGGCAAGGCTTAACTAAAGAGGCAATGTGTAAAGTACTTGTGCAACACTTTAAACGGTAAAACAGTGAAAACACCACACAAAAAGATACCACGCCTGATTAGAAAAATAGGGCCACATTTACAAGAACTGATGCATCACAGCTGCAACAGTGATGTGTCAGAAATCCTTGTGCTGCAGTAAGACAGTTTAATGCTCCATGGACGCACCATATTTATGACACACCATGTCATAACTTACCATGGTGTGTCAAAACAAACGATGCATCCATGGGACGGCTGCTGCAGGAAAGTGACACAGGTGCAGCAAAAGTGACGTCAGGGTGCTTTGTGGCATGCAAAAGTAGCACAAATCAGCCTAGCGCCACTTTGGGTGCATCATTCACTGCAGGAGGCAGCTCAGAGAAATGTAACAGAGATGCCTCTTGCAGAAAAGTAACGGAGTTAAAAAGATATTTGCAAGGTGACAAAAGTTCCGATTTTGAACTGGTGAGCTACAAGCTGTCCATAATAATATAAATTGTGGCGTGCGTGCACAATTCTGAACACATTGCAGCAGTTGATAACAATGCTTGAGTATGATGATGTTTGGGCTCAACTCTACAAGATGTACATCTAACTTTAGGTGTTGGTGTTAACATTGTGTTCTAGCAATCTTCAGACCATTCTGTTATAGTGGATGGTTGACCAATTTAAAGCATGTCTAAATCTTTACTGATGGGTAAATTATTGGACCAATTTAATTTTCTAATTATTCAGTTTCATTATTACACCATATTATTACCACAAGCAAATTGGTTTAGCAAAATCTCAACCACTATTTTAGTAAGTAATTAAAGCAAAGGCCGGTAAAGCAGGCAGAAGAGAGTGACTCATGATGCATGATTCAGGCTCTTTTCTGAATTTATGGCACAGTAGTCAACACTCATTAGCTCTTCTGCAGCGATGAATTATAGGTAAGAGTTACAGAAAGGGAGAATAGACTGTCGAGTCTTTCCATCAACCCGTGTCTCGCTGCTAACAAGGAAGTGATCCGTGACTCAAACAAGCTATTTCTGGACGTGTTTAAACTTGGCAACTGAATGGATTCAGACGAGGGCACGTCAGTTCAAATTCAAAGAAGGAAACTGGGCCCCCGTCTCCTGGTTTATGCTAATAAAACAGCAACTAGAAAATACATCACCTGACAAGGTTTTTCTCATTTTATAATCCTTGAAATTAAGACGTCTTTAACTTTTTGAATATGTACCAGAGCCACTGCGTCGTTTCCTATGCCTGGGTCATAGAGGCATAGAACTTTTGGCACATTTCAGGCACCTAAAAGATGCGTAGCAATGCGTCTGTTGTAAGTGATATTTCACGATGGAACGCCTACCCTGCATACATAATTAACTGTATGGCCCAGCCGGTTCTAGTGCAGGTATTTTTTGATACAGGCATACAAAAGCTGATGCATTGGGCTTAATGCGTCGACTTGTAAATGTGGAGCAAAGAAAGCACTGCCGGGGTGTAAAAAAATAATTATGCACAAGCTCCATATAAATAAGCCCCAAAGATCTTAATGTAATGAAAAAAACAAGACCAAAACGACAAAAATCCAATAAGTCAAACTCAAGATATGAGTTATTAAAAAATAAACTTAGTTGTAGTGCTTAAAAGCATAAAGCTCTAAAAGCACCTACCTGATCACACTAGAACGGGTCACATATAAAAAAATGTCAGGCCAACTGCGATTAAGCGCAGGTCGGATACAGGTACCTTGGTTCTGAGTTGTGTCAATGATCCGAGGAGCAAAGGAGGTGATACAGTGTCATCGATACCCAAGATGTAGACAATGCCTGAGCCTAAGCTGTGTAAAGTCAGAGATGTGTGGGGAATGTGCAGTTGACAATGTGGACTTCCTGATCCTTGCAACAGCAGTGATGAACCCGGCGTCATCATTGATGTGGTGTCCTCAATCCTCGCAGTAGTGGTGATGCATTGTAGTTAATGGGGATGCGCTGGTACCGAGTGACACAACAGTGTCAGTGCATGGATTTTGAACTGGAGCAGCACTTTATGACCATTTCCAAGAATTCAGGACTGGGTTGGTGAAACTTGGTGGGGCAAGCCTCACCGATGGCAGAGTCCAGGTGCTGTAGGTGAGGAGTCGGAAGTCTTTTGTGCCCCTGAGACTTCAGAAGAACAGGAGACAATCCATGAAGCCCTTGGAGTCACTGTGGTTCTTTGTTCAAATGGGGCCAGTCCTTCTCACCCAGGCAAAAAGGGCAGCATGCATCAGGTTAGCACAGAAAGAGGTTATTCCGGAGCAGTAGTCCAGCATAGTAGCAGTCCTTGTAGCAGCACAGTAGTCCTTCTTGGGAGACTATCCACAGGTCCAGATGTGTACTGACTTGGCAGGATCAGAAGTCCAGTTCTTATACTTAGTGGTGCTTTTGAAGTATGGGAGACTTCAAGGAAGGGCTTTGAAGTGCACAGAGGTCTTTCCTTCCTCCCCTGGCTCCAGACACATTACAGGGAGTTAAGCAGTCTTTTGTGTGAGAATAGGTTTTAGCCTGTTCAGGTGTAAGTGTGAGGCTGTGCCCAGCTCTTCCCTCCTACCCTACCCAGGATGTCCCATCAGAATGTTTATGGCAAATGAGTCACATAAAAGCTCCCTTTGTGTGTGGCTGTCTAGAGAGAATGCACAAGGCCAGCTGTCATCTCATCCCAGACATGTATTGGAGATGGGCTGCAGACACACAGGGCTAACGGCAGGAAAATGCCAATGTTCTAAGAGTGGCATTTTCAAAATTGTAAAAATAAATCTGACTTCACAATTAATTAGGATTATCCTTAAAACGTCATATGTATCAAGCATAACAGGTCTAGCCCTTTTCAATCAGGAATTACAGCTTATTAAATTTAATCGGGAATCCCCAATGCTATCATATGGGCGGGGTAGGACTCACAGTAGTGAAAAATGAATATGAGAGTTTTTCACTACCAGGACATGAAAATCTTAAAGTACATATCCTGCATTTTAATTATGTAGCACCCTGCCCTGTGGCTACGGAGGGCCTACCTTAGGGGTGACTTATATGTAATAAAAGGGGAGTTAAAGCCTTGGCAAGAGGTTATAAATGCAAAGTCAACATGGCAGTGTAAAACTGCATTCAAGCTGCTCTGGCAGGCCTGAGTCATGTTTTAAAGTGCTACATAAGTGGGAGGCACAAGCAGTGCTGCAGGCCCAATAGTAGCATTTAATTTACAGTCCCTGCGCATATGTAGTACACTTTACTAGGGACATATGATTCAATTCAATATGCCATTTATGTGTATACCAATCAAAACATGTTTTAGGGCTGGAGCATATGCACTGAGCACTGGTTAGTGGTGTTAAAGTGCTTAGATTTCTAATGCCCACTAAAAGAAGGGTAATAGCATAGTGCTAACACCAAGCCTGATTCCTTTAGCATGTGAATCCCTTCATAACATCCCATAATGGTCATATTTCAATCCCCTGACTTTCACAGATCTCACCAACACATTCCACTGCCTTCAAAAAACATCCTATGAAGATGATATATTGCCCCCATTCTTCATAAAGGCAATTTCTGAAATAGCTTTCTAACTTCTTCACCCTCCCTAATGGCTCACTCACTCAGGCCATGTTCCAGAAGTTCTTAAGACAGGCCAGAGCACCCAGCTCCTGAAAAGACCATGTGACTTCAGCAATCACCACCATATTAGATGTCAACCCTTCACCTCTAAAAGCATTGAAAAAGCAGTCTATGACCAAAACCCCACTCACATCAACATTACCCATTTCATAAAAGACAACCAATACGGTTTCAATGGACATGCAGTATTGAGAAAGCTACTACACACATCAGAGATTATACCATCCTCATCAAGGATCAAGATGAGCTTCAGCACTGATGAGCAGTCCACCTTCATCCAGATCCTGACGTCTTGAGTGAGATTCACTGGCTGTCCCTTTGAACTGTGCTTATCCTGCTCATTCAACCAACAGTAGTTCATTAACATGGGCATCACCGGATGTCAAAAGTCACCCATTACCTGCTGCTGACACAGGGGTCCCTCCTGTCACTCCCTTTTCTAAGAGCAACAACTAATCTGAACTAGACTCTACAACAGAACCTTGATGAATTCAAACTCCAGCTTTCAACCTATGCAAAGTAACATGGATTTATCCTAAACACTGCAGGAGGCTGGCCTGGTTTATAGTGGGTACCTTGGGTACTTACACCTTATACCAGGTCCAGTTATCCCTGATTAGTGAAATGTAGTAGTGTTATAACAGCTTAGGCTGATAGAGGTAGCTATAGCAGAGCAGCTTAGGCTGAACTAGCAGACATGCAAAGCTCATGCAATACCACTTTTAGGGCCATATGTAAGAAAACTTTTTCCCATAGACACAGAATGGGTAAAATCCTTTGGTACATCTGGCCCTTAGTTACACAGTAATAATACACAAGTAAATACAATACTCAGTGTTACCAAACATAAAGATATTTATTTGGGTGACACAGTACCAAAACTATCTTAGAGACAATACTCCTTCTGGAGGTAAGTACTATACACAATATATACACTAGACACCAAAATTAGACAAGTAGATAGTCATGGAACAATGCAAACAATAGGAAATGCTATAGAATGCAATGGGAGAAAATAGGTCTAGGGGCAACACAAACCATATACTAAGAAAGTGAAATGCGAATCTCAAATTCCCCCCCAGACAATTGTAGCGTGTGTAGTATTTTACCCCACCCCAGAGCCCAGAAAAGCAGGAGTAAAGTACTGCAAATTTCCTTAGGACACACTACACCTTGTGGTTGGGATTTTGCAGTAACCAATCAAGTCTGCAAACTACAACTGCTGGATTCCTAGACCTGAAGACCTGCAAGAGAAGGGGTCCAAGTCCAAAAGTCAAAAGAAGTTCCAGGAAGGGACGGAGCCCCTGCCAACCCAGAAGAGGGTGCAAAAGAGGAGTCCGCAGTTAGTCGAAAACTGCAGGAAGGCAGCCTAGGAAGATGCCAGTGGGTTCCTGTGTGATGTAATGGATGTCCCACAACGTGAAGATGGATGCAGACGTGATTTCGTGTTGGAAGTCACCAACAAACCTTGGTTACGACAAAAGTGCATTTTGCATCAAAATGGCACTGGCTGGACCCAGGAGGGACCATGGGGCCTCAACTTTGAGGAGGAAGAGGGGGCTCTCAGCACTTCAGGGAGCCCTCAGGATGCCAGGCAGCACCCACGGGAGTCCCAGGACACGGGGAGAAAGGAGGTGCAAAATGTGGTTGGTGCAGCACAAAAAAGGAAGGTCCCACGATGCCAGAGAACAAATCAGCTACTTGAGCTTCAGAGGATGGAGTGCCGGGGAACTGGGCCAGGCTGTGCACAAAGGAATTTAGCAAATAGTGCACAGAGGCCTCAGGAGGTGAAGAAGATGCCGTTCACAGGGGTACCATCGCTCTCATGGAAGGCAAGGTCTTACCTCCTCCAAATTGTGTCAGGAAAGTCTATGTCGATGGAGTCCAACCTCTGTGTCCTTAGGAGCACGCTTGTTGCTGTGAGGGGAGTCTAAAGGTACCAGTTGTTGTCTTAGAAGGTGTCTGTTGGAGCAGGAGAGTGACTTTGTCACCCCACAGGAGATTTCTTCGGTCCTTCTGATGAAGGATGAAGCAAGGGAGTCCTCAGAGCGTGCACACCATGAAAACTGTTGCAGTTGCTGGCTGGAGCTGCAGAGGAAGTATCCCTTGTGAATACTTTGTTGCTGTTACAGCGGTTCCTGGAGCAGGCTGCGGTTGATCAGAGGATGAATTAGTAGTTGCAGAGGATTCCTGAGGGAAACTCGCAAGCAGAATCTGAAGAGAACCCACAGGAGAGACCCGAAATAGCCCTGAGAGGGGGATTGACTAGCTTATCAGGTAAGGACCTATCAGCAGGGGTCTCTGATATCACCTGCTGGCACTGGCCACTCAGAGTCCTCCAGAGTGCACCCACACCTTGCAAAGCAAGATGGATGAAGTCTGGGACACACTGGAGGAGCTCTGGGCACCACCCCTAGGGGGGTGATGGACAGGGGAGTGGTCACTCCCCTTTTCTTTGTCCAGTTTCGCGCCACAGCAGGGGACAAGGGGTCCCTGAACCGATGAAGACTGGTTTCTCCAAAGAGGGCACCATCTATGCCCTTCAAAGCATTTCCAGAGGCTGGGGGAGGCTACCCCTCCCCAGCTTGCAACACCTACTGTATTTCCAAAGGGAGACGGTGTAACACCCTGCTCTCAGAGGAAATGCTTTGTTCTGCCTTCCTGGAACTGAGCTGCTCAGACCCCAGGAGGGCAGAACCCTGTCTGTGAGGTGGCAGCAGCTGTAGCTGCAGTGCAAGCCTCAGAGAGCTGGTTTGGCAGTACTGGGGGTTCATAGTGGAGCCACCAGGATGCATGGAATTGGCTCCCCAATACCATATTTGGAATGGGGGGGACAATTCCATGATCTTAGACATCTTACATGGCCACGTTTGGAGTTACCATTGTGAAGCTACATATAGGTATTAACCTATATGTAGTGCACGCGTGTAAAGGTGTCCCCACACTCACAATTCCCAGAAAATGCCCCTGAACTACATGGAGGGCACCTTTGCTAGTGTAAGGGTGCCCTCACACTTGGTAACTTTGCACCTAACCTTCAGCAAGTGAAGGTTAGACATATAGGTGACTTATAAGTTACTTAAGTGCAGTGAAATGGCTGTGAAATAGTGTGTGCACTATTTCATGCAGGCTCCAATGGCAGGCCTGTGGAAGGGTTTGTATCAGCTCCTTATGGGTGGCAAAAGAAATGTTGCAACCCCTAAGGATCTCCTTGAACCCCAATGCCCTGGGTGCCTAGGTACCATATACTAGGGACTTATAAGGGGGATCTAGTGTGCCAATTGAAATAGGTAAATTAAGTCACTAGCCTATATTGACAAATTTAAAAGCAGAGAGAGCATAAGCACTGAGGTTCTGATGAACAGAGCCCTAGTGACACAGGCAGGCACTAATGACAACACACACATTAGGCCACAAACTATGAGCACTGGAGTCCTGGCTAGCAGGATCCCAGTGAGACAGGTAAAACACACTGACATATATATTTTTATCTCTTAGCACTGGGGTCCTGGCTAGCAGGATCCCAGTGACACAGTAAAAACACACTGACACACACTAACAAACAGACCAAAAGTGGAGGTAACCATGCTAAAAAGAGGCTACTTTCTCACACAACCCCTCCCCCAAACGAAGGACAATAAGGCTAATGTTGGCCAGTTGAAACTTTATGGTCTAAGTGGTGATAAGTGGAGGGTAGATCTGCAATAGAGTGGTTTCTCCCTTTATCATCCACTATATGGTTACTTCCCTGTGGGGATGTAAACCACCATGTTTGGAGATTTCTACCTAACCAACAGTGCGAGTGTAAATTCTTAGAGTTTATATTAGTATGTTTTAAAGTTGGGCAGTGGGATTGGTCCACTGGACCTATGTCAAATACAGGAAATGCTAGAAAGGGATGCTGTCTCAATAAAGCCGTAGCTGGGCAAAATCTTTGTCCACATGGCTGTAAGAGAGAACAGGTTTGTTGTTTCACTTGAGTTGGAGCAGGGCAGGGCTGCTGTCCTATAAGCTCCACACTCAGACAGGGCTGCTGTCCTACATGTTTAGAGGTAGTGCAGGGCTGTTGTACTAAAGTTTATCTGAGACGGCTGGTGGGATGCTCCATATTTACTAAAATGGTGCAATTTTGCACATCTGCTTTAGTGGTTCCACAGAGAGGTACTTTTCCCTCTGGGAGTCCAGCTGTGGTAGCTGAGGGCTCCTTTGGTACAGGTTCAACCCCGAGAGAGGTTTCTCCCACCACAGGAATGGTATTCTTAGTGTCAAGGTAGGAAAGGGATTCTTTGATACCCTTCTTACCTGATGGTGGAGAGAGATCCTGAGATTTCAGGCCTCTTTCTCTTCTTGGCTTTTCATTTCACCAGAAATGAAAGGAAGCAATTCTTCAGGGATACCCAGCATGGATGCATGGGTCCTAAACTCTACCTCAGCCCAACCTGAGGCCTCTAGGTAATTCCTTAAGAGACAATCTACAGGTAAGCTAGCTGATACTACCACCTGCTTAGGGCCAGTAACTCCACCCCAACTAAGTTGAACTACAGCTAAGGGCAGAGACTGGGTGGAGTTATTGACACCAGGTTTTCATTCACCAAAGTGATACTGGCACCTTTGTCCCTGTAGACCTGGGCCTCAACACCATTTAATAAGATTGACTGCCTGTACTTATCCATGTTAAGGAGACAAGCAGCCAAGGTGGCAAGGCCTAGGCCACCAGGTGTGACAGAAACTATCTTGGGACTGTCTACCCCAGTTTCTAATATGGTCCCAAAAGTGAACCCAACTACACCTTTAGTTTGACTATTGCCAGTAGTCCCACCACTATTACCACTCCTGCTAGGGGCACTAGAGTCTGATGTCTTAGTGGTGGTAGGCTCAGGGGCTCTACCTGTGCAGGACCTATCCCCTGGCCAATGGCCTTTACCTCTACTCACATAGCACCAAAGCTTTTTCTGATTGTGTGAAGAGTATAAGAAGATAAAGAAGTTTTATCCCCACCCCCAGAGGAGTGTTTTGGACCTGAAGAAGGATCTTTGTGCTTACATTTATCCCCATGCTTGTCCTGAGATTTTTCACCATCTTTCTTTTTGATGTCTTTGTCACCCCCTGTATGAGCTTTTCTGCTCACCCTTGTTCTGACCCATTTGTCGACCTTCTTTCCCAGTTCTTGGGGAACAGTCAGATCTGAGTCCACAAGATACTGATGTAACAAGTCAGACCCACAATTATTTAAAATATGCTCTCTCAGAATCAAGTTATATAGACGTTCATAGTCAGTCACCTTACTGCCATTTAACCAACCGTCTAGGGCCTTCACAGAACACTCTACAAAGTCTGTCCAGTTCTGTGCTGACTCCTTTCTGGTCTCTCTGACCTTAAGTCTGTACTGTTCAGTAGCTAAGCCCAGACCATTCAAGAGTGCATTTTTCAGAATTTGATAGTTATCTGCATCATCCTCTCTGAAAATAAGAAGTCTGTCTCTCCCTTTGCCAGAAAAGGATAACCAAAGGATAGCAGCCCACTGCACATGAGGGACCTTCTGAACTTTACAGGCCCTCTCAAGTGCAGCAAACCACTTGCAGATGTCATCACCATCCTTTTAGGGGGGACAACTTAGTGCAGATTTCTAGAATCAAATGAAGATTCCCTAACATCTGTATTTCTAAAACTGCTGCTGCCACCATGGGGAACTAACCCCAAACCCTGCCTCTCTTACTCCACAGCCAGGGATCCCCTGTCTAAGGCCAACTATTGCTGCATTAGCCTCAGTCTGGCCTCCTCTAACCTCGGCTTTCTGAGTTCCCTATCTAGGGACTGGTCCTCAGGGTTAGAATTGTGGGATACCTCTGAAACAGAGGTAACATGAGAGTGTGCAAAGGCAGATCTATCTCTTACAGGGGCCACTCTAGTGACCTGGCCTCTAGGGGTGAAGGGAGCCCTACTTGTGTGTGAACCCTTCCCACTACCAGTTATACTAGGGGACGTCTTGACAGATATATGGGTGGAAGTACCCTCCCCAGGACTGTCATTCTGCTCCTCTGAGCCTTCCTGGTTGGAGTCATCCTCTACCTCTTCCCCTGTCTGATCTGGACCAGTGCTGGGTCCCTCGTCATCTTGAAGAAGAAGATCTAAGAAGAACTCCTTATTGTGGTTCTTCCCAATGCCTAAACTTATTTCAATACAGAGACCCCTCAAACTTTTAAAGTTCAGATTTTCATATGTTGTTTTCACAACTCTAGGGGTAGCATCTATGGAAGACATATTGAAAGAATAATGTTTAGGAAAGTGAGTAAAAAGTTAGTAGAAAAACAGAGCTAGCTTTTTAGAGAAAAGAAGAAAACGTTTCAAGACTGTAAAAACTTTTGGAAAGTTTAATGAACTTTTTAGAAAGTTAGAACATTGTTTCAAGGTATATATCATACATGCTCTAAGTGTTGGTGCAAGCTTTTATTGTTAAAAGCACAGGTAACAAAGTGGTAAAGCAACTGCAAGTACTTATCCAACCGCTGCACCACCAATGTAGGAGGCTGGCCTAGTTTGTAGTGGGTACCTTGGGTACTTACACCTTTTACCAGGTCCAGTTATTCCTTATTAGTGAAATGTAGTCATGTTCTAGCAGCTTAGGCTGATGGTGGTAGCTATAGCAGACCAGCTTAGGCTCAACTATGAGACATGCAAAGCTCATGCAATACCACTTATAGTTACACAGTCCTCATACACAAGTAAAGACAATACTCAGTGTTATCAAAAATAAAGGTATTTAATTGGGTGACACAGTACCAAAAATATCTTAGAGACAATATTCCTTCTGGAGGTAAGTATTATACACAATATATACACTAGACACCAAAATTAGACAAGTAAATAGTCATAGAACAATGCAAACAATAGGTAAAGCTATAGAATGCAATGGAAGAAAATAGGTATAGGGACAACCCAAACCATATACCAAGAAAGTGGAATGTGAATCACAAATTCCCCCCTTGACAAGTGTAGTGTGTTCACAATCGCTGGGAGAGTAAGAATACAGTAATGGTAAGTAAATTACCCCAACCCAGAGCCCAGAAAAGAAGGAGTAAAGTACTGCAAGTTTCCTTAGGACACACTACACCTGTTGATTAGGATTTTGCAGTAACCAACCAAGTCTGCAAACACAAAGTGCTGGATTCCTGGACCTGAAGATGTGCAAGAGAAGAGGACCAAGTCCACAAGTCGAAAGAAGTTCCAGGAAGGGCAGGAGCCCCTGCCAACCCAGAATAGGGTGCAGAAGAGGAGTCCCTGGTTAGTCGAAGACTGCAGTAATGCACCCTAGGAAGATGCCAGTGGGTTCCTGCATGATGCAAAGGATGTCCCAAGACGTGAAGATGACTGCAGATGTGATTTCGTTGTGGAAGTCGACAGCATGCCTTGGTTACGACAAAAGTGCATTTGAATCAAAATGATGCTGGATGGACTCAGGAGGGACCTGGGGGCCTCAACTCTGTGTGAGGAGGAAGAGGGGGCTCTCAGGACTTTTGAGTGCCCTCAGGATGCCAAGCAGCATCCACGGGAGTCCCAGGACATGGGGATAAAGGAGGTGCAAAATGCAGTTTGTGCAGCACAACAAAGGAAGGTCCCACACAGCTGGAGAACAACTTAGCTAGTTGAGCATCGCAGGATGGAACACTGGGGACCTGGGCCAGGCTGGCAATGAAGGAATTTTCCAAATAGTGCACAGAGGCCTCAGGATGTGAAGAAGACGCAGTACTCATGGCTACCGTCATTCTCAGGGAAGGCAAGGTCTTACCTCCTCCAAATTGCGTAAGCAGGACCTCAGGACAGTCTATGTTGATGGGGTCCAACCTCTGTGTCCTTAGGAGCATGCTTGTTGCTGTGAGAGGGGTTCAATGGTACCGGTCGTCGTCTTAGAAGGTGCCTGTCGGAGCAGGGGAGTGACTGTCACCCCACATGTGATTTCTTCGGTCCTTCTTGTGCAGGATGAAGACAGGGAGTCCTCAGAGTGTGCACACTGTGGAAACCGTTGCAGTTGCTAGCTGGAGCTGAAGTTGCAGAGGGAAAGTATCACTTGTGGATACTTTGTTGCTGTTACAGCGGTTCCTGGAGCACGCTGCGGTTGATCCGAGGTCAGAGGATGAAGTAATAGTTGCAGAGGATTCCTGAAGGAAACTTGCAAGCAGATTCTGAAGAGAACTGACAGGAGAGACCCTAAGTAGCCCTGGGAGGGGGATTGGCTACCTCATCAGGTAAGGACCTATCAGGAGGGGTCTCTGACGTCACCTGCTGGCACTGGCTACTCAGAGGCCTCCAGATTGCACCCACACCTTGCAAAGCAAGATGGCTTAAGTCTGTAACACGCTGGAGGAGCTCTGGGCACCACCCCTAGGGTAGTGATGGACAGGGGAGTAGTCGCTCCCCTTTCCTTTGTGCAGTTTTGCACCAGAGCAGGGACAAGGGGTCTCTGAACTGATGTAGACTGGTTTATGCAAGGAGGGCACCATCTGTGCCTTTCAAAGCATTTTCAGAGGCCGGGGGAAGCTGCCCCTTCCCAGCCTGTAACACCTATTTTCAAAGGGTGAGGGTGTAACACCCTCTTCCCAAAAGAAATGCTTTGTTCTGCCTTCCTGGGACTGAGCTGCTCAGACCCCAGGAGGGCAGAACCCTACCTGTGAGATGGCAGCAGCTTCAGCTGCAGTGCAAGCACTATTCACAACACACAGATTATGCCACAAACTATGAGCACTGGGGTCCTGACCAGCAGGATCCCCGTGAGAAAGACAAAAACATACTGACATACAGGTAATAATGGTGGTAACATGACAAGAAAGATGATACTTTCCTACACAACACCCCCAAACGAGGAACAATAAGGCTAACCTTGCCCAGATGAGTCTTTATTGTCTAAGTGGAAATATCTGGTGAGTCCGTCTGTATTGGAGTGGGTACTCCCAGGTCTATGTTCCACTGTAAAGTCTATACCCTGTTGGGAAATGGACCACCTCAACAATTTAGGGGTTTCACCTTTCATTTGTTTGTGCCATAATAGAGGTTTCTGGTCTGTTTAAACAATGAAGTGAGTCCCAAACAAGTTGGGTCTCAGCTTTTCAAGGCCCAGACCACAGCAAAGGCCTCCCTCTCTATGGCAGATCAACGCTTTTCTCTAGGGGCAAACCTCCTGCTGATAAACGCAACAGGTTGATCCTGGCCCTCTGAGTTAAGTTGGGATAGTACTGCCCCTACCCCTAATTCAGAAGCATCTTTTTGGACAATGAATTGTTTGGAGTAGTTTGGGCTTTTTCAGACAGGTACAGTGCACATGGCCTGCTTAAGCTCCTCAAAAGCTTTCTGACAGCTAGCTGTCCACAATACCTTTTTAGGCTTTTTCTTTGAAGTGAGGTCATTAAGAGGGGCAACAATGGAGCCATAGTTCTTAATGAACCTCCTGTAATATCCAGTGAGACCTAAGAAGGCTCTGACCTGGGTCTGTGTAGTAGGGGGAGCCCAGTACATAATGGTCTAGATCTTCCCCTGTTGTGGTTAAATCTATCCTCCACCTACCAAGGCCCAGTCAAACCATTTTCCCCTACCCTATCCGGCACTTTGAAACCCTGATAGTTAGGTCTGCCTTTTGCAGGACCTCCAAAACTTTCCATAGGTGGACCTGGTGGTCATCCCAGGTGGAACTAAAGACAGTACTATCATCAAAGTATGCTGCACTAATAGCTTTCAAACCTTGGTGGACTGTATTCACCAGCCTCTGGAAAGTGACATGTGCATTTTTCAAACCAAAGGGCATAACAGTGAATTAATAACGCCCTTCTATGGAAGAAAATGCATTTTTTGCTTTAGCATCCCCTGATAACTTGATCTGCCAATACCATGCAGTCAAATCAAAGGTGCTTAGATACCTGGCAGATTCCAGTGTATCTATTAGCTCATCTGCCCTGGGTATAGGGTGAGCATCAGTTTTGGTTACAGTATTAAGACCCCTATAATCCACAAAAAACGCATTTCCCTCTTTCCTTCTTTGCTATGCGGTTTGGGGACAAGCACCACTGGGCTGCTCCAGGGGCTATCAGAGGTCTCAATAACTCCTACATCCAAAATTTTCTCTACCTCAGTTTTATTGCAACTCTGACATGGTCAGGCTGCCTGTAAATTGTACTTTTGACAGGTAAACCGTTTCCATCATCAATTGAATGTTCACACCAGGTAGTTGTACCAGGTATGAGAGAACAGAGGTCAGAAAACTGTCCTAGGAGATTTTTGCAGTCCTCCCTCTGCTCAGCAGTGAAGCAGTCTCTAAGCACCACTCCCTCCACTAAGCCATCAGCTTCTGTGTTATAGAAGAAGTCAGGGAGAGGGTCACTCTCTTCCTCCTGCCCCTCATCTGTGGCCATGAGCGGGTTTAAGTCAGCCCTGTTATAGTAAGGTTTAAGACAATTGACATGAAGCACCCTAAGGGGGCTTCTGGCAGTGCCCAGGTCCACCAGATAGATGACCTTACCTTTCTTCTCCACAATGAGATGGGGTCCATTCCATTTGTCATGGAATGCTCTTGGGGCCACATGCTCCAATACCCACTCCTTCTGTCCTGGTTGGTACTCTGTCGGGACAGCCTTCTGGTCATGCCATTGCTTTCGGAGCTCTTGGCTGGCCTGAAGGTTTTTAGTGGCCTTTTTCATGTACTCAGCCATTCTAGATTTTAGGCCAAGTACATAGTCCACAATGTCGTGTTTAGGGGGCTTTAAAGATTGCTCCCAACCCTCGTTCACAAGAGCAAGGGGACCCCTAACAGAGTGACCAAAGAGGAGCTCAAAGGGGCTTTAGCCCACTCCTTTTTGGGGTACCTACCTGTAGGCGAAAAGGAGGCATGGCAAGAGGGCATCCCATCTTCTTCTGAGTTTCTCAGAGTGTCACATGATCATGCCTTTGAGAGTTTTATTAAACCTCTTAACCAATCCATTTGTTTGTGGATGATAAGTGGTGGTGAACTTGTAGGTAACACCACACTCCTTCCACATTGCCTTGAGGTATATAGACATGAAGTTACCACCTTGTCTGAAACAACTTCCTTAGGGAAACCCACCCTGGAACAGATTCCCAGGAGGGGTTTTGTACTGCAGGTGATGTAGTGGTCCTTAAGGGGATGGCTTCTAGATACCTTGTGCCATAGTCCACTACCACAAGGATGAATCTATTGGCAGAAGCTGTTGGAAGGTCAAGGGGGCCAACTATGTCAACTCCTGCCTTCACAAAAGGTACCCCGACCACTGGCCGTGGGATTAAGGGGGCCTGCAGGGTGCCACCAGTCTTGCCACTGGCTTGGCAGGTGACACAGGAGCGACAAAACTAATTTGTGTCTTCTGACATGTGGGGCCAGTGAAAATGGGGAACAAGTCTATCCCATCTTTTACTTTGGCCCAAATGCCCAGCCGAGGGAATGTCATGAGCTAAAGTTAGGAGGAATTCCCTATACTGGAGGGGGGTGACCAGTCTCCTGGTGGAACCAGGTGTAGGGTCCCTTGCTTCACTATAGAGGAGATTATTCTCCCAATAAACTCTGTGGTTGTCCTTGACATTTCCATTCTGCTGTTTGACAGCTTGCTGTCTGAGACCCTCTAGTGTGGGACAGGTCTGCTGTGCCACACTTAGTTCCTCCCAGGCAGGCCCCCCTGCTCCCAAAAACTCAGCTGTGTCAGCTTCAAGCTCCTCTGGTGCAGGTTCTGCACAGGGAGAAGACTCATCCACATCAAAAGGGGAATCATCTGGAGAGGGAGGGTAGTGGACAAGGATTTGCCATTTCTACCCCTAGTTTTTGGGAGCACTTGGTCCATTGTTCCAGGATCCAAATTTCCTTGTCCCCTTTGCTTATTGGCCTGATCGCTAGTAAGAGCAAGGATATGCCCAGGAATGCCCAGCATTGCGGCATGGACTTCCAACTCCACTTCAGCCCAAGCTGACGTCTCCAAATCGTTTCCTAATAGACACTCTACAGGTAAGTCAGAGGATACCACAACTTTCTTTGGGCCAGTGACCCCTCCCCCAGTTGAGATTCACAAAAGCCATTGTGCGGCTAACAGTGTTGTTATGGGCATCTATCACTTGGTACTGATGACCAAGTAGGTGTTCCTCAGGAGCTACCAGTTTATCCATTACCATAGTGACACTGTCACCTGTGTCCCTGTAGGCCTCAACCTAAACACCATTGATAAGGGGCTACTTGCTTGTACTTATCCATATTAAGGGGACAAGCAACTAGGGTGGCAAGGTCAATGCCACCATCAGAGAACAAAACAGCCTCAGTGGTCTCCCCAACTAGACCAACCCCCAATACATTACCAAATGTGAGCCCAGCTACACCCTTTGACTGGCTATTTGTAGTGTTGTTCCCACCACCACTGCTATTACTAGGGGCACTAGTGGAAGCAGTGGAGGTTCTGGTGGTGGGAGGTTTGGTGTTTCTTCTTGGACAAGTGGAGTCACTTACCCAATGACCTTTGGCTTTACAGAGATAACACCATTGCTTTTTCTTATTGTGTGAAGAAGATTTGTGCCCACCACCCCCACAGGATTTTTGTGTGCCTTATGAAGGCTCAGAAGAATTCTTTATCTTTGTCCCCACCCTTGCCATGAGACTTACCATCCTTCTTCTTGCTGTCTTTGTCTCCCCTTTATGAGCTTTTCTGCTCACCCTTGTTCTGACCCATTTGTCTGCCTTCTTTCCCAAACTGTTGCAATTGCTGGCTAGAACTGAAGGTCAGATCTGAGTCCACAAGATACAGATGCAACAAATCAGACCCACAATTTTTCTATATATTCTCTCACAGAATCAAGTTATATAGGCTTTCATAGTCAGTCACCTTACTGCCATTTAACCAACCTTCAAGGGCCTTCACTAAACAGTCTACAATATCTGTCCAATCCTGTGATGACTCCTTTCTGGTCTATCTGAACATTGTCCTGTATTGTTCAGTGGTTAAGCCCAGACCATCTAAGAGTGGACTTTTGATTATATGGTAGTTATCTGCACCATCCTCCCTGACAATGAGGAGTCTGTCTCTCCCTTTGCCTGTGAAAGATAGCCACAGGAAAGCAGCCTACTGAACTTGAGGGACCGTCTGAACTTTACAGGCCCTCTCAAGTGTTGCAAACCACTTGTATATGTCAACTCCATCCTTGTAAGGAGGGAAAACTTTGTGTAGATTTCTTGAATCAAATGTAGGTTCCTGAAACTGCTGTTGCTACCACAGGGAACTAACCCCAACCCCTGCCTTTCCCTTTCCACAGCCAGAGATTCCCTGGCTAAGGCCAACTGTTGCTGCTGTAGCCTCAGTCTGGCCTCTTCTAACCTCAGCTTTAAGAGTTCCCAATCTAGGGACTGGTCCTCAGGGTGAGAAGTGGGGGATGCTTCTGAAACACAAGTAACACTGAAATTGGCAGAGGCTGTTCTTTCCCTAACTGGAACCACCCTAGTAACCTGGTCTCTAAGTGTGAAGCGAGCCCCACTAGGGTGTGAAGCCTTCCCACTCCCAGTTATACTATGGGGTTTGTTGACAGAAAGATCAGTGGAAGGACCCTCCCCAGGATTATCAGAATGCTCCTCTGAGCCTGCCTGGTTGGACTCTTCCTCTACTCCCCTATCTGGATGTACCTGACCAGTGCTAAGTCCCTGGTCATCCTTCAGAAGAAGATTTAAAAGGAATTCCTCATTGGGGTTCTTCCCAATCCCTAAACTCCTTTCAATGCAGAGACACCTCAAACTTTTAAAGTTAAGATTCTCATATGTTGTTTTCACAACTCTAGGGGTAGCTTCTACAGTAGGCATGTTGAAGGAAAAAGAGTTTAGGAAAAAAAGGGTTAAAGGTTAGTAGACTAGCAGGCCTAAATTTTTAGAGAACCAAAGAAACTTTTCAGAAACTCTGTAAAACTTTTGCAAAGTATAAAGAACTTTTTAGAAAGTAAGATATTACTTCTAGTACAATTATGTATAGCTCTAAGTATTGGAGCAAGCTTTTCTTGTGAAAAGCACTAGTAACAAAGTGGTAAAGCAATTGGAAGAACTTATACCACCAATGTAGGAGGCTGGCCTGGTTTGTAGTGGGTACCTTGGGTACTTACACCTTATACCAGGTCCAGGTATCTTTTATTAGTGACAACTTTGTGTAGATTTCTTGAATCAAATGTAGGTTCCTGAAACTGCTGTTGCTACCACGGGGAACTAACCCCAACCCCTGCCTTTCCCTTTCCACAGCCAGAGATTCCCTGGCTAAGGCCAACTGTTGCTGCTGTAGCCTCAGTCTGGCCTCTTCTAACCTCAGCTTTAAGAGTTCCCAATCTAGGGACTGGTCCTCAGGGTGAGAAGTGGGGGATGCTTCTGAAACACAAGTAACACTGAAATTGGCAGAGGCTGTTCTTTCCCTAACTGGAACCACCCTAGTGACCTGGTCTCTAAGTGTGAAGCGAGCCCCACTAGGATGTGAAGCCTTCCCACTCCCAGTTATACTATGAGGTTTGTTGACAGAAAGATCAGTGGAAGGACCCTCCCCAGGATTATCAGAATGCTCCTCTGAGCCTGCCTGGTTGGACTCTTCCTCTACTCCCCTATCTGGATGTACCTGACCAGTGCTAAGTCCCTGGTCATCCTTCAGAAGAAGATTTAAAAGGAATTCCTCATTGGTGTTCTTCCCAATCCCTAAACTCCTTTCAATGCAGAGACACCTCAAACTTTTAAAGTTAAGATTCTCATATGTTGTTTTCGCAACTCTAGGGGTAGCTTCTACAGTAGGCATGTTGAAGGAAAAAGAGTTTAGGAAAAAAAGGGTTAAAGGTTAGTAGACTAGCAGGCCTAAATTTTTAGAGAACCGAAGAAACTTTTCAGAAACTCTGTAAAACTTTTGCAAAGTATAAAGAACTTTTTAGAAAGTAAGATATTACTTCTAGTACAATTATGTATAGCTCTAAGTATTGGAGCAAGCTTTTCTTGTGAAAAGCACTAGTAACAAAGTGGTAAAGCAATTGGAAGAACTTATACCACCAATGTAGGAGGCTGGCCTGGTTTGTAGTGGGTACCTTGGGTACTTACACCTTATACCAGGTCCAGGTATCTTTTATTAGTGAAATGTAGTAGTGTTCTAGCAGCTTAGGCTGATAGAGGTAGCTATCGCAGAGCAGCTTAGGCTGAACTAGGAGACATGCAAAGCTCCTACAATACCACTTATAGTTACACAGTACTTATACACAAGTAAAGACAATACTCAGTGTTACCAAAAATAAAGGCAGTTTATTTGGGTGACACAAGGCCACTCCTTCTGGAGGTAAGTATTATACACATTATATAAACTAGAAACCAAAATAAGGTAAGTAGTTAGACATAGGATAGTGCAAACAATAGGAAATGCTATAGAATGCAATGGGAGAAAATAGGTCTAGGAGCAACACAAACCATATACTGAGAAAGTGTAATGCGAATCACAAATTCCCCCTAGACAAGTGTAGTGTGTAGAGAATTGCTGGGAGAGTAAGAATACCATAAAGGTGAGTAAAATAGCCTACCCCAGAGCCCAGGAAAGTAGGAGTAAAGTACTGAAAGTTTCCTTAGGACACACTACAAGTCGTGATTAGAGTTATTGCAAGAACCAAGCAAGACTGCAAACAACAAATGGTGGATTTCTGGACCTGAACACCTGCAAAGAGAGGAGACCAAGTCCAGAAGTCGAAAGAAGTTCCTGGAAGGACAGCGGCCCCTGCCAACCAAGAAGAGGGTGCAAATGTTGGACGAAGGCTGCAGAAATGCACCAAAGGAAGATGGCTGTGGGTTCCTGTGTGATGCAATGGATGTCCCACAAAGAGATGTTGGATGCAGGAGAGTTTCGGCACTGGATTTGTCCAACAAGCCTTGGTTCAAGCAAAGTCGGAGATTGCATCAAAGTGGTGCTAGCTGGACCCAGGAGGGACCTGGGGGCCTCAACTCAGACTGAGGAGGCAGAGGGGGCTCCCAGCACGGGAGGGAACCATAGATGACCAGGCAGCACCCACGGAGGTCCCAGGACATGGGAACAAAGAAGGTGCAAATTACGGTTGGTGCAACACTACAAAAGAAGGTCCCACGCCACCGGAGGTCAACTCAGTGAGTTGAGCATTACAGCATAGAACCTGGGCCAAGCTGTGCACAAATGATTCTTGCAAATAGTACTCAGAGGACCCAGGAGGTGAAGATGACGCTGTGCACAGGGGTACCTTCGCTAACGGGGAAGGCAACCTCTTACCTCCTCCAATTTTGGACAGAAGGACCTTAGGACAGTCTGTGTCGAAGGGTTCCACTACCTGTGTTCCAAGGAGCACGCTCGTCACCAGGAGAGGAGTCCCAGAGAACGGGTCGTCGACTTAGAGGGTGCCTGCAAGAGCAGGAAAGTGATTCCCTCACTCCACAGGAGATTTATTTGATCCTTTTGGTGCAGGGTGAGGACAGGGAGTCCCCGGAGCGTGCACACCATGGAAACTGTTGCAGTTGCTGGCTGGAGCTGAAGTTGCAGAGGAAAAGTAGCCCTTCTGGATACTTTGTTGCTGTTACAGCGGTTTGTGGAGCAGTTTGCGGTTAATCCTAGGTCGGAGGATGAAGTGGTAGTTGCAGAGGATTCCTGCTGGAAACTTGCAAGTAGACTCTCAAGAGAAACCCTAAATAGCATTGAGAGGGGGATTGGCTTCCTTATCAGGTAAGGACCTACCAGGAGGGATCTCTGACATCACATGCTGGCACTGGCCACTCAGAGGCCTCCAGAGTGTCCCCATACCTTGGAAAACAAGATGGCTGAAGTCTGGGACACACTGGAGGAGCTCTGGACACCAACCCTGGGGTGGTGATGGACAGGGGAGTGGTCACTCCCCTTTCCTTTGTCCAGTTGCGTGCCAGAGAAGGAACTGGGGGTCCCTGAACCAGTGTAGACTGGCTTATGCAAGGAGGGCATTATCTGTGCCTTTCAAAGCATTATCAGAGGCTTGGGGAGGCTACCCCTCCCCAGCCTGTAACACCTATTTCCAAAGGGAGAGGCTGTAACCCCCTCCTCCCAAAGGAAATGCTTTGTTCTGCCTTCCTGGGACTGAGCTGCTCAGACCCCAGAAGGGCAGAACCCTGTCTGTGAGGTGGCAGCAGCTGTAGC
The DNA here is from genome assembly GCF_031143425.1 of Pleurodeles waltl. NCBI lineage: Eukaryota > Metazoa > Chordata > Amphibia > Caudata > Salamandridae > Pleurodeles > Pleurodeles waltl. The sequence goes on along the minus strand of NC_090439.1, from coordinate 448,776,829 downwards.
TGCAGTGCAAGCCTCAGAGAGCTGGTTTCACAGTACTGGGGGTCCATGGTGGAGCTCCCAGGTTGCATGGAATTGGCTCTCCAAAACCAGATTTGGAATGGGGGGACAATTCCATGATCTTAGACACTTTACATGGCTATATTCGGAGTTACCATTGTGAAGCTACTTATAGGTATTGACCTATATGGAGTGCATGCATGTAATGGCGTCCCCCCACTCACAAAATCCGGGGAATTGGCCTTGGACTGCGCGGGGGCACCTTTGCTTGTGCAAGAGTGTGCTCACACTTAGTAACTTTGCACCTAGCCTTCAGTAAATGAAGATTAGACCTATAGGTGACGTATAAGTTACTTAAGTGCAGTGAAAATGCCTGTGAAATAATGTGTGCACTATTTCAAGCAGTTTGCAGTGGCAGTCCTGTGAAAGGGTTTGTCTGAGCTCCTTATGGGTGGCAAAAGAAATGGTGCAGCCCATAAGGATCTCCTGGAACCCCAATGCCCTGGGTACCTAGGTACCATATACTAGGGACTTATACGGGGGTGTCCAGTGTGGCAATTGAAGTTGGTAAATGAAGTCACTAGCCTTTAGGGACAAATTTAAAAGCAGAGAGAGCATAAGCATTGAGGTTCTGATTAGCAGAGCCTCAGTGACACAGTTAAACACTATTCACAACACACACATTAGGCCACAAACTTTGGGCACTGGGGTCCTGATCAGCAGGATCCTAGTGAGACAGACAAAAACATACTGATATACAGGTGAAAATGGGGGTAACATGCCAAGAAAGATGGTACTTTCCTACATACTGCACCCTGCCCATGTGGCTACCTATGGACTACCTTAGAGGGTTCTTACATGTAAGAAAAGGAAAGGTTTAGGCCTGGCAAGTGGGTACACTTGCCAAGTCAAATTAGCCGTTTATAACTGCACACACAGACACTGCAGTAGCAGGTCTGAGCCATATTTACAGGGCTGCTCATGTGAGTGGCACAACCAGTGCTGCAGGCCCACTAATAGCATTTGATTTACAGGCCCTAGGCACCTCTAGAACATGGTACTAGGGACGTGATAGAAAATCAAATATGCCAATCATGGAAAGCCAATTACACATACATTTTACATAGAAGAACTTGCACTTTAGCACTGGATAGCAGTTAAAGTGCCCAGAGTAACAAAAACAGCAAAAACAGAGTCCAGCACACATCAACAACCTGGGAAAGAGAGGCAACATGTTTGTGGAGACCACACCAAGGATGCCAAGTCTAACAATAATACTGTACACAAAAAGACATTCTTGCACCATGGTGCACGAGTGCCTGTGTTAGCACTAGGCTGCCAAAACGGCACCACCTCAGGAGGAGTCCAGCACACATCAACAACCTGGGAAACAGAGGCAAAAAGATAGGGGAGACCACGCCAAGGATGCCAAGTCTAACAGCTAACATATACAGATATGTGCTAGAACCATACATATATGTCTGAGCTACATTGTTCATGTTTCGCTGAGGACAGTCCGCTGACAATTTTCACAGGCATAGCACATTGTTGTGCCACTCTGCACATACATGACTTATGGAAAACACTCATCCATGACTCCCTATACACCTGTGTCACTTTTGTCATCATTTGTACAGGGGCATACAACATACTACAGTGGTCAGGTGAATTGGTTGACAACCTTGCCCCACTGCATCTTCAGTGCCTCTGTTTGGTACCCAAGAATCACACGGCCACCCACAGCCCCCATATTGGGCAGGTAGTGACAAACTAGTCATATCAAACCTCCTAGCTCATCAGCCATCATATGCGGGGCCCTTCCCTTCCCAGACATGTCCCACCCAAAACCACTGTACCCCAAAACCCACAGAAAATACCTCAAAATACCCCCAACTACCCCAACAAACTAATGTACCCCAGAGATGGACACCCAACAATACACAGTTAAGTATAAGGGCAAAAAACACATCAAAAAAGATTTTAGGGACACAAAGCAGATAGCAGAAAGCACAAAATACTGACAAAAACCTCTCCTCACACCAGCACACAAAACCTCTCACTGCACAGACTAAAAGACTGTAAAGGGAAAGTAAAAATAACATGACCTTTCCACGTGTACAGCAAGGAAGTTCAATTGCATCACTTCCTGGGTGTTTGCTCCATGTTTTGATGTCACACATCGTTTTTTTTAATGCATGACTGCCATGCATGTATTTTTCATGGACGGCTGACAGCATTAATTTTAACGGGCGGGGACGTTACGTAATTTTTTTAGAATACGCAATGGCGAGAAATGACCACATGCATCTTTGTTTGCCGCAAAAAGTGAAATGTGTGTCTTAATGTACATTGGTATGTGGGGTGCATGGAAGGAGTGATATGAACTGCAAGTGTGCACGTGTATGGTTTTACTTCCCAAATTCCTGTCTTTACATGTGTAGAATGGTTGTACTATGAGTGTGCAAATGTGAGGTAACTTGCATTAGTGGTTCCATACTACGCAGTTGGCACATCTCTGTTTGTTTAGCCACATAGCTTAGAATAGCTTGCCCATGTGCGAAACATGTTCATGCACATGATACCCTTAACAGCAGTATACCCAGAGATACTTGGCCTTGAATGTGGTTCGCTAACCGAGATCTATGTAAGTGCATGTGTGTGTGACAATCTATGGTGTGCCCCAAGGGGCAGACATCATCATTTAATGCAACACATGTAAATTACAGTTCCCCATCCATGCAAGTTTTTGTATATGGTGAATTGACATGTGCCATGGTTGTTTTTGTCTGCCATGCTAGTGAGTAGTACGTGTTCTTCATGTGTGATCTGTAATGCCTTATACAGTTGTGTGTTCAAGGATGTAACTTCTACAATTCTTTGAACGCTTTATGGTGAATTGTGCTCCATCAGTGCAAAAAGTGTTGCTGAAGTCAGTGATTGACATGTTACCCTATGTAGATACAGATGTCCTGTATCTAAATGTTCAGAGGTGGTTTTCACAAACACCATGCCATATGTTGTAAGTTTTCCTCTGTCTATGCACAATGTTACAGGCCATATCAAGCTTGGGGCACTTTGTGTTTTGTGTATTTTGTATACATTTTATTTGCACATGCACTTTAACTGTACAATTCTTCACCATGTTGTTTTGCATGGACGTCCTTTTTAGCACACACTCTGTATGGTAGGTCTGCAGTCGAACAGGGATGGCAGGCTACACATCAGTGCACCAGTGGCATATTAAACACCCCCACAGCTCCCTTGGTGCTGGTGTGGCCATGAGCTCAAGGTGGACCCCTCATCACAGTACACTGTGTACAGTTGGCAGGCCCCTGACTGTGTACAGTGTGGATAGAGCCCTCTCAGGGACTTTGCAGGAGGGGCATCCTCAAGTTTTACAAGCCAATGCAGTGCGCAGACAAAGCCCAGGAGTCCGACTGAACAGCCAAAGTCCCCTGCCCCATCATGTAATAGGGACTTACAGGTTGTTGATGTCAGCCTTGCCCCATTATGTGCTATGGATTTACAGGTAGTTGATGTCAGCCGTGCTCTCTTATGTAATAGGGACTTACAGGTTGTTGATGTCAGCCTTGCCCTTGTATGTACCAGGGACTTTCAGGTTGTTGATGTCAGCCTTGTCCTGCTATGTACTGGGGACCTACAGATTGTTGCTGTCAGCCTTGCCCTCTTATATACTGGGGGCTTACAGGTTGGTAGTATTGGACTTATCCTATCATATACTAGGGATTGACATAACTATGTATTTTTGGTTGTTATTTGTTCCTCTTATGCATTGTTAGGTCATTGGTAGATAGTGGAACAGGTGCTTGCCCACAGACCCAGGGTACAAATAGTGTCAGTTTCCACTTGCATCACTTACTTGTTTTCAAGTTTCAAGTTTCAAGTTTCAAGTTTATTATGTTCCGGAACTCCACTTTCCTAGACAGTTGGTTACATTATTACAATGTTAAAAAACACTTAAAATAATTAAAAACTCTGACACAAAACATTTAATTTGGTCTTTACTTACTTACTTTTTGTGCTGGGCAATCACACAGATGGAGTTGCTGGCAATGGTACTGGGATATTTACTGTCCTAACAAATGCCTGTGATTATGTGTATGGACTTACACGGCTACAATGTTGTTTTGTAAAGTGAGTTTTGACAAGGTGTGATCATTCACACGCTCACTGAAGCCAGATTGCGTACTGTAAGCTTCTAGGTTAATGTTGCTGGCACATGTCCTTGTTACTCATCTTCCTTATCTTCACTCTCCAGTCTTTCATGCATGTCATAGTATTTCATACATACGAAAATTACCAAAGGACTTTGTATCTTCTTCAGGCTAAGCAATTTTTGCCATTACATTTCCATTGTTTGCAAGATGAGTGACTGACACCTACACATCTCTCACCTCCAGCCACAGTACTTGTGCAGTCTCTGAGTCACCTCCACATATTGGCTGGCAGAGTTAAGTAGAGGAGTGCCTCAGCTGTCCTTCCACATTTTATGTTTGATATGAGCAGTCACACACAGCTGCATTCACCATTGTTTGTCACTTGCACTATGAGTGTGTTTGGATTGTGTGAGTACTACTGATAGCTGTGAGTAGAACATGCATGTTTCAACATGTCTGTGTCCTTATTCACATGTGCAGTTTGCCAAAGGGCTGTGACTTGCTTTGACATTGCTTGACATGCAAGCAAGATACTAACTGATTTCAGTCTGACAGACCTAGACATTCAGGTACATGGTTCTCTCTATTTAACTCTCTATTAGTCACACATGCGAGTGCCATGGAGGGGTATTTTGTAAGGTGTAACCTGTAATTGTGGCATTCAGACATTAAGTTGTTACATAGGAGGCACTAACCTACTGTTGTAGCTACTGATTACTCTTTTCCTACCTAGGGCAGACATCTGATCAGCAGTTATCACATGTTTTTCAATGTGGCTGCTGCCAAATGCAAACAGACAGACTTGTGTGTTATGCGTGTTTCTATGTAAAATATTTGTTCGACAAGCTATGCATACTTTACACCCACACATTTACTGATTAGTGCATTGTGTGTAGTTGTTTAGTGTTTCTGAGTGTGTTCCTAATTGATTTTCGAAATTATTATTTTACACTCAAGGGGTGGTGCATATAATAGTCTTCCTCCAGATACCTGAAGGCACCTGAACCTGGATTTCAGAATGCCAAATGTCCTCTACACCATATTTCTGGTCCTTTTATGTGCATCATTGTAAGCCTTTTTGGCATCTGTATGTGGGTTTTCCGTATGGGGTCATGACCCATGGCTGGATGCCGTAACCTTGTTCTGCTGCAATGGAAGGGGAGAAACAGTGTCAGACTTGCAATTGTGTTTCTTTCTAACTGGCCTGGAACAGTATCTATCAATGGAGTAGAGAATGAGACTTGCATCTGGCATTGTGTGGGTTCATGATTGCATGCATGATTGTATTGGTGTGTGGGGGTGCACTTTCCAGTTAAGGGTACAGCCTCAGGGGCATGATGATTGCATGATTTGTGTGGCATGACAGTTCACCCATGTAGGATGGTGATGTTGCAGATCATTGTACATTTCTCTTAGAACTTATGATCTGCAAAGGAGAATTGTTGGGAGAGTTATAACCTATTTTGTATGGTGTTTTGAATGAGACGGACTTTGCACCCTGTGTTGCATGTGAACCCCCCTTGGACAAAGTACACCTCCCTTGCACACAGAGCTGTTATTGATATTTGCTGGATAGCATGCATCTGTGTATGTGGAGATCATGCATAGTGTAGCATAGTAGCTTGAGATTTATTGCCATATATGTGACTATTTACAAATCCATGTGGCACAAGGCAGGGCATAAGGTGTTTTCTGCACTGCCCTTAGCCATGGGTAAAGGCCAGCAATGTGCCATATCTCTTAGATATGGTGCATTTCTGACCTCTACAAGTGCACTGGCAGTAGATCAGCTGCCAAGCTCCAATGTAGACACCATTGTAGCAGGGTAGAAAGATGGCAGCTTTGTGGGGTTGTAGGGGGCTGGCCTGGCTTATAGTGGGTACCTGATGGTACTTACACCTTGTGCTAGGTCCAGATGTCCCTTAATAGTAGATTAGTAGTGTTCTAGCAGCTTAGGCTGATAGAGGTAGCTATAGCAGAGCAGCTTAGGCTGAACTAGGAGACATGCAAAGCTCCTACTATACCACTTATATCATAAGAAAACACAATACACAGAGTTACTAAAAATAAAGGTACTTTATTTTAGTGACAATATGCCAAAAGTATCTCAGACGATATACTCCCTTAGGAGGTAAGTAAAATACACAAAATATACACACAAACCTAAATCAGATAAGTAAAACACTTAGAAAAAGTAGTGCAAACACTGTAGAACACAATAGAATGCAATAGGAGAAAATAGGCCTAGGGGCAACACAAACCACATACTCCAAAAGTGGAATGCCTACCACGAATAAACCCCAGGCCTAGTGTAGAGTGTATTGTGTAGATGGTCGCTGGGAGTGTAAGAAAACACTAAGGGTGTCCAAGATACCCCACCCCAAGACCCTTAAAAGTAGGAGTAAAGTTATCCTACTACCCCGGAAAGACAGTAAAGACGAGATGGGGGATTCTGCAAAGGCAACAACTGACTGCAAAGCACTGAAGACGGATTCCTGGACCTGAGGACCTGTAAAGGAAGGGGACCAAGTCCAAGAGTCACGCAAGTGTCCATGGGGGGCAGGAGCCTACTAAACTCTGGATGAAGGTGCAAAAGGGCTGCCTGTGGGAGGAAGAAGCCAAAGATTCTGCAACAACAGAAGGTGCCAGGAACTTCTCCTTTGGTCAGAAGATGTCTCATGGTGTGCTGGAGGATGCAGAGTTGTTTCCCCACAGAAAGACTGCAAACAAGCCTTGCTAGCTTCAAGAGTCGTGGTTGAGGATTTTGGGTGCTGTCCTGGCCCAGGAAGGACCAGGAGGTCGCCCCTTGGAGGAGGAGACAGAAACGGCGCTCAGCAACACAGAGAGCCCAGGCAGAAGCAGGCAGCACCTGCATAAGCACCTGAACAGGTGTTCAGAAGATCTGAGCATGATGGTCATCTCAGCACAACAAAAGGAAATCCCACGAAGTCGGAGGGCAACTCAGCGAGTTGGGCAATGCAGGATGGAGTGCTGGGGACCTGGGTTGTGCTGTGCATGAAGGAAGTCTTGCAAAAGTGCACAGAAGCCCTAGCAGCTGCAGTTCACGCAGTACACAGGATTACTGTTTGGCATGGGGAGGCAAGGACTTACCTCCACTAAATTTGGACAGAAGGGCCACTGGACTGTCGGGGACACTTGAATCCAGCTCCTGTGTTCCAGAGACCACGCTCGTCAAGATAAGAGGGGACCCAGAGGACTGGTGATGCAGAAGTTTGGTGCCTGCGTTGGCAGGGGAAAGAGTCCGTCGACCCACGGGAGACTTCTTCTTGGCTTCCAGTGCAGGGTGAAGGCAGACAGCCCTCAGAGCATGCACCACCAGGAAACAGTTGAGAAAGCTTGCAGGATGAGGTGCTACAATGTTGCTGGTAGTCTTCTTGCTACTTTGTTGCAGTTTTGCAGGCGTCCTGGAGCAGTCAGCGGAAGATCCTTGGCAGAAGTCGAAGAGAGAAGTGCAGAGGAATTCTGGTGAGCTCTTGCATTCGTTATCCAGTGAGAAACCCACAGGAGAGACCCTAAATAGTCCTCAGAGGAGGATTGGCGATAGATAGAGGTAAGCACCTGCTAACGCGTCCCTTTATGATAATTTATTACACATCAGGACTCGTTTTAGGCCAATGAATCTTTTGACCCAGTTGAGAGACACCTTAGGAGGAGATAGCTAATCAATATGTCAATCAATACGTCAATAATGTCATCAATATTTATCATAACAATACATTTCACTTTAGTCAAAGTCATCAATTAATTCAAGACACTACCATGACCTTGCAGTCATGAATAACCACACCAGTTTAGTAGAATTTTATGAAATTTTATTCCCTATTGATTAACATTCTAAAAGCAGATGCGTTAATCTCAAAACCAAGAAACATAATAGCATAGTCACGATATGGCAACTTTGATAAGATTTCATTAAGGCGAGAATCACAAACATCAAGACATAACACGGCGTAAACATAGATCAATTAGCAGAGTGTCAATAACGCGTCAGGTCAACAAAACATAGATTTGGTTGTTTGTCTATTTGCATCAATTTAATGAACACCTGTCCTTACCACTAATTAGCATTGGCATGTTGGGCTTCATGCAAAACAAATTTAGAACACCAATTTGGAAAACATCTAACTATGGTCTCTGTCAAAAGTAAGCAGTTGGTGCCTAGAAAGGAAAAGCAAACAGACAAATCACAAATGCATTGTCACAGTTACCCTCAAAAGTTTAGGTCAGCACACAGGTTCAGTCTTCGTCTTCAGGACATCAGTCAAATCGCCATCAGTCAGAACTCAGCTCCGGGGCAAAGGGGCACTTCCCTCATAAGGAGGTTAAGTGTAAAATGGCCAAATCTAAGGACAAGGATGGTTTTAAGCAAACCAATAAGTCACCAAACAGAGTGACAAAGTTTCTGGATAAAATCAATAGCATTCCCTACCTAATTCTAAATGGCTCCCGTGTTATGGGTTTTTATCCCTTTTTCGTTGTACATTCCCCTAAAATTTGATTGGTCCGTGTTTATACCCCACTATCTTTAACCTATCAGAAAATACATTAGGTCATTAATCTTTCACCCCATATTATTTTACAAGTCTCTCATTGGTTCTCCTGTTCGATGTCTTCAGAGGTGGCACGTCCGGTATGATTTCATCTTTCTGTAATTCTTTGCACATCTTTTGGTCAGTAGCTCCATTGTCTTCACCGGTTTGAATGACCTTGTACATTACATTAATCTACACTGTTTCATTTTGTTTAATATCACCCTACAGGCAATGAAGAATGCATGAGAACGGATCTAGTATGGTTACATTTCAGCTTCTAATTTGAAGAAAACAAGAGGTCATGTCCTTTTGCGAGTCAGCACACTGCAAGATAGGAAAAATACATTTAATATGAGAGCCAAGCAGCTAAGCTTCGGCTCATGCTAACTTAAGGCCTACAAGGATGTCAGCACAATTCAATAACACAATGATTAATGATTAGTATAGAACTTATTCAATATAACATTTTAGTTATCATTATTAGTCTATGTATACATTGGTGGCCAATCCCTGTGGTCAGATTTCAAGTGCACGTTTAAGCAAAATTTACTATTACAGTTTCTATGCGGCATTATCACACATTAATTCATAAACATTTCATGTTAATATAGATTATATAAACTACGCTCTCTCACACCTATCAGGAGGGGTCTCTGACGTCACCTGCTGGCACTGGCCGCTCAGAGGTCTCCATTGTGCCCTCACACCTCGGCATTCAAGATGGCAGAGGTCTGGGACACTCTGGAGGAGTTCTGGGCACCTCCCCTTGGGAGGTACTGGTCAGAGGAGTGGTCACTCCCCTTTCCTTTGTCCATTTTCGCACCAGAGCAGGGCTCGGGGGATCCCTGAACCAGTGTGAACTGGCTTATGAAAGGAGGGCACCATCTGTGCCCTGCAAAGCATTTCCAGAGGCCAGGAGAGGATACTCCTCTTAGGCCCTGAACACCTATTTCCAAAGGGAGAGGGTGTAACACCCTCTCTCAGAGGAAATCCTTTTTTCTGCCTTCCTGGGACTAGGCTGTCTGAGGGTTAGCAGCAGCGGTAGCTGCAGAGAAAACCCCAGAGAGTTAGTTTGGCAGTACCAGGGCTCTATGCTGGAGCTCCGGGGATGCATGGAATTGTTCCCCCAATACCAGAGTGATATTGGGATGACAATCCCATGATCCTAGACATGTTAGATGGCCATGTTCGGAGTTACCATGGTGACGCTACATATAGGCATTGACCTATATGTAGTTCATGCATGTAATGGTGTCACCGCACTCACAAAGTCCGGGGATATTGCCCTGAACAATGTGTAGGCCACTTGGCTAGTGCCAGGGTGCTCTCACACTTAGTAACTTTGCACCTACCCTTCACTAAGTGAGGGTTAGACATATAGGTGACTTATAAGTTAATTAAGTGCAGTGTAAATTGGCTGTGAAATAACGTGAACGTTATTTCACTCAGGCTGCAGTGGCAGTCCTGTGTAAGAATTGTCTGAGCTCCCTATGGGTGGCAAAAGAAATGCTGCAGCCCATAGGGATCTCCTGGAACCCCAACACCCTGTGAATACCACATACTAGGAAATTATAAGGGTGTTCCAGTTTGCCAATCAGAATTGGTAAAATTAGTCACTAGCCTGCAGTGACAATTTTAAAAGCAGAGAGAGTATAAACACTGAGGTTCTGATTAGCAGAGCCTCAGTGATACAATTAGGCACCACACAAGAAACACATATAGGCCACAAACTATGAGCACTGGGGTCCTGGCTAGCAGGATCCCAGTGACACATATCAAACACACACTGACAACATAGGGTTTCCACTATGAGAACTGTGGTCCTGGCTAGCAGGATCCCAGTGAGACAGATAAAACACCCTGACATATACTCACAAACAGGCCAAAAGTGGGGGTAACAAGGCTAGAAAGAGGCTACCTTCCTACAAGGGGTTAAATGATTTTGTGTAGTAAGATGTCACTTCCTACACATGACCAATCAATGATGGCAATTCCCTCTTTCTATGTGTGCTGCAGTATGCACCATACATGAGAGAAGTCTACACAATGAGCATATAAAGTATTTGTCTTTATAGGACAATGGTAATGCCCCCTAAGCTGGCTTTATTTGTTGTTATTGGCTCAGGTTTACAGGTTGTCATAAATGTGGGGCATTGTCAATATCCAAGGTGTGTGACGGTGGCATGCCCACTGCAAAACCCATTGCAGACCATGTCCACACTAAGGGCCTCATTACAAGTTTTGCGGAGGGGATTACTCTGTAGTGTATCCATTTTAGCTAAAGCTCCGTGCTTGTTATTTTAACACACTAGGCTAAGCCGCTGTGCACTCTAACCTAGATATATTTTATTTGGCTTCACTGTATTGTTACAATAGCCACTTTTACGGTCTTGTTTTTTTTCTGTTTATATATTTGTTTTCCTAAGCCAGCACAATGTTCTCAAACAAGACATTCTTGCTCACTCTGTACTTCTTCCAAGGCTACAGCACAGGACATTGCCGGTGAACGTGGTATAAGTTAAGTCTCTGACATTCGTAGAAAATACACATCTTTACGTAGGGACATTTTCTCAGAACATCAGCGTGTTTAATTATAAAAGCACTTCTTTGTCCCTTAACACCTTAGAGGGAGGTTCAAGCCACAGAACCACAACAGTATGCTGATTGCCAAATGCTTCGCTACAGATGCTAACGCAAACTGCAGGCCTTTGCTCAGGTGTGGGGGATGATTTCTTCCCAGAGGAACCTCAAGGGCAGAATTAGAGCTTAATATGCTGTGTTCTAATATAGTTTAGGTAGGAATTAGTCTATCAACTGTAGCGACAATATGATAGCATTATGTCTATGATTCACTCTGCTCGTTACCATTTTAATTTTGTCATGCTGTGTCGTCCTGGTTATTGCAGCTCATGCTTTGCTATCTAAGATGCAGTCATTTTATTAAAATCATTATTAAAACATATACTGCCTCTGTTTGTCATTTATATATGAGACTAAGGTAACCGAGTGAAACGAATGAGACCTGAGTGACCTGAGTGACCACGGCTTCTCTGACAAACCAATTATGTCATGCGCTTGGCTGCCCAGTCATCCCTGCCCTTGGGTGGAGATAAGGCACTGCTAGTTCGCCGGAGCAAACCCTGGGTTGGAACGACGGTGTCACCTGAAGTGGGTTAGACTCAGTCTCCCACACCGCGGGTGATTCTGCTGCTCGAAATCCAGTAGACTCATTAGAATAATGAGAGCCTATGCGACAACATAATGGATATCCTATGGAACTTCTACTATGGCGGACAGGGTATCCGTCAAGTTTGGGATGAAGTAATCCCCCTCCGTGTAGGAGGCTGGCCTGGTTTGTAGTGGGTACCAAAGGTACTTACACCCTATACCAGGTTCAGTTATCGCTTATTAGTGAAATGTAGTCAGCGTCTAGAAGCCAGGCTGTCTAGGGATAGCTGTAGCTGAGCAGCGAAGGCTGAACTAGGAAAAATGCAAATATCTTGTAATACCACTGCAGTCACACAATACTCACACACATGAGGTACTTTATTTTGGTGACACCAATGCCCAAAATACCTTAGAGACTCTACTCTATTAGGAGGTAAGTAATATACACAACATATACACTAGTATCAAAAACAGGTAAGTAAACAGTTGGGAAAAAGTGAAAATCACAATAGGTTGCAATGGGTCTGGGGGAGCACAAACCATATACTAAAATATTGGAATGCGAAAGTTGATTTCCCACCTAGGCAAGTGTAGTGTGTAGAGGGCCCTGGGAGTGTAAGAAAACTCCAAAGGTAAGTATTAGAACCCACCCCAGAGCCAAGGAAAACAGGAGTACATCACAGTAAGTTTCCTGAAACACACAAGAAGATTATGCAAGAACCAGAACCAGGGGAGGGCTCTGAAGTCACCTTCTGGCACTGGCCACTCAGATGCTCCCAGAGTGCCCCACCACATTGGAATCCAAGATGGCAATCCACAGGAACACTCTGGAGGAGCTCTGGGCACCACCCCTGGGGTGATGATGGACAGGGGAGTGGTCACTCACCTTTCCTTTGCCCAGTTTCACACCAGAGCAGGGACTGGCGGTCCCTGAACCGGTGTAGACTGGATTATGCAAGGAGGGCACCATCTGTGCCCTTCAAAGCATTTCCAGAGGCTCCTGGAGGCTACCCCCCCATGCCTATAACACCCATTTCCAAAGGGAGAGGGTGTAATATCCCTCTCCCAGAGTAAATCGTTTGTTCTGCCTTCCTGGGCTTCAGCTGCTCAAGCAACAGGAGGACAGAAACCTGTCTGTGAGGTGGCAGCTGCAGGGGCTGGCTGGAAAACCTCAGAAGACTGGTATGGCAGTATTGGGGGTCCACTGTGGAACCCCCAGAGTACATGCGACCAATACTGGAATCAGTAATGGGGCTCAATTGCCAGTTCTTAGACACCTTTCATGGCCATATTCAGAGTTACCATTGTGAAGCTCTACATAGGTATTGCCTTATGTCCAGTGCACACTTAAAATGGTGTCGCTGTACTCACGAAGTCTGGGAAAATGGGCCTGGGCAGGAGTGCCCTCACACACAGGTACTTTGCACTTAGCCTTCAGAGTCTAAAGGGCTGACAAATAGGTGACTTATAAGTGACCAGGTGCAGTGAAAATGGCTGTGAAAAAGTGCATGCCCTATTTTACACAAGGATCCCCTGGCACCCCAATGCCCTGGGTACCTAGGTACCATACTAGGGACTTATAATGGGGGAGTCAGTGTGCCAAGTTGGGTGAAATACTGGGTTACCTGTATGTAAGGACAAATTTGGAACTAGGTTGAGTGACCATAAGCACTAGGGTACTGGTTAGCAGGATCTCAGTGACATAGTAAAGCAGACAGACGAAAACAGTGAAACAGTTAAACATACTGACAAATGAGCCACAAACCGTAAGCACTGACGTCCTGACTAGTAGGACCCCAGTGACACAGTCAAAACACACTGACAAACAGGCCAAGGGTAACCATGCTAGAAAGAGGCTACTTTTTCTCATTCAGAGATCTCAGGGACATTAAAAACTTCACTCCACTCTGCAACATGTTTTGGACTCTGCTAATTGCGAGTCCTATCCTGCCAAGTAGTGCCAATCCAGTCTGGGCCCTTGGAAATGGGTGCTGTAGCTGTGTTAAGTGAAAATCCATGCATCATCATCAGTGCGCCAATCTGAATCTCCGCATCGTTCCTCGACACAGACACATCGCTTCTGCCGCTGAAGATGAGGACTTCCCATTGTCGATTGTGTGACACATCAACCTTTTCATTGCTGGTTACGCAGCTCGAAGACATTGCATTGACAACTGTGCAACTTTACAATGACCCATGTCCTGACTGCATGGATCAGAACTGATGCATCGCCTATGCATCACCTCCTCTGCTCCTCGCATCAGATCCTCAGTGTTGATCTGCCACACAAGGTACTGTTTCAGCAGGTTAAGGCTGGTCCCTGCAGCCGGCCTGCACTCCATCACATATGGCCTGAACTTTGGATTTACCCAGGTCTAGCAGGAACAGATAGTCCCAGTTGGTACTTGAAATTTCTAAGCACTGCATTTGCAGATATGCAGATTGGCTGCCAACACTTCAAACCAGGAAGTGTTGGCAGTCATCCTGGGACACAGCTTGAGCAGAGTCCCAGAAAAAAAGTAAAAGAAAAAGAAAAGGGTGCAGGGCAGAGAAACCCTGGCCCCTTAGCACAAGTGGGGAGTCCCTATGGGACCCCAAAGAGCAAAAAACATTTTTAAAAATACATTTTTGCCTCAACAGAAAAAAAAGCAAGCCCGGGTTTCCGCGTTTGTTTTTTTATATGCCCCAAGAATAGCCAGGGACATTAACAATTTTGGTGAGGGGGCTCCCAGCCCCCCCAGAGCCTTGGGAACGCCAGTAACCAAGAGCTTTTGTTTTTAAAAATGTGCGGGGGCCCGTTGCCCTGGGTACCGACACCTCCCCAGGGCTTCCGTTAATGTGTATGTGGGAGGGCCCGGGGCCCTACGCTGCCCTGGGGACCGCCACTTTCCCAGGGCTTCCATTTTTATATATGTGGGAAGGCCCGCTGCCCTGGGGGCCACCACTTCCCCAAGGCAAATATTTTAAAAAAGAAAGGGGGTTCCCTTTGGGACATCCGTGACTCAGGGACCACAGCCCCCTGGGGCTAGTCTAGTTGGACATGTACTGGGGTATCATATGAAATGCTTTAGCAAGTACATTGCATGCTTGCTCAAGCAATGGAACCTGGGGGGAAGTTGCTTCCCTCCCAGTGCCAGGTAGTCTGTAAAGGGCATTTTATTTTTTAATAAATATTAAAAAAAAAAATGTAAAAATATATAGGGACCACGGGGGAGCCCCCTTGAGGGCTACCTCGTGGTCCCAGATAGCCCATAAAGGGCTAATATATATATTTTTTTTAAATAAACAAAAACCCAGTAGCTCTGAATGAAGGTGTGTGATTTTCACACTGAGATTTGGGGGTTGGAGTCCAGCTGGGCTCATTTCAATTGTTTTTGCTTTTATCAAGAATAAATATTATATTTAAGAAAAAAATACATTTTCCATCAGTACTGGGTTTTAATTAAACCTTGTTTCCTATTGTGTGTCAGTGTCACTACTCATTCCGTGGCGTTGGGTCTGTCACTTGTAAATTGATGCAACACTGGACACAAAACAAACATCCACATTTAAGGATGTCCTACTTGCCTGTGCACCCCATAGAGAGGCATATGCTGATGCTGTTTTTATCAAAATCATTACAGATAAAAGAAGAACATAAAAGACATAAAAGACATAAAATAAGAAATGTATTTATCTCAGCTGTTTAGAATGAGTGTGAAATAATTGTGTGTATGTAGCACATACTATAGATGCGTGCGCCGACATGCTTGTTCCATGCAAGCCCATTCACACAAGAGGTATGCCCACATTACCTAATATTTGGTTGAGGTCGCAATACCCGGACAGAATGCAACAGCTTGCTTTTTACATGCATCTCTGTGCAATAGGGGTAGATTTTCTGTCCCTTTGCATGTACATTATTGTACATCACACAGCAACCAGTGGCGGCTACACTCAACAAAGGTGGCAGGGTGGAGTGTGGCTGAAAGGGTTGAATTTTTTTTTTAATGTTAAAAAAAACAGCTCACAGGAGACACGTTCGTCTCCCCTCCATCCTCGTCCTCTTAATGGCTCACACAGGCTCCCAGCCAATCACAAAGCTGCTGCCACCAGCATGACAGCAGTGTCGTTATTGGTCTGAGTGACCTGCTTCGCCTCTTAGACTGGGAGTGGGAGCCTGTACATATTCTCCATTCTGCTGTGCAATACAGCCGGGTACAGAACATGCAAAGTGTGTATGTCTGTTTGGCTGGTCCAACACTGCCAGCCAAACAGACATGTACACTTTGTGCAGCAAATGCCCTCCTCCGGTCCCCTCCATCCAGCACAGGCCCACCCACCCCTTACTCCCAGGAAGAATAAAATGATAATAACATCACATTATTATAATTTTCTTCTTCCTTTCCCCACAATCCAGTGAGGTGACGCTCCTCCATCTCAGCGAAAAAGACACCCCTGACAGCAACACATATAAACATGCATAGGATGGACTCAGTATGGTGTATCCCAGGTACTTCTGCCAGCATGCACATTGTTGAGGTCATGGTCATTGTTTTTTTGTGAGCTCTTACCATCTTAGGTGTATATTGACATTGTATTTGGACTGGTGGTAGATGTCTCTGTAGTCACACTGGCAAAATTTAGACAAAGTGATTAATGCACCTTTAACCTAGTTACCATCAAAACGTTTCATGGAAGTTCAGGAAATGCTCAATTTAGCACTTCAAGGGTTGCATGCCACAGTGCACCCAACACCTGTACCGCTATTTTCTCATTGTTTCCTCATTGTACTTAAGGTGTGTTTCCGATCTCCAAAGGCGGGTGGGTGGGGCTGCGTGGCCGTGATGCTTCAGAATATCAGTCACAAAGCAAGGCTATCGGGGTGGGCAATCTTTGGGAAATGTAGTTATTTTGCAGAGATTACGGCTTTCAGGGGGTCATTCTGACCCCCGCGGGCGACGGAAGCCGCCCGCCTGGCGGGAACCGCCAGAAGACCGTACTGCGGTCAAATGACCGCGGCGGTCATTTTGACTTTCCCGCTGGACGGGCGGGCGACCGCCAGAAGGCCGCCCGCCCGCCCAGCGGGAAAGCCCCAACAACGATGAAGCCGGCTCCGAATGGAGCCGGCGGAGTTGCTGGTGTGCGACGGGTGCAGTGGCACCCGTCGCGATTTTCAGTGTCTGCTAGGCAGACACTGAAAATCATTATGGGGCCCTATTAGGGGGCCCCTGCACTGCCCATGCCTGTGGCATGGGCAGTGCAGGGGCCCCCAGGGGCCCCACGACACCCGTCCCTGCCATCCTGTTCCTGGCGGTTTTTACCGCCAGGACCAGGATGGCGGGAAGGGGGTCGGAATCCCCATGGCAGTGCTGCGAGCAGCGCAGCCATGGAGGATTCTTTGGGGCAGGGGTAAACCGGCGGGAAACCGCCGGTTGCCCTTTTCTGACCGCTGCTTTACCGCCGCGGTCAGAATTGCCCCTGAAGCACCGCCAGCCTGTTGGCGGTGCTTCCTCCGTCCCCGGCCCTGGCGGTCCATGACCGCCAGGGTCGGAATGACCCCCTCAGTGTCTTGTGATGTTAGCGTGGGATGACTCTGGGTAGGTGGAGTCAAGTGATGTATACACCCTGTTAATTGTCTACTGAAGTGGGCTCGTCAGGAAGACAGTGGACACAGGTGAAACATTTGGGTGTTTGGAACATAACAGGAACAATGTGCGGAATCTAACCAAATGATTAAGCGTATTCACATAGCTGCATCTGTAGTTTCACGAAGAGCTACTGTCATGGTCATTTGCCGTAGTGTATATTATGTAGTGCAAGATGATGATCTTCAGCCCATGAATACATAATAGAAATTGGCAAAATGTACCCTACCAATATTTGGTTTTGACATAACAGAACATGTGTACAGGATATTAATTGTGCGTCTACATCTGTAGTTTCTTGAGGAATAACTGTCATAGTCCTCTACCTCTATTTATCCTATCCAGTCGGAATGCCACTACCTTCATTCATACATAATAATTACTGGGCAATATGTATCCTCCCAGTATCTCCAAGAGAGGTGTAAAGTGTGTGCAGTAAACTTTGTGTGTTTGGCATCGCACCAATGGTATTGTGTCCCTTGATTAGCACCTGGTATTTTTCCCCAGGTAGGCAGTATTGTTAATTAAGAAGTGAAAAGTGTATGATAAGATCTTGAACTATTGCTACATGCTCTATTACTCATTTCATAATTAAAATATTGCTGAGATTCCACTGGATATGGTCACTAACGCCTAGTTTGTTCATGTACAATATATATACCCATCTCTGTATCCTTACTGTTAGGATCTTGGCTGTGTTCTGGGTCAATTTGACTTCTTCAAGACCATCCATTTTATATCCTCTTCACTGTGTCCTTTGAATATGAAGTGGTTTGTCATTCTGGTCGTATTTCAGATGCATCTAATTGTATTGGGATGTTGTGTAACTCCCAACTGAACCTTTCTGATAGTCGTTCCTGTATATTTTAGGATACATTGGCATGTGATCATGTAAGTTACATTGCTAGAGTTACAATTGTTGTGGTTGCTTAGGGCCAGATTTAAGAAGCCCGTAGCTCCACCTTGCACCACAGTTGTGTCATTTGTTTACGCAAATGTGACCTTAGGTTGGCAAAAATGCTGCACCGTATTTACAAATTGGAGCAATGACCCTTGTGCCACATTATTCCTGCGCCAGGCATAATGTATGCAAGGGGGCATTACGGCTTTAGGTGGCCCTGCCTAAGGCAAGAGTTAAAATGACACTCCTGTTGTTTTCAAAGGCCCTTCCTTCACTTTTCAGGATTAGCGTCAAAACTGTTGGTGCTAATTCAGCAAAGCACCAACGTTTTAGACACTAGTTCCCTAACGTGCGCCATGGTGCACCGTATCATAAATACGGGGCACATATGGTGGCGTTAGGGGGGCTTAATGGGGTGCAAGAAAAGTGGCGCATCATAACAAGACGCGCTACTTTTCATAAATATGCCACTAAGGTTCCACATGTATTCCAGGCCAAGATTCAAGGTATGTGTGATAGGGGTACTTGTGCACACCATAAAATGAACACAAGGTAAATGCCCTTTACCAGGTCAGAGGTTCCAGAGTGTTTTTTGTTCTCCCCTCTTGTTTACTTTAGGTCCTGTGTGGACTAACATGTTCCTTATATGTTTAAAAGAAAAAAGAGGGATTTCTAAGTAGTGGTTGTTGCTCTTCACAATCCTCTAATGCTTGTTGATGATCTTTCTAAGCTTGTTTGAAACATTTCTGTGAGTCTTCACACTTGCAATTAGTTTATTGTCATGTTTCTCTCTGTCGGTTCAGGAGGCAATCCCTGTCACTATATCTGCCACTTTTCTCTGCCTTCCATATGAAATAGGATGGATATTGTCTATCTTTTAGTTTCTCCATCAATATGTTTGCCTCTGTTTTGAAATCTTGGAGGCTGGAACAGTTCCTTCTAATGCATAAGAACTGCAAGACCGATAGATTCTCTGTGTTAGAAATGGGGTCTTTGGTTGGCAGTCAGGTTTCCCCCTGTCCAAGCAAGGACCCTCACTCCAGTCAGGGTAAGTCACACACAAACCAACCTATCCTGTGCCCACCCTCTGGCAACTTGGGACTGAGCAGTCAGGCTTAACTTACAAAGCAATGTGTAAAGTACTTGTGCAATAAATCATGCAATGAGACAGTATAACACCACAAAAATACACCACACAGTATTTAGAAAATATAGAATATGTATCTGGTTAAATACAGGTCAAAACAATCAAGATTCAATAGGGACACATTGAAATATTAAAGAAAATTAAATAAAGAGTCTAGTTCTTAAAAAGCAACAAATGTCTCTTGCAAGCACAAAGTACCTGGTTTGTGTTCAAATTCTCCGCAAGGGACCACAGAGGAGGAGATGCGTGGAAAACGGGGAGGTGTGCATCGATTTTTCTAGTGCACACAGACGATGCATCGTTGAGCTTTCACACAAGGAAGGCTGTGCATCGATTTCCGGTGTGCTGACCGGGATCCTCTTCGGGTTGCAGGGTTTTGGGACGCCCTAGGGATGATGCTTTGAAATCCTGGGTGTGCAGGACGAAGTCACAGGAGCTGCGTCAATCCGGTGGGCGATGTGTGGAAATTTCTGCCGCACAGCTGGTGCTTGCGTCGATTCCTCTCAGGAAGTCGGGCTGTGTCGTTCCGGCTCGGCTTTACGTTGATTCTGTGGGCCGTGCATTGAAGTTCCGGTTGCAACGCTGGCGCAGCTTGATCTCCTCTCCATGAAGCCGGACTGAGTCATTCCGGTACGGCGTGCAGTGATTTTCACACCCAGATGCAGGCTGTGCGTCGTTTCTTGCAAGCTGTGTGTCAAATTTTCACCACACAAGGGGTTCTTTTGCAGGATGAAGTCTTTTTGGTCCTGAGACTTCAAGGAAGCTTCTCCGCAGAGCCAGAGGACAGCAAGGCAGCAGGACAACAGCAGGGCAGCAGTCCTTTGCAGAAAAGCAGTCAGGTGAGTCCTTTGAGCAGCAACGCAGTTTCTCTGAGCAGGTTGCAGGTTCTGGGTCAGGTATTCTTCTCCAGTGGTACCTTGTCCAGAAGTGTCTAAGTTGGTTGGGTCAGAGGCCCTTTTTAAATACCCAAATGTGCCTTTGAAGTGGGGGAGACTTCAAAGAGTGGCTTATAGGTGCACACGGTCTGCTTTCAGTTCCAACCTGTCTGCCAGGGTGCATGTAGCGGGTTTGGCAGTCCATTCTGTGAAGGAAGGCCACTGTCCTTTGACATGTAAGTGTCAGGCCCTCCACCCTCACAGTCCAGGAAGACCCATTCAGTATGCAGATGTGTGCAGGTGTGACTGAGCATCCTGTGTTTGGGGTTGTCTGAGTGAAATGCAAAAGGGAGTTGTCAACTAACCTAGCCAGACATGGGCTGTAAGGCACAGAAGGATTTAAGTGTAGAGAAATGCTCACTTTCTAAAAGTGGCATTTCTAGAATAGCAATATTAAATCCAACTTCACCAATAAACAGGATTTTCTATTAACATTCTGGCCATGCTAAATATGATCTGGTTACTCTTTTCAGATCAGAATCTACCACTCAAACAGTATATGAGGGTAGCCCTAATGCTATCCTATGAAAGGGGCAGGCCTCACATTAGTGGAAAATGAATTTAGGAGTTTTACACTACTAGGATTTAACACTACTAGGACATATAGAACATACAAGTTCATGTCCTGCCTTTTACGTAAATAGAACCCTGCCTATAGGCTACCTAGGGCGTACCTTAGGGGTGACTTAGATGTAGAAAAAGGGGAGTTTAAGGCTTGACAATTACTTTTAAATGCCATGTAGAAGTGGCAGTGAAACTGCACACACCGGCCCTGCAGTGGCAGGCCTGAGACATGGTTAGGGGGCTATTTATGTGGGTGGCACAACCAGTGTTGCAGCCCACTAGTAGCATTTAATTTACAATTTCCTGGGCACATGTACTGCACTTGACTAGGGACTCACAAGTAAATTAAATAAGCCAATTGAGTATGAGCCAGTATTACCATGTTTTAAGGAGGGAGCATATGCACTTAAGCACTGGTTAGCAGAGGTAAAGTGCACAGAGTCCTAAAACCAGCAAAGGTCAGAAAAAGAGAAGGAGGAAGGCAAAAAGATTGGGGGTGACCCTGCAGAAAGGCCGTTTCCAACACTCTGTTAATGATCTAGGGTGTGCATTGTTGAATCTTAGGAGACTGTTTATGTCTGTAAGTTTGGTATAGACCTTGGTGACCAAGGTCCCTTCTGATGTTCGAATTAAGAGGTCAAGGAAAGGTAATTCACAGTTACTGTATGTCTTGGCAAAGTTGAGATTTTTGGTATGTACCCATTTATATTTCATTGTCTTAGTGCATCTTTATGATTTTGATGAAAATAGACACCAGTATATGCCTTTCCATTTGGGGCACAGGCAAGTGGGCCAACCTCATCTGTGGATGTTTGTTTTGTGCCCAGTGTTGCAACAATTTACAAGTGACAGACCCAACGCCACGGAATGAATAGTGACACTGACACACAATAGGAACCGGGTTTTAATAACCAATCAGTCCTAATGAAAGCCCAGGAGCCTGTAGGGGCCATAAGGAAGGGCTGAAACATGTTGACGTAGTGTGGGGGTCTGTGTGAAGTAACTCTCCCCTTATTTCATCTGAGTAATTTTTTCACATTTTAGTCATACCAGTGAAACTGGGGTGACCTGTAGGTATTTTGAATATTTCTGTGTCACGTCAGGATCTGAATATTATTCAAAGTGCTCCCTGGAACATGGTAGAGCCTACCATGATTTTTAGGAACCGAAGTATGACCTGATGATGAAGCATGACTCCAATAGGGTGTCCACAATAAAAATATTGAGAAAAATTTCGGGGGCAGGATGGCAAAACTAAAATAAACCATTACTATTAGGGTGGTAGGATACCTGTTAAAAGTGAATTCTAGATAAGGAGATAGTATCCTGCATTTCCCAACATAAAAAGTTCTCTCTCCCTTCCCCACATGTCAGTGTAGATTTTTGTCAGAGGAACGATTAATTAACCATATTTATGAGCCCCTAGCACCATCCTAATGACATATTAGCGTCATTTTTTTGATGCTAATGTGGTGTTAGATGGCCAAAAATGCTGCGCCAAATTTACACAGTGGCAGAATGCATGCATTGCGACTCTTTGTAACCCTTTGCGCTACATTATGCAAGTGCCAGATATAATGTATGCAAAGGAGGCTTTCCCCTGTTAGAGGGGCTGAAATAAATGACTCTAAAAGGTTTTCTTGCGGGATTTTTTTCAGCACTGTTAATGCCTGCTCAAAGCAGCCGTTAAAAGGGGGCATGCCATTGAATACAAGGGGCCCCTACATACTCTGTAGGAGTAGCACCAAATTTTGGTGCTACTTTTGCAGAGTACATTAATAGCGTCAAAAATAATGACAGTATTTCCCCCTATCCTGCGCCAGGATGCATTATATTTTAAATATTGGGCACACATGGCAGTAGGGGGGCGCTAAGGGGTTCAAGGAAAGTGGCCCTGCACTGGGAGCAACACCACATTTCTTAAATTAACCCCTTAGTACTTTCTATCTCCTCTGTACGGCATTTTCCTCATCAATGTTTGTTATTTTCACTTGACATTATATT
The DNA here is from genome assembly GCF_031143425.1 of Pleurodeles waltl. Lineage (NCBI taxonomy): Eukaryota > Metazoa > Chordata > Amphibia > Caudata > Salamandridae > Pleurodeles > Pleurodeles waltl. The sequence goes on along the minus strand of NC_090439.1, from coordinate 448,753,755 downwards.
ACAAGCCCATGGTTTTTACCTAATTAATTTCCTGTGACAAATCCTCAGGTCAAATCTTGGGAAGTTTTTCTGGGAAAAGGACCAGATTTGAATGCTCACATTTAGATATTGGTGTGGCCACACCAAGTCCTGCAACTTATGCCCCATTCCTTCGAAGTCCTACGGGAACATAAATACCACCATAACCCAATATTAGTCATGCCCCTACACATAATACAGTAACATAGCATATATGTAGCCACTTGTAATGAGGGCCCGATGCCTACTACCACTTGCAGGAGCCATAGAGAGAAGGTGTCACATCATCTTTTTTAAACTTTAAAAGGAATGCTTAATTTGTGAAATCTGCATGAAAAGAAGCATTTAACAGGGGCGTGGCTGGAGGTCACGCAAGATGGCCGCTGCTCTTTTGAGCTGAGGCTTCAGCACTTCCTGGAAAGAAGGAGATATTTTCACATCAAAATGATTAATTTCTTCAGCATTTTTTAGCACGGAGCTCTGCCACAGCATAAATATGCCTTTATCTTACAGAGACATTGAGTAATTATTTATCTGCCTCATTTGCATTTCACTCTGTAAACCTCTGCACAAACCTAAACTTTCACAGAGATGTTTCTATTTGACTTTTAACTGCTTGCCTGGATGTGATTCTACAAATCTAGTTTCCTCTGCAATGGAATATTTATTACCTTCTGACAGCCAGCTGATCTTTTGACCTCTCTCTTCAAACACATTTAGCTGAGGTTTTCAACTTTCAGTATTCACTGGCAGCTCTTGTAAAGGAGCTCTTTCAAATTGCTCTTCATAACATGGCAAATGCTTTCCTTTGACGGAGGGGATTTTTTCCTTTTCAGAAGGTTCCCTTAAAACTAGTCACCAATTGTTTGACTATGTGCAGAAAGTGCTTTGCACTTGTGGTATTCTGTCATGCCTGTTATGAGAGAATAATTTAGGATTTTCTATTTGTGAGAAAACAGGGCTGATTGCAGAGGCCCCTTAAATATTTCCCCCCATTTTCCACTTTTTGATGGTGTTTTCCTGACTCTGATGGTGCCCTGGGTACTGCTAACCAGTCCCAGGGCCTGTGCTGTGTGTAAAATGGATATGCAAATTAGGCTAATTATAATTGACTAAGTTAACCTACCTATAAGTCCCTAGTATATGGTAGGGCATGTAGGTTTAGGGACCACAGCATAGGTAGTGCACCCATAGGTGCACTGCTGAGGTTCCAAGTGTCATTTTAAAGGCAGGCCTGCCTTGCTGGCTGCTTTTAAATTAAAGTTATATACAAATTTGACTTTGGAATTAAAAGTAGTTCCAAAGTCTTAAACTACCTTATTTTTACATATAAGTCACACCTAAGGTGTGCCCTATGTGCCCCTAGGGCTGGGTGCCATGCAACTATAAGCAGGGACCTTTAAAAAATAGTTTTTTAAGCCCTGGTGAGGTAAAAACAGCCAAATTAGTTTTTTCTCTCATAGTAGTGAATGGCCTTCATAGGCTAGAATTGGGAGACTTTATTTTAATTTTTAAAGTCTCCTTAAATTATGCATACCAAGAGTTTGGTATCAAATTAATTGTTGTAATAAATCCCACAACTTCCAGTTGTGGGATTTAATATAACTTGTTCAGGTAAAGAGTTTTAAACTTTACCTGAAAAGTTGCCAATTTCAGCCCTGCATTGTTTTTGCTGCTTTGCTCTGATTGGCCAGCCTCTAGCAGCCTGGCTAGGCTGCCTTGATGAGGTGTGAAGTGGCCTGGCTTCACACAAAGGAATGTGCCTGTGGGAGGGAATCTCCCCTCAGCAGATGGTGAGGCAGGAAGGGAGAGGGCTGCCAAACTGGTCTTCAAAGGCAGAGACGGACATTTGGAGCAACCAGCAACACCTCCACATCCTGCAACCCCAGACAACTAGGTGCCCCCTTGATTAGATTAGGAGAGGGCAGGAGAGGGGTGTGTTTATGATTTTTAGCCACAGCAGTGGGTGGGCTCAGCCAGATGTAACCTCCAAAAATCAGATTCAGCCATAATGGATTTTTGGACAATGTTGCCTCCTGGGATTGATTTTTGCCACACTTCCCAGGAAGTGGTCATCACAGGGGGAAGGACCCTGCACCTGATTGGAGAACCAGGACCCCCCTGCTTTTCACCCAGGAGCAAGGATAAGACTGGCAGACCTGCACCCACACCTCAGTTCCCTACCACATCCAACAAGGAAGAACAACAGAAGAAGAAGGAATGCCCTGCTGGACCCCTGGCCTGCACCTGGAACCTGCACTCAGAAGGACTGCACCAGCTGCACACCTGGGCTTCACCACAAGAAGGACTTTGCCTGGCTTCAAATGGTTCAAGGAGGGACTCCCTGTTTGCTACAGGTGAAAAATTGCTAACCAGAGTCCCCTGCACCAACTCCTGAAGAAAGCGACCAGCTGACCACTGTCCAGTGGCCAAAAAGGAGTTTGCGCCAGGTGCATTCTGGGAGTTGTAGTCCGCACCACCCAAGGACCATCTCAGAACTTCTGGACCCTTGGGGTGAGCTGTGGACCTGAAAAGAACCTTAAAAGGACATCTGGGAGAAGCCCCAGAAGTTTGGAGAAGTTTGGAGAAGTTTTGAGAAAAAGCTCCATAGAGGGACCGACCCCCGGCAGCAACTCTAGCCGGCTTGCCTCAACCGTGACCCGGCCTGATTTGCTGGTTCGCCCTGCTAAAGAAAATCTCCGAAAAAGAGACTAAGTCCGAAGGTAAAAAGTTGACCGGGACCTCCCAGCCAGCGTATCCGAGGAGGGCTCCAGGGACGTCGGATCAAGATCCAGATTTACCCCGGTCGGAGGATTTTCACCTCGAAAAAATGACTAAGTCTGAAGGTAAAAATCTCCACAGAGGATTCCCGCTTCGCGTATCCGGAGAAGGGCTCCAGGAGGTCGGATTGGACTGGCAGGTTCGTCCCGCTGAAGAAAATCTTCGTAAAAGAGACTAAGGGGGTCATTCCAACCCTGGCGGACGGTGTTAAAGCGGTGACCAACCCGCCAACAGGCAGGCAGTAAAAAAAATGGAATTCGGCCACTGGCGGGAACCGCCAACACAGATCGCCACTTTAACACTCCGACCGCCACGGCGGGACAAACAAACAGCGCGGCGCTCACCGCCAACAGACAGGCGGCAGACAATGTACCGCCCACCCTATCACAACTCAACAATCCGCCACCTTTTCCGGGGCGGGAGCCCCGCCGATAAAAACACGGCGGAAACAGACTACGAACGGGAAAACGCTCACCTCTATACACTCCACGAGGAACCTGGACAGCATGGAACCCGAATGAAACATCCTACCATCTATTGTCTACCTGCTCCTCTACCAGGAGCACGAACGCCGGCGCAGACGACAACGGTGAGTACTACACCTACGACACAGGGGAGGGGGGAGGAGAAAAGGTTACGGGCACACACATACGCGACACACCCACCCCCCCGCCCCCCCTAAATCCCTACACACCAATGCAGAGCAACAAGTCAGAGTGACACCCCCCAAACCCCACGGAATAATGCAAAGACAAAATAAAATGATCATTAAAAGTGAAGTATATTATAGCACATTTGAAGTTATGTGAAATATGAAATATATAAATAAAATAAATAACATCATGAACAATATATACATAGGCCAAAAGTCCGGCACATTTTGGCAACTTTCCATTGTTCGTGGGCCAATGTGCATAAACACATGGGCAAAGCCCACACACAAGACCCGATTCCATTGGAGAGAACACTGCTGGGGCATCAGATAATAAAACTACAGGCACCTCAGGGGGAAGGGAAGGGGGGGCACCTCAGCCACATGAGTCCACGACGCCAGATCCACGAGGGGCCTCCATGCCCACTGTACCATCCTGGGGAGTGCAAAGCCACAGTCTCCCAAGTCTCTACAGTGGGTGGATTGCCCACTGTGCCATCCTGGGGAGTGCAAAGCCACAGTCTTTCAAGTCTCTACAGTGGGTGGTTTGCCCACTGCTGCATCCTGGGGAGTGCAAAGCCACAGTCTCACAAGTCTCTACAGTTGGTGGTTTGCACCTGCTTTATCCTGGGGAGTGCAAAGCCACAGTCTCACAAGTCTCTACAGTGGCTGGTTTGCCCACTGCTTTATCCTGGGGAGTGCAAAGCCACAGTCCATCAGGTGGATTACAGACTCCACTGGTTATGGAGGAGGCATGTTGGCCAGAGTGCTTCATGAAGCCCTGCCCGACAAAGATCCGGCCCTGCCAATGGGCCAGCGGTGCTTAACAGGAAGGGCCCAGCAGAGCAGTTCAGAGACGGTGGTGCCCAGCGGAGCGGTGCTTGACAGGAAGGGCCCAGCGGAGCAGTTCAGAGACGGCGGTGCACAGCGGAGCGGTGCTTGACAGGAAGGGCCCAGCGGAGCGGTGCTTGAGATGAAGGGCCCAGCGGAGCGGTGCTTGAGATGAAGGGCCCAGCGGAGCGGTGCTTGACAGGAAGGGCCCAGCGGAGCGGTGCTTGAGATGAAGGGCCCAGCGGAGCGGTGCTTGAGATGAAGGGCCCAGCGGAGCGGTGCTTGACAGGAAGGGCCCAGCGGAGCGGTGCTTGACAGGAAGGGCCCAGCGGAGCAGTTCAGAGACGACGGTGCCCAGCGGAGCGGTGCTTGACAGGAAGGGCCCAGCGGAGCAGTGCTTGAGATGAAGGGCCCAGCGGAGCGGTCCTTGAGATGAAGGGCCCAGCGGAGCGGTGCTTGACAGGAAGGGCCCAGCGGAGCGGTGCTTGACAGGAAGGGCCCAGCGGAGCGGTGCTTGACAGGAAGGGCCCAGCAGAGCAGTTCAGAGACGGCGGTGCCCAGCAGATCGGTGCTTGACAGGAAGGGCCCAGCGGAGCGGTGCTTGAGATGAAGGGCCCAGCGGAGCAGTGCTTGAGATGAAGGGCCCAGCGAAGCGGTGCTTGACAAGAAGGGCCCAGCGGAGCGGTGCTTGACAGGAAGGGCCCAGCGGAGCGGTGCTTGAGATGAAGGGCCCAGCGGAGCGGTGCTTGACAGGAAGGGCCCAGCAGAGTGGTGCTTGTCTTGGTGGGGCCCTGTTCAGCGGTGCTTGTCTTGAAGGTCCCTGTTCAGCAGTGCTTGTCTTGAAGGGCCCTGTTCAGCGGTGCTTCTCACGGTGGGCCCTGTTCAGCGGTGCCTGTCACGGCGGGCCCTGTTCAGCGGTGCTTGTCTTGAAGGGCCCTGTTCAGCGGTGCTTCTCACGGCGGGCCCCTGTTCAGCGGTGCTTCTCACGGTGGGCCCTGTTCAGCGGTGCCTGTCACGGCGGGGCCCTGTTCAGCGGTGCTTTTCACAGCGGGCCCTGTTCAGCGGTGCTTCTCACGGCGGGGCCTGTTCAGCGGTGCCTGTCACGGCGGGCCCTGTTCAGCGGTGCTTTTCTTGAAGGGCCCTGTTCAGTGGTGCTTCTCACGGCGGGGCCCTGTTCAGCGGTGCTTCTCACGGCGTGGCTTGTTCAGCGGTGCTTCTCACGGCGGGCCCTGTTCAGCGGTGCCTGTCACGGCGGGGCCTGTTCAGCGGTGCTTGTCTTGTGTTCCTAGGGAACCAGATCTGGCCAATATTTCCCGCTCAGTCGCCATCCGACCTTTCGCTTGCGGGGCCCTCCTGTGCTGGAGTCCTTGGCCCGTGGGTGTCCTCCGTCACACCCGAAATGGGGCTGGTGGGGCCCTCCTGGGCAGCTCGCCTGCTGCCGGACTTGTCCGCCCTGCTGCCCTTGCCCTCCTTCGCCGAATCTCTGGGGCCCTTGCCTCCCTTTGTGGATGTGCCAGGTGACGGGGCAAGGCTAGTGTCCTTGGGGGCAGCCGTCTCAGGCCTGTCGCGCCGGCCCTTCACTTTTTTGGTTCTCTTCCCAGGGGGTGGGCTGGCTGTCTCCTTGCTGCTGGCCGATGTTCCTGCCCTAGGAGCTGGTGGACTCCAATAGCCCTGAACTATGGTCCTAGTAGATGCAGGGCTTGTGGTGGCTGATGTGCTGTTTGGACTCTTACGAGAGGGAGGGGGTGGGTCAGGTGATGCAAAGAGATTAATTTTGTAGAGGAAAAGTTTTTTAGGAGCAATGGGAAGGGTTGGTGCAGTGGGTATGGGAGTGGAGAAAGAGGATGTGGTTGTAGGAGAGTCAAGTGTGCTGTCTTTGGGTGCAGGTGCTTGTGACGGAGGCTGTCGTGAGGTGGATGGCTTTTGGGTGGGTGGCTGCCTGCGTTTGTGTGGTTTGGAAGAGGGGGTGACAGACACAGTGGGAGAGGACACAGGGGACGTGTAAATAGCAGTGGGGGTGGTGTCTGCACGTGTGCGGAGTGTTCTGGAGGGTGTGCTGGTGATGGACGTACTGGCTGATGGTGGTGTGCATGCAGGTGTGAGTGGAGACGTCACAGGGAGTGAGGAGGGAGATGAGGAGGAGGGGGACACAGAGGAGGCAGTAGCTGTTGGCATGTCTGCATGTGGATGTTGCTTGTGTGAATGCTTGTGTGATCTGTGGTGCTTATGTCTGGATGAGCAGCCCTTGGGTGTTGAGGTGTGTGCAGGCTGGTCTGTAGGTGTGGCTGGGATAGGCAGAGGAACAGGGGAGTGGGACTGGGTGGAGGGAGTTGGAGGAGGGAGGCTGGAGACAGGGACAATGGCTGCCATCAGTGCTGAGGCCAGAGCGTTGAACGATCGCTGATGGGCAGCCTGACCCGAATGAATGCCCTCCAGGTATGCATTGCTCCGATGCACCTCCCTTTCTACCCCCTGGATGGCATTCAAAAGGGTAGACTGCCCAACAATGAGCGTCTGGAGGAGGTCAATGATCTCCGCACTGAGGGCAGCAGGGGTAACTGGGGCAGGGCCTGAGGTTTCTGCGGCGAAGGAGATGCCCGGCTTCCTGGCCGAGCGGGCACGGGGCGAACGCTGAGGGGCTGCTGGGAGGGCGGAGCTGGTGCACTGGGTGGCGGCTGTACCTGTTGTAGCGGTGGGCACGGATGTTGCCGCCACCACAAGGGAGCTCCCTTCCGAGGACGTGTCGGTGTCGCTGACTTCTCCACGGGTCCCCGTTGTGGAGCTCCCCTCGCCCGCTGTCTCACTGGTGAACTCGGAGTCGGTTGCATGGCCCTCCGGGGCCATGTGAGATGCAGCTCCCTCGTGCACCGATGCCACTTCTCCTCCGCCTGATGATGCTAATGCACACATGAACAGGAAGACCAAAAAAAAGGGGGGGAGAACAAATAAAGACATGTTGAGTGCATGCATTGGCGACACCGTTGGCGGAGAGGACAGACACAGAAGCCCCCTGCACTACGCCGTGCACTTGGTGTTCACTACTCAATCAGTGGGACATGGCCTACAAGCCTATGGACGACAACTGCACACATAGATGACACAGGGCCATGAATAGCTGTACTAGGCACCCTACAGAGGTGGGGGCACAGGGCCATGCCTCACGGAGGGGCCTAGCCTACAGAAATCGCCCTGGCCTAGGGATACCCACAGCCCTCCTCCCCCACCCAGGCACCTCCACTGCGCACAAAGATAGCAGAATGAGAGTGTACTCACCCCCTTGTGTCTGCTGTGATGTCCTCATGCGCCCATCCAAATCGGGGTAGGCCACCGCCAGGATCCGGGACATCAGGGGGGGTCAATTGCCGTGTGGCACCCCTCCTAGGTTGGGAGGCCATCCCCAGCAGAGCCTCGGCGGTCTTTCTGCTCCCGCGGCGGATGTCCGCCCACCTCTTGCGGCAGTGGGTGCCCCGTCTGTTGTGGACCCCCAAGGCCCGGACGTCCTTGGCGATGGCACGCCAAATGTCGATCTTCTGATGGGCGCTGACCTATGTGACATGTACAGGGTGGGAAAAGAAACATCATCACTTTTCTGCATGGTCGATGTGAGTGGCCCCCCCTCCCCAACCTTGCCATGTGGCACATGCTCTCATCTGTTGTGCGATGCATTCCTCATTCGCTCCCCTCCCCACCATCGTTCATTCACCCCACTCAACCTAGCCATTGCCCACTAAGCATGGTCCCAGTGTACTCACCTGTTGGTCTGGAGGACCGTAGAGTAGCGCATACTGGGGGAGGACCCCATCCACGAGTGTCTCCAACTCTTCTGAAGTGAAGGCAGGGGCCCTTTCCCCAGTCGCAGCAGCCATTGTCACTTCCAGACCGAGGTCACAGCAGCACTTGCAGTATAGGTCCTCTCCTGTGGATGATCAGGTGTCGAGTGATTAAGCAGATAGAAAATGGCGGTTACGCCCGCGGCGGTGCGTACCGCGGCGGTGCGTACCACGACCGCCGGCGCACATCCTCATTGGCTCCTGAAACTTATAGGGTTCAATGTTAACCAATGCGGCTTTGCACCGCGGTCTGCGACCGCCTACCGCCACGGTGTGCCACGCCATCGCAATGAGCTCACATCCCATTGTCACACTTCACAGGTCAGGCAGCCGCCATTTCAAAGGCCCACATGGCTTAATTTCTACTGCGTCACACAGGCCTAGGTCTTGCATTGCCACTCATACATGCCATTCAATGCATAGAGAATCGTGTACTGTGCAAGCTGTGGGAACGTACCTGTGGGTTGATTGACTCTGTGCTCCATGTTGTCCTTCCTAGGCACCGTCCGCTGGGACTTGCGAGGAGATGGAGGGCTGTTCCCGTGTACAGACCGCTGGTGGACCTGTCGACAATGGAAGAACGACATGTCATACTCACCTACAGACTTGACCGTGCCACTATACAGGAACTGTGTGCCCAGCTGGAGCCAGACCTGATGTCACCCATCCGCCAACCCACAGGGATTCCCCCTCTAGTGCAGGTTCTGTCAGTACTCCATTTTTTGGCAAGTGGATCATTCCAAACAACAGTGGCCATTTCATCTGGGATGTCTCAGCCTATGTTTTCTAAGGTTTTATCCAGAGTGTTGTCTGCCCTGATGAAATACATGCAGAGCTACATTGTTTTCCCTGAGGTGGAGGATTTGGCTACAGTGAAGGGTGATTTCTATACCCTTGGACATATTCCCAACATCATTGGTGCCATTGATGGGACCCATGTGGCTTTGGTACCCCCCAGAGGAAGTGAACAGGTGTACAGGAACAGAAAAAGTTATCATTCGATGAATGTCCAGGTGGTCTGTTTGGCTGACCAGTACATCTCCCATGTAAATGCCAAGTTCCCTGGGTCAGTGCATGACGCGTACATCATGCGAAATAGCAGCATCCCTTATGTGATGGGACAGCTACAGAGACACCGTGTGTGGCTAATAGGTGACTCTGGTTACCCCAACCTGTCGTGTCTACTGACCCCAGTGAGGAATCCCAGGACCAGGGCAGAGGAACGGTACAATAAGGCCCATGGGCATACTAGGAGGGTGATTGAGCGGACCTTCGGCCTCCTGAAGGCCAGGTTTAGGTGCCTGCATATGACAGGTGGATCCCTAATGTACTCACCAAAGAAGGTGTGTCATATCATCGTGGCCTGCTGTATGCTTCACAACCTGGCTTTGCGACGCCAGGTGCCTTTCCTGCAGGAGGATGGTCCAGATGGTGGTGTTGTGGCAGCGGTGGAACCTGTGGAGAGTGAAGAGGAGGAAGAAGACGGGGACGACACAAACAACAGGGACACAGTGATACTACAGTATTTTCAATAACTGGTAAGAATCAACACCGGCATTTTACACTTACTTACAGTCTCCTGCCTCTCTACTGTCTGTCCTATTCCCCCAGTGTATGTTAACTGAGTTGTGACTTTCCCTTCCAATTTCAGAGATGTGGCCCCCACTGCGTGACCTCTGCTTTGTTTCCCCATGGACTGCAGCTGTACGACTGTGGTATGTTTTCATCACTGTGTAACTGGACATTTTGGCAGCATTATGTTTAATACATTTGTTCACAATACAGGCAGACTCCAGATTGTTTTTGTGCAATACGTGTTTTTATTAAAATTTATATTTAGGGACATGGTGGGAAATCGGTGATGGGTGATGGTGGAGGAATGTCCATGGCAGAGTCCAGCTTTTCAGTCCCACAGGTGCATTGTCCATATGCCTGTGGAAGGTGGAGCAGGGGCAGTTAAAGGTTGGACAGGGTGACAATGTGGGACAGTGGGATGACATCAGGGGGTATCCTTTGCTGGCGGGGGTCTTGACATCCTACTCTGTCTTCTTACGAGATCTCAGGCCCCGCTTGCGGGGTGGTTCTTCTTCTGCAGGAGGTGGGGTTCTGGTGGCCTGTTGTTGTGTGGGGGCCTCCTGTCCACTAGCGCCGGTGGAGGTGGTTGCCTGTTCTTGGTCCATGCTAGTGACAGGGGTCCTTTGTGGTGCCACATGGTCCCGCAATGAGGTGACAATCTGGTTGAGTGCCCCTATGATGGTGCCCATTGCGGAACTGATGCTTCTAAGTTCTTCCCTGAACCCCATGTACTGTTGCTCCTGCATGACCTGGATCTCCTGGAACCTGGCCAGTACCGTCGCCATCGTCTCCTGGGAGTGGTGGTATGCTCCCATGATGGAGGAGAGGGCCTCGTGGAGAGTGGGTTCCCTATGCCTGTCCCCACCCTGTCGCACAGCAGCCCTCCCAGTTCCCCTGTTTCCTTGGGCCTCTGTCCCCTGGACCGTGTGCCCACTACCACTGCCCCCAGGTCCCTGTTGTTGTTGGGGTGGTGGGTTAACCTGGGTGCCCTGTAGTGGTGGACACACCGCTGATTGACGTGTCCTGGAGACAGAGGCATGGGCCCGCTGGGTGGGAGCTGTGCTGGTGTTCCCAGAGGGGGTTGGGTCTGCTGTGGCCTGTGGCTGTGTGAGGGGAACCGACTGTCCCGAGGTCCCCGATGGTCCGGGCTGGTCATCTGGGTCCAGGGAGACAGAGCTGCTGTCATCACTGGTGGCCTCTTCTGGGGGAGGGATGGACATTTCTGGACCCTTCTGGGCGGTGTGGTAGCGTTCGGGTCCTGCAGGGGTATAGAGGTATGGTTATTGCTTCAGTGTGTGCCATATCGGTCAATGGGTGCGTGCCCGTGTATTCCTGTGTGGGGGCTGTTGTGACGGTGGCTTGTGGGGGAGATTTGTATGTGCAGTGGGCATGCTTTGGTGATGGGTGTCCATGCTTTGTGGACGCATGCAGGTCTAGGTGTTGGGATGGGTGGGTTGTGATGGTGAGCCATTTGCAGGGAGTAGGTGTGATGGGGGTGGGGGTGAGGGTGGGGGTATGATTTGGGATGCAGGTGGGGTGGGGGTGGGAAGAAGTAGTTAAGATTTGACTTACCAGAGTCCATTCCTCCAGATACTCCTTTGAGGCCCTCAGGATGCAGGATGTGCAAGACTTCCTCCTCCCATGCTGTAAATTCTGGGGGAGTAGGTGGGGGTCCGCCGCCAGTCTTCTGCACTGCGATGTTGTGCCTTGATACCATGGAACGCACCTTCCCCCGTAGGTCGTTCCACCGCTTCCTGATGTCATCCCGATTTCGTGGATGCTGTCCCACAGCGTTGACCCTGTCGACTATCCTTTGCCATAGCTCCATCTTCCTGGCAATGCTGGTGTGCTGCACTTGTGTCCAGAAGAGCTGGGGCTCTACCCGAACTATTTCCTCCACCATGACCCGGAGTTCGGCGTCTGAGAACCGGGGGTGTCTTTGGGGTGCCATAGGGTGATGTGGATGAAGTGTGGGGTGGTGTATGTGTTGTAGAGTGTGGTGAGTGTGGTGATGTGTGGTGTTTTGTGCGTGGATATTGTGTGGGTGATGGTGTGGTTTGCCTCTGTGTGATGGTGTTGTCTAAGCAGTGCTGTCTATCTCTGGCTTTCTGTCGTTTTTTTTTTTTCGTAGGGGTTTGTGGGTGATGTGGGTGTGTGTTTTATATTGTATTGGGTGTGTGGGTGTGTTGTTTGTATGTGTATCAGGTGTGTGTGTTTCAAATTGTCCAATGTGGTTGTGTTTTGTAAGTGTGTGTGTATTTTGAGCGCGGCGGTGTGTACCGCCAATGGAATACCGCGGTTGAAAGACCGCCGCGTGGATTCGTGGGTCGGAATGGCATGGGCATTTTTCTGTTGGCGTGACGGTGGAGGTTTGGTCATCGCCAGTTTTTCGCTGACCTTGGGTGTGGCGAACTTTTGTTGATGTTGGGTTTTTGGCGGTTTGCCAGTTGCGGATCAGAATGACCGTGGCGGTTTACCGCGGCCACGGCGGTGTTATGGTGGTCTTCTGACCGGCGGTAAGCACCTTTTACCGCTGAGGTCAGAATGACCCCCTAAGTGTGAAGGTAAACTTTTAACCGAGGCCTCCCGGGGCCTGTAGCCGAGCAGGGCTCCATCGCGGTCGGCCTTAAACTTTGACTTTGCCCCGGTCGAGGTGCAACCAGATGACCCGATTGGCGCTTTTTGTTTCTAGGCGCTAAAAAAAAAAAAATTGTTTAAAAATTCATATCTCCGGTTCCCCTTATCCGATTTTATTAGTTTTTGTGTCATTTTAAAGATAAAAATATAATCTATGTTTATTAATTGGTTTTGGATTTTTAAACTGTTTCCTGTGTTTTATTTAATTACTGTTTTGTGATATTTGAATGCTTTACACTCTGTCTCCTAGGTTAAGCCTTGACGCTCGTTGCCAAGCTACCAAGGGTTGAGCTGGGTTTAATTTACTGAGACCTAACTGGACCTAAGTGGAGGTTAGTGGCCTATTGCTAAGTTTAGGTACCTACCTGCCATTACCAATAGCCCATTTTCCAACACTATTTATATATTTTTTATTATATTTTGCTCTGTTGTTGGAAACTTCTGGCAGCAGCTTCTCATCATAATATAATTTCATCAACAACTCACATTGTAGGTTTCCTATTACCAAATTGTTCCTGGCTTTTATGGGGAGACCACATAATTCTCAGAGTTGCCAGTCATCATTTTTCTCCAAGTCTAATAATCCTCTTCGAGTGGTGCGCACACATATAACTAAATCTTCTCTACCATCAGCTTTAACAATGGATAGTGCTGCAGTCTTTTTAAAGGATAGTGCCTCTTCATCTCATGCTGCTGGCGCAATTGCGAAAAAAACATCTTACACCTCCTCCGTCAAGCGCCCAAAAAAAGACCTTGATTCTCCCTCAAAATCACCTACACATCTTACTCTAGATGATGTCATGGAGGAATTGCGTGCACTAAAGCTCTTTATGATGGACACTAGTGCCTCTTTGCAACGTATTGAAGATCAATTGTCCCAACACGAATTGTACTCTGGAACAGAGTCAGTAGACTTGAAGATTGTAACACTGTCAATCCTCAGATCTCTAAAGAAATAGCTCAACTTAAAAGGCTTACCGAAAACTTAGAAAACAGAAATAGGAGAAATAATCTTTGCCTTTTTGGGATTCCAGAAGGTTCTGAAGGCTCTAACATGATTGCATTCCTTCAAACAGCAATACCTTCAATTCTTCGCTTGCCTCCTACCTCTCCCCTTTCTATCCAACAGGCACATCGTTTAGGTCCACAGACTTCAACTGGCCCTCGTTCACATCCTAGAGGAATTATTATTCTCTTTCTCCAATTTACTGACTTGATGCAAATACTCTCGGAAGACAAAAAGATGGGCTCTTTGCTATGGTCAGCTCATAAAGTGTTTTTCAAACAAGTCTTCTCTCCTGCTACAGCTGCACGTCACAAACAGTTTTTGGACTTACGTCCACAACTCAAATCCTTGAATATTCGATATGGGCTTCTTCACCCATGCCTTTTCAAAATTACATCCAAGGACAAATCTTACTCGTTTGAGGAACCTTCAGCACTACAAACGTTTATTAACCAACACAAAACAGAAGCAATGGAACTAGGAGCATCTGCAATTACTTGAAGATATAATTTAATTTGTCTTTAATGTCCTTTCTTTTTTTTTTTCCTCTGGACAGTTTAATAGTAATGGTTATGTTTAATATTTATGTCCATGGTTTTCCTTCTCTGCATATTCTTATTTTCTTATATATATATTTTTTTTTAGATAGTGTTCTTTATGCAATCCTCATGTTCCTTTCCCAACTGTATCCCTTTCTCACCATCCAAACTGTTCTCCTACACGTTCCACTGGTAAGCTTTGATTTTTAATGTTTTTCATGTCACAGTCCTTTACTGTAGTTATTACGTTATTTGGTCTCCTAAATGGTATATTTTTCATTTGTATGTTTTTTTTTTCTTCCATGAAACTCACCTTCATATGTTTTAATATCTAATATCACTTTTCTTGTGCTGAAGCCACTCTTGCCTGTCTTTTCAGGTTCTCCGCTGTCCCTCTACCTTTTGGGGTATTCACTTTCTATATTGTTTTCTTTAGCTTTCGTGGACTTTAGTCCCTGTATTGCCACATCCATGTATATACAACTTCTGGAGGTCATCTTCGTCCTTTTCTTTTTCTTTACTATCTTGTTTCTTTCCCATTTATTTGCTTTTGCAAAATTGATATGCCTAGTTTGTTTCCTTGTTACACTTCGTGTTATGCAACTTAGAACTGTTACTTGGAATGTTAAGGGGCTTAAACACCCCATTAAACGTCAGCGTGTCTTATCTCACCTAGCTCGTTTGAAATGCCACATTGCTTTGTTGCAAGAGACTCACCTCAACGACTCTAAGGCAATTAAACTTAAAAACAATGGGTGGGGGACATTTTCTACTCCCCTTCCATCACAAACAAAAATGGGGTAATTATACTCTGTCATAAATCTCTCAAACCTACCATAATTTCACAGCATCAAGATACAGAAGGTCGCTGGGTACTTGCTACATTTTCAATTGACAATATTTCTCTTACTATCCTAAATATATACAGCCCCACACATACAGATCAAATTTTTGGAAGAATCTTTCACACATTGTCTCTGAACATTCCTCAAACCATTTACTAATAGGTGGGGACTGCAACCATATTCTCGATCCATTTTTGGACAGACGTTCCATGTCACGTTTCATTCCACATGCCTCCCACAAAGCTTTTAAAAACTTTATTTTACAGCATTTTCTCTCTGATTCCTGGAGAGTATGCAATCCCGACCTCTTGGAATACTCTTTTTATTCTCCTACCCACCATTCCCATTCTAGGCTTGATTATACCTTTCTGAGTAAAGGTTTATTGCAACATATGGTCAACTCTGAAATCGGTGCTATTTTGATCTCAGATCACGCACCTGTGAGAACTGGCGTAGATCTTTTTCTTAATGGTTCTAAATCATCTTCATGGAGGTTTAATAACTCTACTTTCAGATGCTTTATCGCTTCCTACAGTAAGTTTATAGAAGAATACTTTCACATCAATGATAGTGATCAACTATCATTTCATTTTGTGTGGGATGCATTCAAAGCAGCCTCTAGGGGTTTCATCATAAGTTACACTCACTCAAAAAAAAAGTCTGCTCAACAAAAATCGACTTCCATCCATGAAAATATAAAGTCCCTAGAACATGAATACTATACTCACAAAACTAGTAAATCACATATTGAAGCACTAGTCTAAGCTAAAATGGAGTTTAACCAATATACCACTGAACAAGCATGCAGCACCCTCCTGAAAATAAATGCCAGATATTATGGTGGTAACAATAAAGCTGGTTCTCTTCTAGCTCGATATTTGAAACAAAGAAAAGAAAAAACAACTATTAAATCTATCACAGATAACAATGGTATTAAACACTTTAGAGATAAAGATATAGCATTGTGTTTCACTTCTTACTATAAGGACCTGTACACTCCAGAACACATACCAACAGTTGAATCTATCAACCAATATTTCTCTAATCTCAAACCAAGAGACCCATTGCAGATTGACCTCTCATCTTTAGACCAACCCCTACAACTTACCGAACTATATACAGCTTTACAATCTCTCCCCAAGGGTAAGGCTCCAGGCCCAGATGGCTTCACAGTAGAATTCTTTATTCAGTTTGCTAAGTCTCTTTTCCCCAAACTCTTTCAATTACTTAATCACTTTATAATGTCAGGTTCTGCATCTGGCTCATTTACGGAGGCCATGATTTGTCTTATTCCCAAAAAAAGATCGGGATGCGACTGACTGTAAAAATTATAGACCCATATCTTTAATTAATACTGATTGTAAACTCTATGCCAAAGTTTTAGCTCTCAGTTTACTCCCATATATACCTGACCTTATTGATTCTCATCAATCTGGTTTTATCCCTAATAGAAATGTAGCAGATAATTCCCGTACTTTTTAAAATATTATTAATAAGGCATCTAAACTTAAGATTCCTCTGGCAGCTTTATCATTGGATGCAGAAAAGGCCTTTGATAGGGTCTACTGGGGTTTCTTGTCGAAAGCATTGGAATGGCATGGACTAGGTACTAAATTCCGACATTTTATATCCATTCTTTATTCCTCACCATGTTCCTCGGTTATAACAAACTGTATCCGATCTCCTTTTTTCCCTCTTAAAAGGGGTACGCTTCAGGGATGCCCATTATCTCCTTTACTATTTATTTTGGCTCTCGAACCTTTTCTATACCAATTAAAATGTCTGAACAATTTACGGGGTTTCATATTAATAATGCAGACATCAAATTTATGGCATATGCTGATGATATTCTTTTGTTCATGTCTCACCCTGACACTTCTCTTTCTGCATTCCTGCATGAGCTCAACTTATATTCTGATGTATCTGGCTATAAACTTAATATAGACAAAACAGTGGTCTTACCACTTAATGCTCATTGCACTGGCTCTGTCTTCCTTGATGCAGGATTATCTTGGAATTCTTCTAAAATTAAATGCCTGGGGGTATGGTACTGCACTGCTCTCAAGGATACATTAAGGACTAATTTAGAAATCTTATCTGCAAAGGTTGTAGATCTCACACAGAAATGGTCTCCGTTATATCTCACGTGGTGGGGCCACTTGGACACCATTAAGATGATGCTTCTCCCTATCATTAACTTCTTCCTTATGATGCTTCCTTCCTATTAAGATACCTAAACAATTTTTTTAGTTTAATTGATAAAATTCTATCCAAGTTCCTGTGGAATGGTAAACAATCCTGAATGTTTCTCTCACAAAATTAAAACTTCCTAAAGTACAAGGTGGAGTTAATTTTCCTGACTTTTTAACTTATCACAAATCTTTTGGCATTAAGCAAATACATCCCTATTTATCTACACTCAATGATGCCCATCAAAAGCTATGGATCGCTTTGGAAGAAACATTTATTTCTCCCTTTTCCCATAAACACATTATATTTATGTCTAACCCCCCAAAATTCTGGTTGCCCAGCACTATCTCTCATTCAGTCAACTTACTGAAACCTTTTTTTATTTCGCATCTTACCCCCATTAATCAATTCTTTAACAGTCCTATTTGGCACAACAGTTCGCTTAGGAAACAAGGTAAAACCTTGTGTTGGAAGGCTTGAATGACTAAAGGTATTCTTCTCATTTCCCAATTATATCATAAAGACTCTATCATCCCTTTTACTACTCTCTCAGCAATTTATAATCTCCCTATTCGCATGAAATCCCAATATATCATTCTTTCTACTCTAGTCCAAGAGGCCCACAATAAACGTATACATCATAATCATTCTTCTCTTGCATCATCTCCACACCCGATTGTAACTTCTAATTATCCTAGGGCAGCTAGAATTTATAAACTTTTAAGAACGTCTTTTTCACCTAGACTCAAATCACCTATTGAGACATTATGGGAATCAGATCTTGGTGTTGTTTGGCCAACTTCTTTATGGGATAGAATATGGTATAAGATACATTCCACTGCACGCACTGCAAGCCTCACACAGACCCTATATTTTTTTTATAATAGACTTTTCTACACTCCTGTACGCCTTTACAAACTCAAACTTGCACAAAATTACAATTGTTGGTGCTGCCACACTCAGCAGGGTACTGACTTTCACATGTGTTTTTCCTGTCCATCCCTATCTACTTTTTGGTCCTCCATATGGTCTCGCATTTCAGCAATAGCTCAGATCTCCTTACCAATGTCATATGAATTACTGTTTTTGTGTGGTATACACGGTATCTGGAGTTTGTTCCGGCCTCTTGGAAAATTGGTGGACCTTTTGCTTTCTATTGCAATCTCTATTATTACTTCTAACTGGAAATCTTCGGAGAACATTACTCTCAGACAGTGGTGGAATTCTGTATGTTATCATCATAGACTTGAGAGCTACAAGCTTGATTCAACAGGAACTTTCTTCAAACATCATCAGCTATGGTTGCCATTAAGTAACTATCTCTCATGCACTGCGAGGGAAATTGATTTTTCTCCTCCTTTTTAAAAAATGTCAATATATTTCCTGTTTTTCTTCTTATATATACTTATTTAATCTTACATTCGCTGTAACTAATGTCTATTACTCTCTCTCCACATGGCTATCACTTGATTCCCTTTTCTATCCCTATAGCTCTTTTCCCTCTACCTCTCTCTTTCTTCTTTCTTTATTCAGACTTGGAGTCTTTGATACTATATTGCTGTATATGCCTAATTCATGTACATGTTTAATATGCATTTATAAGTACAATATTGCTTATGCATATATATTCACAACTGCATATCTCTGTCCTGGCAATGTTAAGTTAATGTTCTTGTATTTGACTCAATAAAAAACATCTTAAAAAAAAGAAAAAAAAAGAAGCATTTAACATCTCCCTCTAGTAATATTAGGCTTTTGAATGTACTGCTAATAAGTAACATGCATGAGACATTTTTTAGAGCTAAAAGGTTCCATATCAACCACTGCTAAACCTGAGCCATGCAACATAAGGCATAAATAGCTGTGCTTCCATCAAGCAGAAAGCTATACTAAATACACTAAGGCCCATATTTATACTTTTTTTAGCACCCCATTTGCGTTATTTTTTTATGCAAAAGCGGCGCAAACTTACAAAATTCAATTACATTTTTAAAGTTTTCGCATCAAAAAATGACACAAATGTGGCGCTTAAAAAGTATGAATAAGGCCCTTAGTACTAAATTTAAGAGCATGAGTAACTCCATTATTTCAGGTTTAGTCGAACCACTTCAGTGGGGTAATGCACCACTGATTTCATAAGAAGTATTTTCATTTGAATTAACTTGTTCCACTTGTCTGCAAACAGCAGGTGATCGTCTTGGCTGCAAAAAGCAGATAACAATACAGGAATATAAAACACATCTCACTTCTATCCAATTTACACTCAGCAGAAGCAAGTCTCTTTTTTGCCAAATCCCTGGTTCTAAGGCGCTGTTTTACTTAATCTTCTGTTCATGCTCTTACAAAGGGAGATTTTCATTAGCATGCTCACCTTGCTCTTCAGACATTGATTTCACCCAAGAAGGCCGCAGAACAAATCCTCTCTACAAATTGTTCACTTGTTCGATAAAAGAAGGACATTGCAACCAGTGTCTCTTTTTCCTTGTAAGAGTTGTTGCACGCGCACAGCGTAGCTACGACAATTTTACGTCCAGCCTATGATATGTTAAAATCTGCAGGGAGGAAAAGGGGTTCCATTGTAGTACCCTAATATAATGCAACATATATATGCATTCATGCATTCAACCTTTCTATTTTACTCATAGTGACTAATGCTAAATTACTTAAATGAGTTGGATACTTGAACTATATATATATATATATATACATATATTTATATATATATATATATATATATATATATATATATATATATATATATATATATATACAAACATAGTTATATATTTTTTTCACATAAAAAACGAAAGGTTACTGAGAAGTTATAGTTAGGTTCTGAACCTAGGTGTAAAAAACCTTAAAAATTCACCAGTTATAGTTATAGTTATTTCAAATACCTATAACTCATGCCCTAAGGTAACTATAACTTGCGCTCTCACCATACACTGCTAATTACCTCAAATAATTCAGCACTCATGACATGTTTTGTAACATCATTGATATCACTGTAATATTGTGTCAAATTATTCATACAATAACTGTGAATGATGGGGGCATGAGTTATAGTTACCTTACGGCACAAGTTATACTTACTTGAAAGGACTACAACTATAACTGGTGAATTTCTAAGGTTTTGTATGAGTAAACTCAGAACCTAACTATAACGTCCCTGGTAACCTTTAGGCCCATATTTATGGGAAAATAACGGAGTGCGACGATGCACCAAAATTGGCAGCGCTGCGCTCCGTCATTTTCACAATGCATGGATGCTCCGTATTTACGTGAATACGGCACACCCCTGTGTTGCCCCCTACCATGGTGCTAATTTTAGCTCCCAGTGCCAACACAGGCATCCTTGCACCATCATGCAAGTATGTCTGTGCTAAGGGGTGTGATTGTTTATGTGCGGGAAGGTGTTCCAAACAATCACTAATGGTGCATTGGCACTCTGTGTGTGCTGCAGAATGCAGCACAGAGAAGTGCCAAAGCGTCATTTTCAAATGATTGTTTATGTGCAGGAAAGGGCACCTTCGCGCACACAAACAATTATTTGTGGCATTTTGCTCTTTCTATGCGTGCTGCAAAATGCAATATGCATAGAAAAAGCAAAAAACTACGAGGAATACAGGTGGCGTTAGATTTTTGCACTGCCTCAGATTTACAAATTCTTGTAAATCTGAGGCAGCGTCAAAATGTAACACACAGCAACACCCAATGTATCTCCCTCTGATGCAGAATACTGCGTCGAAGGGGCCCATATTTACAAGGAGGCGTAACTCCACAAAATGTGGCTTTACACTACCCTGTACATATGGAGCAGAGGTTAGCGCCACTGGACGGTCACATAACTGACGCTCCAGTGGCGCTGGGGCTCATAAGTATACCCCTTAGTTTTTTAAGTGAATTTCTATGTTTTAAAAAAAATCTATTTCCTGACCATAACGTCCTGTAACCTTTGGATCGTTCCGTGAATTTCTATGTTTTTTTTTAAATTGAAAGACATTTTTATTACTATACGTTAATCAAACCAATGCTGCACATGACCTTCGGCTGTGCACGTCAGGCATTCGACATAGGGCCTGGCCTGTCGCCTGACCTTGTGGCCAACACCCCTAACCACCCAACCCTATGCTGCACATGGCCAGAGGCCGTGCGCAGCTGAAGTTGGCCACAACCTGTCTCTATGGGTGTGAGAGGGTGCATCTGGGTGTGAGAGTGACTGTGAGGGTGTCTGTCAGGGTGCGAGAGTGGGTGCATCAGTGTGTTACTGGATTTGTGAGTCGGTGTGTCAGTGTCTGTGTGGTCTGTAATGGGTGAGTGAGGGTTTCAGTGGGTCTGTGAGTGGGTGTGTGAGAGTTTGAGTGGGTCTGTAAATGGGTGCATGAGTGTCTGAGCCAGTTGGTGAGTGGGTGTGTGAGTGTCTGAGTGGGGCAGTGAGTGGGTGCATGAGGGTCTAAGTGAAGCTATGAGTAAGTGCACAAGGGTCTGAGTGGGTCTCTGAGTGCACCCGTGAGCATCTGTGCGAGTCTGTGAGTGGGTGCGTAAGGGACTGAGTGGGTGTGTGAGTGGGAGAAAGAGATTGTAAGGGAGAAATTGATAGAGAGTGAAAGAGAGTGAAAAGAAGAGAGATTGAGAGTTTTTAGGATTTGATGAATGATATACTTAGAATGAGATATTTATGGACAAATTGAAACAAAAAAATTATTCTTCAATTAAAAAGAGTGTGATCACCTTTCAGTATGAGCCTTAAACTTTTGAAGTTTAAAAGAAATTAAGGAAAGAATATAACCAGAGACTCTTCTGGAGGAGAACCCTCTATTTTCACTGTGAGAGTCTGTGACATTAACCTTTAGGCCATAGGTGACTCCTTACTGTGTTGCTTCCAGACATATGAAGGACAGTGAACCCATGCATGTGGCTGGAAACAAACGTGAGCGCTCCCTCACTAGGAAGGTTTAACAGTTAAAATACAAACAATAAACAAACAATGCCAAGCGATACTAGGATTTGAACCTTCATCCTACTGAGTCACAGAACAAGTCCTTGCCAATTAGGTCAGAATTTACTCTCTTCCACTCTGTATCCAAGGTTCCACTCTGTATCCCAGCGTAACTAGAGCATTTGTACCAAACATCTTGCTAGTCTGACTCTTTGGTAGACTAATATGGTCTGATATGGTAGACGCGAGCGTGCACTAGAGAGCCCGCCGTCACTTAGTAACATAAATCCGGAAGACACGACTTGAGGCATATTTGCCGTGATGTGCTCTCACACGGGCTACCGCCGCTCGCGGTAGAGGGTTTGATTCCTGGCGTCGTGCTTACGATAAAATAAACTGATTAACAAGGATTACAAAATAAGTACTAGAGGATGGTAGGCAGCAACTCCCCTCTTCATCTAAAGTCCAGAGATGATATTGCCCTTCTCCAGTCCTGATGAGGCCCTAAATCAGAAGGCCGAAACGCGTTGACTTTTTTTCTTGCAAGTGTGTGGGCTCGCTAAATAATGGACTACAATTCAAAGACTTGAGATGCACCATATAATGCCTGTGGGAAAGAAATACACAGCATTATGATAGCTAAGTGCACTTAAAGCCCACAGCCATAGCAAGTAGGAGTGGATCACAATTGTATTCACATGACAGTGACCACTGATTAAATGTGTGGGGCACAACCCTCCTTGGGTTTCTTATATTGTTAACCTCTAATTATTTGTTAGTAATGTGAGTAATGTTCCGTCTATTGTTTATGTATTAACCATGTGTGTTTGTATTGGTGTGGTGTTTAATTACTTATTGAACAACCACAGCTCCTTTTTTCAGATTGTTTGAAATAAATATGGGAAAGATATTAACCCAAAAGTAACAGAATTAGGTACTGTTCTTTGAACTTAGTATTGGATTTGACCCTACCTGCCGCCTAGTTTTTGATGAGTCTGACTCTTTGAAGTCATTGTATGGGAAGACCATTACAATTACACACTCTCTCTCTCTCTTTCATCCCTTTACGAAATAGAAAAGAAAGAGTGACTGGACCACAGAGGAAGCTCAAGGTCCCTGTGCTCCTAGCCTGCTCCCCACATCATGCCAGAGCCAGCATTGCTCCCACAAACAGGGAGCTGCTTTAACCCCCTATGTGCCAAGGATGAAATGGTTACGTCCAGTGGCATGTCGCTCGTGTGCCACGGATGTAAGCATTACGTCCGGGCACTGGCCCTCAAGGGAAGCACTAGTACTCCCAGAGTGCCTCCCACCCCTCTCCCCTGGGCAGAGATGGAAGGAGAAGCTCTTCCCCTACCACCCCTGGCCCCTCTGACCCCCTGACCCCTCCCAGTGACATCTAATGACGTCAGTTTGTGATCGCTTACTGACCTCATCAGAGGTCACCCCCTTCCAGCATGATCGGAAAAGAAATGCTTTTGTTTCTCCTCCAATCAGGGGATGGGGAAGATCAGAGAGAGAGGCAGAAAGAGGAAAGGAAAGGCTTCTACTTTCCTTTCATGTCTCTCTGAGCATTCCTGCAGCATGATTGCATAGTGATCGTGCTGCAAGAGTGCCCACTAGACAACAGGGAGGTTTTTTTTCTTAATACAAACAATGAAGAGGAGCGACCCCTTGGGCAAGAGTCACTCCTGTGGGAGACATTTTTTTAAGGCCTTTTCTACCCCCCTTGGGGGCAGATCAGCCTATT
Organism: Pleurodeles waltl; assembly: GCF_031143425.1. Classification (NCBI taxonomy): domain Eukaryota; kingdom Metazoa; phylum Chordata; class Amphibia; order Caudata; family Salamandridae; genus Pleurodeles; species Pleurodeles waltl. Next base: position 448,730,162 of record NC_090439.1, on the reverse strand, counting down.
TTTATTAGGCCAATCTGCCCCCAAGGGGCGCAGAAACCACTAGACACCAGGGATTTTTTTTTGCTATTTTATGTAAGGGGAGCAGCCCCTTGGGCAAGGACCATTCCTCATGGTGACAAATAATTTAGGGCATTTCTGCCCCTCTTTGGGGCAGCTTGGCCTATTTTAATAAGGCCAATCTGCCCCTAAGGGGGAAGAAACCACTAGACTCCAGGAATTTATTTTGCACCAATTTCACGCAAGGGGGCGACCTCTCAGGCAAGGGTAGCTCCCCTGGGGACAATTTTATTTTAGACAATTTCTGCCCCCCTTGGGGGCAGATCGGCCTACTTTTATTAGACCAATCTGCCCCCAAGGGAACCAGAAACCACTAGACACCAGGGCTTTTTTTAAACTATTTTACGTAAGTGTAGCAGCCCCTTGGGCAAGGGCCGTTCCTCATGGGGACAAATTATTTAGGCCTTTCCTGCCCCCCTTACGGGCAAATTGGCAAATTTCTATTAGGCCCATCTGCCCCCAAGGGGGGCAGAAACCACTTAGGCACCAGGGATTGGTGTGCATGTGTTTTGTTTGGGGGGGCAGCCCTTTGGGCAGTGATCGCTCCCCATGGGGGCACATTACTGATGGTCATTTCTGCCTCCCATTGCTGCTCAAAATGAATGGGGAAAATGTGTTTTCAGACCCTCCTCCTTTTTATCCCCCCCCGCCAAGGATGGATCACCTGCAACTTTCCAGGCAGCAGCTGGTGGGACAAAAACATTTTCTGGAAAGTTTTGTGAGGATCCGTCAAGCGGAACCAAAAATATAGGCAAATAAAAAACGCTTTTTATATAGAAATTAGGTCATCCGCCACTAGGTATTTTAAATATATAGATAGATAGATAGATAGATAGATAGATAGATAGATAGATAGATAGATAGATAGATAGATAGATAGATAGATAGATAGATAGATTAATGTGACATCTGACATGACATAATTGATAACAACACTGTGCACAGCAAGAACGTGAGTTATAGTTACTTCAGTCACCTATAACTGGTATATTGCATTTACCAATCCAAAATTTTAATTGTGTGTCTAGAATGTTCAAACGCATTTGTCATTTTTTGGCTTGGTATGGAAAGTGCTTACTATTTCTATTCCTAAATACTTTGGTATAAACAGCTTGGATGGCACTGGACTTATACTATGCTCAAAAATCCTGCTAGAAAAACAAAGATTTGAGATGAACAGATTTAAAATGCCAATGGTATTGTAGATGTGCTCCACATAAAGGAGCAGCTCTGTACTTAAGACTGACAGCTTTATGGTTTCCTACTTATCTTTTGCATAATTTATGTATCATTTTCAACCTGGCAAAGCAGTTTTGGGATATGTGTGTGTGTGTGTGTGTGTGTGTGTGTGTGGGTTGGAGGGGGCATGTATAACCCCCGCTGTGAGGACCAGATCGGTCCTCATAGCATGGGTAAACCCTGACAGGCCCAGACCAACACTATGGCCCTCAATATGCCATTGACAGTAACGATCCCACCACTCTGTCGATGGCGGGTGGACCACCGCCAAGCTGGCGGTGCAGACCGCAATATTACGACCATAGTGGTCAACCCACTGAAACAGAGCCAGTTTGCCGCCAGTGCGGCCAGACTGCCAACGATGGCAGTTGCCATCCCTGGCCTATTACAACACTGCAGAGAGCCATGATTTCCGGGGCGGAACCACCCAAAGCCTGGTGGAAACAGCAAGTAGAAAAGGACCCACTCACCTCCAGGGACACATACGACTAAGCAGAAGCCATGGAACGCCGCCTTGAAATCTTCTCAGTGCACTTCCTCGCCTTCCTCCATGACCGCCAACACCATCGATGAGTACACCTGCAGAGCACACAAGGGGAGAAGAGTAGAGTGACACACCCACATGCAACATATACACCATGCACGGACTCCAACACGTACACACGCTCACACATGGAACACAACACCCGTACTGAGGCACATACACACACAAAACACAGCCACACCAAACACACACGTCAAATACACACACCCCGGCTCACAACTACACAACCACACCAATAGCACCAACAAGCAGAGACACACAAACCAATACAAAGATACAACACTACATACAATGCCCAAATATAGGAAAGAACAGTGAATCTGAATGAAAAAAGGCCTAGAAATGAACATTGTATAGCATATGATAGATGGATGGAAAGTCACCAGTAAACAAAAAGATTCAACAACTTTATGTTAAGGAAACCAACAGGAATCGTGTTGTGTAAATATATTAATAACAAATGCAATGTAAATGTGCAACAAAAAGCACCAAGGCCCAATGGGACAGGCAGGCACTTCAAGGGTCTGGGGGCTGTGGGGTTGGGTTTGGCAGGGGGTTCCTTGGGCTTTGGCTTGAGAAGGGTCTCCTTTGGCTTTGGTCTGGGAGGGGTTGGGTTTTCAGTTTTGCTCTGGACGGAGGTGCAGGGGCTTTAGATCCATGTTTTGGGACAGGTTTTTTGGGGGGGACAGGGGAAGGCTTTTTTATGAGTATAGGGGCAGCAGAGGTAGAAGGGGGGTCATGGGAGGACTTGGAGGTGGAAGGACTTGGCTTGAGGAGTGAACCATGACTTTGAGGGGCAACACGGGGTGGGACAGGTTCAGGGAACAGGTTAAGGCGGGAATGGAAAAACTTCTTAGGAACAAGAGGGTTGGATTGCAAAACTGGTTTGGAAGTGGAGGTAGAGGGAATGATAGCAGGACGTGTAGTTGTGCTGGATATGGGTGCAGATGTATGCAGAGTATGTATGTTTGAGGTGGAGGAATGTTCAGTGTCTAAGTGTGGGTGTTTATGTGTTTTGGGAGGAGGGAGGGGAGAGAGGATAGGAGAGGACAGACAGGTCATGTGGATGTATGTTGGGGTGGTGTCTGCATGGAAGGTGGGTGTGCTGCATGTGTCAGTGATCGTGGTTGTGGTGAGTGCGGATGTGGTGCGTGGGGTGTATGTATGAGTATCTGCTGTTGTGGTGACTGAGGGCAAAGTGGTTACAGGAACTGGGAATGAGGTTGCAGTGCTGGCAGGTGTGAGTGGTGATGTGACTGTAAGGGAGGAGGTGCTGGAGGAGACAAGGGAGGTAGTGGCTGATGTTGTGTATGCTTTTGTGTGTTGAGTGTGTGCATGCTTGTGATGTGATTTGTGGTGCCTGTGTTTGTCCTTGCGTACCTTTTCTGTTGATTTGGGTGAGTGCTTGTCTGTGTGTTGCTTGGCTGGGAGAGGGGAGAGGGCTTTGGGATGGGGCACAGGCAGCAGGAGGGAGGACGGAAGTACTAGGGACACTGGCTGCCATCAATGAAGGGGCCAGACCCTGAAATTATTTCTGTAGGCCAATCAAGGCACCATGGATGACCTCCAGGTAAGCATTAGTCTGCTGCATCTGGAACGCCAGGCATGGATGTCATTCATGATGGTTGACTGCCCTACAGAGATGGACCTCAGGAGGTCAATAACCTCAGCATTGATGGCAGTAGGGCTGACTGGGGCACAGAGGAGCCTGCAGCGAAGGAGACACCCACCTTCCTGGGTAAGTGACCACGGGTAGTTGGGTGGGGAACAACTGGCAGGGCGTTGCTAGTAAGGTGGTGGCGGATGAGGATGGTGCTGGGATGGTGCCAGAAGGTGGTGCAATTGCAAGGGAGCTTCCATCGGAGGAGAAATCATTGTCATTGTTATATGATCGAGTCTCCCCCGTGGTGCTCCCCTCGCCCTCCAACTCACAGGTCCCCTCGACTTTGGTGGTCTCTGCCTCCTGGGTCCCTTGGGCTACAGCCACCCACTCGCCAGTGCCCCTACTCTTTCGTCTGAAGATACTTATACACACAAGGATAGGATAGTACAAAAAGGAGGGGAGGGGTGAAAAGATGGGAGCATAGGGTCAATACCAATCCCCGTTGCACATTTGTACATTCCAAGAACATGACTCATTAAACATTCCTGAATGCACTCTCTGCAACATAAATAGACATATCCCCACACCCACTGTGCATACACTCTGCTGTGCATACACAATCATGGAACTGTAGGAGGCTGGCCTGGCTTATAGTGGGTACCTTGTGGTACTTACACCTTGTGCCAGGTCCAGTTATCCTTTATTAGTAGAATAGAGGTGTTTTAGTAGCTTAGGCTGATAGAGGTAGCTATAGCAGAGCAGCTTAGGCTGAACTAGGAGTCAAAGCTCTTACTATACCACTTATATCATTTAGCACTATGTCACAAGAAAACACAATACTCAGAGTTACTAAAAATAAAGGTACTTTATTTTAGTGACAATATGCCAAAAGTATCTCAGAGGATACCCTCATTTAGGAGGTAAGTAATATACACAAATTATATGTACACAATCCAAAAATCTGGTAAGTAACAGTAAGAAAAGAAGTGCAAACAATGTAGAATCACAATAGAATGCAATAGGTAGAAATAGGCCCAGGGGAAACACAAACCATATACTCCAAAAGTGGAATGCAAATCACGAATGGACCCAAGGCCTATGGTAGGTTGTAGAGGGTTGCTGGGACTGTTAGAAAACACTAAGGGTGTCCAAGATACCCAAACCCAAGACCCTGAAAAGAAGGAATAAAGTTACCCTACTACCCCAGAAAGACAGTATAGTCAAGATAGGGGAATCTGCAAGAACAACAACTGCCAGCAAAACACTGAAGACGGATTCCTGGACCTGAGGACCTGAGGACCTGTAAAGGAAGGGGACCAAGTCCAAGAGTCACGCAAGCGTCCGGGGGGGGGACATGAGCCCACTAAGCCCGGATGAAAGTGCAAAAGGGGTGCCTCTGGGTAGAAGAAGCCAAAGATTCTGCAATTACGGAAGGTGCCAGGAACTTCTCCTTTGATCAGAAGATGTCCCACGGTGTGTTGGAGGATGCAGAGTTGTTTCCATGCAGAAAAAATGCAAACAAGCCTTGCTAGCTGCAAGAGTTGCGATTGAGGATTTTTGGTGCTGCTGGGGACCAGGAAGGACCAGGATGTCGCCCCTTAGAGGAGGAGACAGAGGGGGCACTCAGCTACTCAGAAAGCCCCCACAAAAGCAGGCAGCACCTGCAGAAGTACCAGAACAGGCACTTAGAAGATCTGAGGACAGCGGTCGACTCAGAGTCACAAAGGAGGGTCCCATGACGTCGGAGTCCAACTCAGCAAATGGGCAATGCAGGACGGAGTGCTGGGGACCTGGGCTAGGCTGGGCACAAAGGAATCCTTGGAAAAGTGCACAGAAGCCGGAGCAGCTGCAGTTTATGCACTACATAGGAATACTGTCTGGCGTGGTGAGGCAAGGACTTACCTCCACCAAATTTGGACAGAAGGGTCACTGGACTGTGGGAGACACTTGGACCCAGCTCCTGTGTTCCAGGGACCACGCTCGTCAGGATGAGAGGGGACCCAGAGGACCGGTGATGCAGAAGTTTGGTGCCTGCGTTAGCAGGGGGAAGATTCCGTCGACCCACAGAAGATTCCTTCTTGGCTTCCAGTGCAGAGTGAAGGGCGACAGCCCTCAGAGCATGCACCACCAGGAAACAGTTGAGAAAGCAGGCAGGATGAGGCACTACAATGCTGCTGGTAGTCTTCTTGCTACTTTGTTGCGGTTATGCAGGCGTCCTGGAGCAGTCAGCGGTCAATCCTTGGCTGAAGTCGAAGAGGGAAGTGCAGAGGAACTCTGGTGAGCTCTTGCATTTGTTATCTGAGGAATAGCCCAGAGGAGAGACCCTAAATAGCCCACAGAGGAGGATTGGCTACTGATAAAGGTAAGCACCTATTGGGAGGGTCTATGACATCACCTGCTGGCACTGGCCACTCAGAGCTGTCCATTGTGCCCCAACTCCTCTGTATCCAAGATGGCAGAGGTCTGGGACACACTGGAGGAACTCTGGGCACCTCCCCTGGGAGGTGCTGGTCAGGGAAGTGGTCATCCCCCTTTCCTTTGTCCAGTTTCATGCCAGAGCAGGGCTGGGGGATCTCTGAACTGGTGTAGACTGGCTTATGCAGAGAGGGCACCATCTGCGCCCATCAAAGCATTTCCAGAGGATGGGGGAGGCTACTCCTCTTAGGCCCTTCACACCTATTTCCAAAGGGAGAGGGTGTAGCACCTTCTCTCAGAGGAAATCCTTTGTTCTGCCTTCCTGGGACCAGGCTGCCCAGGGCCCAGGGGGGCAGAAACCTGTCTGAGGGGTTGGCAGCAGCAGTAGCTGCAGTGGAGACCCCGGAAAGCAAGTTTGGCAGTACCAGGGTTCTGTGCTAGAGACCCGGGAATGCATGGAGCTGTCCCCCCAATACTAGAATGGTATTGGGGTGACAATTCCATGAGCCTAGACATGTTACCATTGTGACGCTACATTTGGTAGTGACCTATATGTAGTGCACGCGTGTAATGGTGTCCCCGCACTCACAAGGTCCGGGGAATTTGCCCTGAACAATGTGGGGGCATCTTGGCTAGTGCCAGGGCGCCCACACACTAAGTAACTTTGCACCTAACCAAGTGAGTGTTAGACATATCGGTGACTTATAAGTTATTTATGTGCAGTGAAAAATGACTGTAAAATAATGTGGATGTTATTTCCCTCAGGCTGCAGCGGCAGTCCTGTGTAAGAATTTCCTGAGCTCCCTATGGGTGGCAAAAGAAATGCTGCAGCTCATAGGGATCTCCTGGAACCCTAATTCCCTGCGTACCTAGATACCATATACAAGGGAATTATAAAGGTATTACAGTGTGCCAATGGGAATTGGTAAAATTAGTCACTCGCCTGCAGTGACAATTTTAAAAAGCAGAGAGAGCATAAACACTGAGGTTCTGGTTAGCAGAGCCTCAGTGATACAGTTAGGCACCACACAGGGAACACATACAGGGCATACATTATGAGCACTGGGGTCCTGCCTAGCAGGATCCCATTGACACATAGGCAAAAACAAACATACATACAGTGAAAATGGGGTTCACATGCCAGGCAAGATGGTACTTTCCTACAGGAACCACTAAAATTACACCTGGATACTACTCTACACTGTAAGGGCTCTTGAATACAGGATCATTACTGTAAGGAGTTAGTCCATGAGTGTCATTTGTACTTTGTCATACCTACCTTTGTCACCCATAATGAACATGAATATACATGTATTGGAACTAACTTAAGATCCTGTATGTCCATGTCATATCCTACAATTGGCACTGAACAAATGCCATGGCAACCTGTTGCATAGATGCTCACCTATCACAGCTACTAATGTTCACAGCACAACAGTATCCTACCTACATTAACTGTCATAGCTACAGTAAACATCCTTAATCCCATGGCTAACACACCACTTCCAGTCTAAAGCAAACTGTACAGGAAATATACTCTGTGACTCACCCCCTTGTGGCTGCTGTATTGCCCTCAAGCGCCCTTCCAAATCTGGGTAGGCCACCACCAGTATGTGGGCCATGAGGGGATCAGGATCCGACGAGCACCTCCTTCTCATTGGGAGGGCATCCCCAACTGGGCCTCTGTGGTCTTCCAGGCCCAGCATCTCAGGTCCTCCCACTGCTTCCTGCAGTGGGTGCTCTGCAGGATATGAACCCCTAGGGTCCGCACATCCTTGGCAATGACTTTCCACAAGGATTTTTTTTCTGATGGGCACTGACCTGCATGGGGGACACAGAAGGAAAGGCACATTAATATAGACCCAACAACCTACAACATTCATATGCATACTAACACTACGCATATCAGCATTGCACAGACGTTCACACTTTCAAAACATTCCTAGCATTTATATCTGTAGGTACACCCTCTACTGGAACATCCTGCATACATATGCTGACACACTTAAATACTCATGTGGCAACTAAAAAAAACATAATGTGACCTACCTGCTGTTCTGGAGTTACATACAGCTTTGTGTACAGGAGTAGGACCCCATCTACAAGTTTCTCCAGTTCTTCCAATGTGAAGGCGGGGGCCCTATCCCCTATAACACCTGCCATTGTGGCTCACAGGAACACGACACAGCAGCACACTCAGTGGAGGTCTTGATGGCTGGAGAGTCAGGAGTCAAGTGACATACACTGTAGAAAATGGCGGGCACGGCCGTAGCGGTATGCACCATCACCACCGGCGGTAATCGTCCTTGGTCACTGTATGCCAAAGAAGTCAATGTTAACCAATGAGGAGTTGCACAATGGTTTCGCCCGCCTACCGCCATAATGGCATACGCCGGTAATATGAGCTCACTGACATCTGTCCCCTGCATGCAGGACAGGCAGCAGCCATTTTGCACTGCAACTGTCACAAATACATAACTTCAGAGCATCACTACTCATTTCCATCATGGACATGTGATGAGTTATGCCCTGGGCCAGTGAAAATTACAATCAGGCAGTATAAATTTGGAGAGTGTACAGATTCAGAAAATGACATCATGACAGTGTGGGAATTACCTTACATGTTGGAGGTGACTGTACACTAGCAGTGACAGACAATCATCCCACTGATGTCATCTATTGAAAATACGATGGTATATGTGCAACTAACATGGGAATTTCAACAGCTCAGCACACTGAAGTCTGCTTTGCATGCAACAAGGGGTAGCAGATGTGATATTGATTCTCCATTTGTGACCCTGCAGTAGCATGCATGAATTATAATTGTTAACGCAGTTGTATTGTATGCCATGTGTAGATGCCGACCACTGTGGAGGGTGAGGCATGCACCTGGTCACCGGCCCCTAGTTGACTTGGCAACAATGGAAATAACCCAACATCATCTCCCACTATTGAATGAACCGTGCTACAATCAGGGAGCTGTGTACTCAGTAGGAGTCTGATCTGCTGCCAGCTATTGACAGCCTACAGCCATTCCTCCAACTGTGCGGGTGCTATCCATCCTCAATTCTTGGTAACTGGCTCATTCCAGGGGATAGTAGGAATGGCAACAGGCATGGCTCAACCTATGGTCAACAATGTGTTGAGGAATGTCTATGGACAACTACATTCAATTTCCCAATCCTGTAGATTTGGCCAGTGCGAAGGCTGGTTTCTATGCAATGGGACATATCTCTCATGTGGTTGGGGCCATAGATGGCACCCACATTGCATTAATACCTTCCAGGACTGATAAGCAAGGGTACAGGAACCGTAAGGGCTTTCACTCCATTGTTGTGCATATGGTCAGCTTAGCTGACCAGTACATCTCCCAGGTGACTGCAAGGTTTCCACGGTCTGTTCATGATTCATACATCCTCAGAAATAGCAGTGTCCCATGGTTGATGGTGCTGCTACAAAGAGTGAGGGCCTACCTCATCGGTGAGTATGATGAGTGTATATGTAATTACTGTTACCCCAGCCTTCCTACTTAGTTTGTATGTGACATTGTGGATTGTAAATGTTAGTTTACCCTGTAGAGAGGTGATTCAGGTTATTCCAGTCTCTCCTGGCTACTGACACTCTTGAGGAATCCAAGGACCAGGGCTGAAGAACAGTACAATGAGGCTCATGGGAGGACAAGAAGGGTGATGGAAAGGAAATTCGATCTGTTGAAGGCAAGGTTCATATGTCTGCACATTTCTGGGGGTTACCTACAGTATTTACCACAGAAGGTGTGCCAGACTGTGGTGGCCTGCTGCATGCTCCACAATCTGGCACTGAGGAGGAATATTCCATTGCTGGAGGAGGTAGGAGTAGGGGACAATCTGGTAGCAGAGGAGGGAGGAAATATGAGTGACGAAGATGGGGATAAGGAAGATGTAGGCACAAGGACAGATCTCATCTAGCAGTACTTCAGCTAAGCTTCTGGTAGGTACTTCACTACGTTTAACATGTCACATGTTGGTGTACAGATTGGGTGTACTTCCTTATCCATTCCTCATATGAGTAGGTGTTGACCCCATTTGGGTATTAGACGAGTGTATACATGAGTGGTCTGCCGTGTAGGTCAACAGTCCCACTATGTTGTTAGCTAGTTCATCTGTCTTTGTTGTATATAGTTCAGACATTCTATCTACTTCTTCATACATTTCATACATTTGTGACTTCTACATTCGGATATCACATGGTCATTGGCATAGTTTGCTGCTTCTTGTGACTTCAAGTGATGTAAATACTTGGCACCAAGGGTGTGAGTTTTGTAGTACAACTACAATGAGTGTCTATGACTCAGGTCATTACTGTTAGATGCAACGATTATCTTGTCTCATAGTACCTGAACAGGGTTGTGGTCATGTGTGCAATAGCATTGTATTGTTTACCAATTTGTAAACCTACAGTGTAAATCGTTTAACCATCATGATATGCAGGTACATACTGTAGGCACAGTGAAAATAATATGTGAAGTACATTCTGTGCTATCAATTGCAGATGTGCTATGGATGATGTTTCACTACTCTTCCAAGTCTGCTACCTGAGGACCCAGGGATGTGTGGACACTGACTTTGCCACATTAAAACTAGATGACAGCATGATACATACACATCTGTTTTATGACTTAATGTCTGTGACATGTCACACATTTGTTGCACTATAACAATGAGTAAACACATGACACCATAACTTGTGTGTAAGTGTATTTATTGTATATACCAAAAGGTGGAAATGGTGCAAAGCAGTGGGACCATGGTGTTCAATTCCATCAGTCTGTAAGGCCAAGCAGTTGGTAGCACACATCCAGTATCCATGTGGCATTTGGAGATGGGGCTATTGCAGTTGGAAGTCAACAAGGTGTCTCAGTGGCACATCAGGGAGACAGTTCTTGAGAGGCTCATTTCCTAGCAGTGGGGCTGGTCTTGGCGTCTGTCCCTGCAGGATGTCTGGGTCTGCAACCACACTTGCATGGGGATTCCTCAGCAACAGGGGGTGTCTCAGTAGTGGCTTGTGTCTCCTCAGGCATGACCGCCACCACACTAGCTGCAGCAAATGTAGAGGGCTGGTCAGTAGGTTGGCTAATGGAAGGGGCCTAGTGGTGGTTGGAGGACTCATGCAGGACTGTGATGTGATCCTGTATCAAACCTTTCAGGGAGGCCATGGTGGCATTGAGGGCATGCCACTCCTGCATGGCCTCCTGGTGATACTCCCTTTGCTGGCTCAGGTTTTCCACCAACAGGTCTAATATCTGGGCCATCTTGTCCTGGGATAGGTTGTACGATTCCAAGACCTGTGCAATAGCCTCATGAGCAGCTGGCTTTCTGGGTTGCCCCACTCTGTGGCCCCTAGGTGCCTTTCCGCTGGCCCTAGCCCCGTGTTCCTGTGTCTGCAGCACAGGGTGTCCACTCCCACTTTCACCAGAACCATCATCATCTTGTGTGGTGGGTTCTGACTCAGGTCCCTGTACAGCTAGGCACACTATGGATTGAGGTGGCCCTGAGACAGTGGTGTGGAGGCATTGGGCAATAGGTGTTGTGGTGGCAGTAGTTGTGGGGGGCTCCATGGTGTACTGTGTGAGGCTGGTGGAGGTGGACTGCCCAGACAGCATGGATGGACCAGGTAGGTCTTCCAGTTCCAGACATCCTGTGTCGCTGTCATCACTGGGATCTTCATCAGGTGGGGATCTGTCTGACAACATTCTCAATGGCAACTATGGATGACAGGGATTGTTATTCACATCTGCCTGATGTACTTTACAGGGGCTGCGAGGTGAGTGCTATGTGTCATGCCTCAGTACTCAGGTGTAGTTATGCGAGGGGAATGTGCATTGTTAGGTGGCTAAAGGGTGATGCATTGTGGGCATCTTAGTGCTTTCTGCTGTACATGCATTGGGTGCATTTGGGAGTGTGGACTTTGGGTTTGGTGTTAGTGGGGTGGGGGCATGCAGTGGATGGGGACGCATGCATTACAGGTATACTTCATACAATGGGATTATAGGTGACTTACCACTTTCCAGTCCTCTGGGGATTCCAATGAGACCCTCAGGTGCAGGATCACCGAGACCTTCCCCTCTCATGATGTTGGCTCCGGCGAAGGAGGTGGGGGACCACCACCAGTCTTCATGAGGGCGATTTGGTGTCTAGACGCCATGGGCAGGACCTCCCCCCTCAGGTTGTTCCACCTCTTCCGTATGTCGTCTCTTGTGCGTGGGTGGCTTCCCACTGAGTTCCCCTTGTCGATGATCCTCTGCCATAACTCCATCTTCTTTGCCATTGACGTTTGCTGGACTCATGTCCTGAACAGCTGTGGCTCTACCCTGATGATTTCATCCACCATGGTCCTTAATTTATCATCAGTGAAATGGGCTTTCTTTTATCGGGACAAGGTGAGTTTGATGTGTGTGAGTGTAAATTATTTTGAGTGACGTGTGATGCGTGAGAGGTGTGCAGATGTCTGTGATATCTGTGTGCAGTGCGACCTTCAGCATGGTTGTGCAATGTATGTCAGTTGTTTGTCATAGCAAGGGGTTGTGTGTGTGTGTGTGTTTTATGGGAGGAGCTGTGGTGTGTGTATGTTGTTTGAGGTGTGGGGTATTCAAATTGGCTTATTTGGCGTTGTGGGGTAGTGGAGGTTCTATTCCAGCCACCACAGTCCTGACCGCCAATAGATTACCGGCACGTTATGACCGATGTGTTGATTTGTGTGTCGTTTTGGAGGGCGCTTTCTTTTTCTGCTGTGACAGTGTGGGTGGTGGGACTGCCTCTCTGACTCCGTCGTTCGGCCTGACGGTGTCAGTTACATGGTTCTGTTCTGGCTGTTTTGTTTTTGTGTGTCATAATTGGGTGGATTACTGCTGCCACTGCTGTTTTTTGGCGGCCGCCAGCACAACGGTCTTCGGGAAAGACTGCCAATGTCATAATGAGGGCCTATGTTTTTGAAGACCGGTGTGTTATGAGGACCGATCCCCGTACAGTGTTTAGGTAGTTTTGAGTGAGTGCATCAAAAAACTAAGGGTATATTTAGGGGATTTGGTGCAGGGCAGCTCAGCAAGGTGCCCTGCAACTCAAAAAAAAGAACACCAGGACCCAATTGCACGCCCAGGTTCTATTGGAACATCTCAAGAATAACACCATTCTACAGGGCTTACAAGTTAAAAATATTCCCGTAATTTTTACAGGCGACCCGAAATACTTGACCCAATTCAGTGGAGTAGGCACTAAATGCTCAAGAGATTGGCTAGCTCTCTCAGTTGAGACAGCACTGAGGATCAGTGAAGCTGAGTTAAGGGAAATTGCTGAATTAGAAAACGACATTGCTTCAGACAACACGATACAGAATGCTCAACAATTGTTGGAATCTGTGAATAAAACAATATTAGAGTTCAAAACAAACACGATCAATCAAAAAATCACAAAATTATCACGAGATATAAAAAAAATTGACATTACGAGTGTTTATCCTTACCTGAAAACAGGTAGGAATAACAATCCTAGCAATCTGAATTTACAGTACCAAACGAGATCACGCAAAAGATTTATTATTTTTTCAGACACCTCTTCTGATTCAGAGTTAGAATCACAAGCGATAGCCCATCCGGCACATCCTTTTTTAGGCAGAGGGAACCGGAGAGGGGCAAGAGGGGGAGGTATTCCCAGGGGTCAATTTCAAGAACAGAATTTTTTCCGGACCAGGAGAAGAGCCTACAGGAGGCAATAATGCAATCAGAAGACCCCATCCCTATTTACAACCTATCTTCGTACTCTCTTTCACAGGTAGAGAAACAGGTTTTGAGCAAGGGATTGTCCTTTGTTCCAATGAGAAATCAGGACCCCATAGACAGCAAAATAGAAGTACTGAGCTTTCTTCGTAAAGTCAGATTGAGGTCTTTCTTTAGCTCAGCAACTCCACAAGAAGTCAGCTCGAATAGTGGTCTTAAACCAAAATCTACCTTTCTACCTGATAGAAATGAGATGCCTAGGGAAATCAAAGTGTTCGAAGATCTAGTACTTAAGGAACTAGATTTCCTGAACTCTAAAAAAACGTTTTTTAAAGACAACTGCTCTAAAATAGAAAAAGTAGCTATTGCTGATCTTGCTGAAAACAAAGACATCGTAATTAAACCAGCGGGCAAAGGTGGTGGAATTGTCATTTGGGGAGCAGAACAGTATAATAAAGAAGTAATGAGGCAGTTGAGCAATCATACACATTACTGTGAGCTGCCGGGTAATACACCCAAACAAGTCCAGCATCAGGTTGCTGAACTGGCACAGACAGCTAGAGATCGAGGTTGGATTAATAAAAAGGAATTTGAATTCCTAAATCAAAGTGAGGGAAGGATTCCATGCTTCTATATCCTCCCAAAGATCCATAAAAACACTAAAGACCCACCAGGAAGACCGATAGTCTCGGCGTGCGGCTCCATTTTGGAACCTCTTGCCCAATTTGTGGGCGTGTTTTTGAAACCGTTTGTATTGAAAACGCCAGCTTATGTTCAAGACTCTATGGATATCATCAATAAGCTTGAAAACTTAGCATATAGTGAGGACAACCAAATTTTGGTCACCTTTGACATAGAGTCTCTATACACTAATATTCCACAGGATGAGGCATTAGAGATTATCAGACAGGTGTTAAATGATAATACAGAACCAGTTAGCACTCCTACAGACTTTCTTGTTGATCTGGCTTCATTATGTCTGAAAAAGATTTTTTTTAAATTCAATGAAAGACTTTATCGGCAAGTAAAAGGTGTAGCAATGGGGTGCAGCTTTGCCCCGGGAATTGCCAAGCTGGTTATGGATTATTTCTAGCATAAATGGATCTATGAGCAATCTAACCCTTTTAAAATTTACATCTCCCAATTATTCGGATACATAGACGACATCCTAATGATTTGGCAAGGCACGGAAGTCATGTTGGATGCTTTCTTTGATTGGCTCAACCAACGTGCTGCTGATTTCAAGTTCACTATGAGTAAGGATAGATGTAAAATCAATTTTGGGGATTTGTGGATTCTAGCCAGGAACGGTAGGTTGGAAGTAAGTCTGTATAAAAAACCTACAGACCGTAATACACTTCTACATTTTTCCAGCGGCCATCCCAGAACTCTCAAAGAAAATCTACCGTACGGCCAGTTCCTCAGGATAAGAAGAAATTGTACAGATAGAAACGATTTCTGTAATCATGCTGAAGAATTGGTTAAAAAATTAACAGCGAGAGGGTATCCGAAAAAGTTAGTTAAAAATGCTGCTAAAAGAGCCTGGTTTACCCCAAGGGAAACACTCCTGATACCCAAGAAACAAACAACAGAGATCCCTCTTACGTGTGTTTTGACTTTTAGTCCGAAGGCTAATAAGGTACGCACAATTATAGAAAAAAATTGGCGAATCATTAAAGATCTAAATATAGAGAAACCATTGTTCTCCTTCAAGAGAGCGAGGAGTTTAAAAGATCAGTTGGTACAGGCCGCAGAAAAGAAAACAGACAAGAAAGATCTAAGGACAATGCTTCATCTCCCAACCCTTCAGGGACACTTTAGGTGTTGTAAGTGTACTGCATGCCAATTTACACTAGATTCAAAAGAGGTAACAATAAATGGAAGAAAGCATGTACAATATGACTTTTCAAACTGCAACACAAAAAATGTCATTTATTGTATCTCTTGTCCATGTAATAGAACATATATTGGCCAAACTTCACAAGCAGTTAAAAGCTGTATTCTCCAACATCGATCAAGAAATAAATGTGCCATAAAAGGTGTACCGTTAGTTGAACACTTTTTGGAACTCAAACATAAAGCAGACGAGATTCAATGGACAGTGCTGGCTGTAATACAACCGAAGATGGATGGCCCGACAACCTTGACAAGGCTTTTGAAGTTGGAAGCAAGAATGATTGAGAAATTTCAAACAGCCAAAACGGGACTCAATGACTGTGATGAAGCGTGGTCCCTAATTAGGTGACGCAATTTGTTTGGACATTAAACTTTGTTGATTTGTCTTGTTGATAACATCATGGCCGCGAGGCTCCTATTCACGTTCTAATGTTGTTGATTTTGATAATTTGGCTGTATGCACTATAGACAAATTGAAATGAAAGAATGCTTTAGAAAGTACTTTTTCTATTACTGTATAATTAGATGCATTATTGACCAACTTAAGATGGTTCATATATAAGTGCTGATGGTATAGACTATACGTACCAGGTTTAAACGAGTTGAAGCACAGACTCAGGGTAAAAATAGAGAAAAAAAGATACAAGAGCTGTGCTCGTGTCTGCTGATTATGTTTCAAGCATTTCCAAGATGGCCACCGCAGTAAACTATATCTGGACCAGGGGCCTGGAACTTATTGAGAAACCAAGATTTGTTGGTGAATGCTTTTTCAGTAGCAGTAGGGCTTTTTTCCCCCTGGACGCTTTTCTTGATAGATAAGGGGTATCACATAACCTGGTTGTTTCCGAGTTGGGTAATGGTAGAGAAGTAGTGCGGGACTTGCAAGATGGCGCCTACACTTATCCATGAGAATAGACAGACACGGGCTGGTTTCAGCCTGCCGTATAACTTTAAAGTCTTCCATTAATGAGCCGGAGCTTTCGCGACTCACGGAAGAGTAGAAACGACGTCCCATTTTTAGCCGGTTACACAGGGACCGTTAACATTTTCGGATTGGCTTAATGGAGGAAGTAAGTGCTCTTGGACCATGGAGAACGATTTTGATAGTTTATCTCGCATACGTGTAGATCCATCCGCATCTTACCATAGATTTTTATGCGCCCTCCACTTGTTGTTTATAGAACACGACGAATTAGCATATAGACGCTGTTATTTAAACCGAGTGGCGCGAACAGATAGGTAAGACAAGACCTTTTTAATACAACATCACTTTCGATGGCACTGTGCCTGCCGGATTGAGGGCTAATGAGTATGGTCTTCTTGTTGTCTCTCTCCCCCCCTTTTTCTTGGGTTACAGCACTCGGGAACGGATTGATCAAGCTCGGACACTTTCTATAATTAGATAGAAAGGTATGAGTTATAGCCCGGGTTTACACTTGGTCTGCATGTCTAAGTTTGCATGCTTGACAACTTGAGCCACCTGGGTTTGGCCTTTTGGCCTGTGTGTAATTTGGAAATGCCAAAAGAATTTTCCAGTTACAACTAATGTATGATAGTTTCCGTTTAAGAGCCATATAGAGTTGCTAACAAAACATTCACAGGGGTCTACAATTGGTAGTCTGGTACTGATACTTGTCACATTTGGTGTTAGCTGGTGGAAAGATCAATTATATTAGGTTGATTTTAATGTGTTTTTTCAATTTTTGTAGTAGTGCCAGTGCACTCCGACAGTCCTGATGAGGCCTTGAGGTTTTAGGCCGAAACGCGTCGACATATTTCTAATGGGTACAAGGGGTCTGGAAAAATAATGAATTGATTAACAAAATTTGTTTAGCACTACTTACTACCTTATCAAAAAAATAGAGGTAGCCTACAGCTGGGTGCAAGACCCGTGGCCACCATGTGTCTCTTGATCACTTTGTTTATTGTGTTTTAGTGACTATCTTATAAAGTGTTGGAGTGGGGCACATGCTTTAAGACATTGTATGTATTGTTTGTTACACATGTCTGTTATAAATGTATATGTATATAGAAGTGTATATATTTTCACCTGAGTGTCATAGATTTATAGATAGGTAGCTTTCCTTTGACTCTGATGCTGTTGTCTATTATTAAATGGAATAAATAAGGGGAAACAGCTTTACCTCTTGGAACCAAGAGTTAATATTGGTTTCTTGTAATAATTATTGAATTTGTCCCTTTCCTGCTAAGTTTTGTGAGTATTGTTAAGTTGGTATCCTAAGCAGGTGAGGGTTATAGGATACTCCCCCCCTTTTTGGCATCAAAGTGAAAGGGCAGGAATGCATCTTGTCTAAGGCACATGGAGCATTCCTGTTCTTTCCCGCTGCGTTTGTTCACAATTGACTGCCTTGACCCAATGCAGATCCCATTGCACAATAGTGCAAGGGTGTATGCATTGCATGCTGGGTCGTTTTTGAGCAGAAAAGGGTACCTTCCTGCAGAAAAACAATCCTTGGAGGCGTCTTTATCTGTCTGTGTGTGCTGCAGAACGCAGCACACATAGAAATAGGAAGAAACAAGTAGAAATAAAGATATTTCTTTGTGTTGCACATCCTGTGGGGAGGTGTAAGGTTTTGGAACGTTTCCAGATTTACAAGCCCTTGTAAATCAGGGGATGCATCAGAATCCAAGGGTGTTGCATGAGAACACTCACCAAAATGCCCTTGGAACACCTCCCATGAGTGAGGCAACCCATTGATTTTCGCTGCTTTGCCTTACTCAGTATCTATGAGAGCATTCAAAGCCATGCAAAGTGGCTTTGTGTGGCCTCATAGATATGAGTTCAAGGTATGCACCGCAGTTGCATCACAAAAGTGATGCAATGGTGGCACAAGGGCTCATAAATATGCCCCTAAAAGTGTGCTTATATTTGCCTTGTTCCACTTTATAACCTATCCTACTATCAAAGTTTATGTGAAGTTGGAATAGTAAATACACACTTCATTACAGTCAGTGGCTGGTCCTCACAATAATAAGTATGACATGTTGTGTGTGTATTTGTATGTATGAAGGCAAGCAAGTATGATATAGAGCAAGTCTCTGTTGTGTACTTGGGCAACATGATAAGTGGATGCCATGTACAACCTCTCTAACCCAAATCTAGACCATCCTGGCTTGGTAGGTTCCAAAGACACATATCCAGGTCAGAGCTTTTCTTGGCCTGGCTGGGTACCATAGAAGTGAAGGGGCATGGTAGCATTGTGGCACAAATGGAAAAACTTACTTCCAAAAAGCAACCAGAGAAAGTCATTTGAACTTTAGGGTGTCAAAAGGCGTTTGACATCCTGAAAATCCTGAAAAAGGCTATGTGCTCAGCAACTGTCCCAGAAGCACCTTATTACATCAAAGAGGTAATTGTCCAAAAAAATGTTTCTGAACACGGACTTGACAGTGCAGGCACAGGTGGATAATGAGGGCCAGGATCAACCAGTTTCCTTCATCTGACTCTTCTTCAGAGAGCACTGCTGGAGTGCCATTGAGAGGGAATCCTTTGATGTGGTTTGGTCCGAAAGAAGCTGAGACCCTACCTGTTTGGGACTTTCTTCAGAGTTCATACTGATCACAGGCCTCTCAGGTAATGTATGCAGACTAGAAGCGAGAACCCTCAAACTGTTGAGGTGGTTCATTTCCCTTTAAGGTATGGAATTTACAGTGAAACACAGACCTGGAAGTGACTATGTCAATGCAGATGGCCTTTCCAGGTTCTTCCTTAGAAGGTGACAAGTACCAGGGCATAGGTTAGTTGTTTATCATCTTTCACCTGGAGTGTGCTTTGTTAGGAATTGCCTTTTTTTGCATGATCACCCCCAAAGGTTTGGATTCATGCTGCTGTTTTTTTTACTCTGAAAGTACACTTAGGCCTGCCAACCAGGCCCCAGTAACGGTGTTCTAACCCTTAAAAGTATATGTTTATTTGGTTTAACCCCAATTGGAATAATTAAATTTACCTCTAAACCCCTGGTATATGACACTAGAGGTACTCATGGCCTTTTAGTTAAGTATGCCTTGTGCACTGAAGCACATATTGTGCCACCCAGAGTGTGACAAAGCAAAGCATAACTCCCAGTACAGCGGTTTTTATTCTGCTAATTAAACTTTGTCATTTCATTGTTTGGCAAACTCTAAACATTCCTTTTTAATCTCTGTATGTCACACCTAACATAGGCCCAATAATCCCAAAAGGCAGGGTGCTTTATATTAAAAAGAAGGACATGTGTTTTCAAATCTCTTTATATTAAAAACTCAGCATTCTCTTTTTTACTGTAGTAAGGCTATCAGCCCCATTGGTGAGTATGGAATTACATGCTGACAACTCAGTAGTACCAACTTCCAAATGAGTCTACTAAATTTGGTACTTGAAGGTATCAAAACAAATGTTGCATTAAACCTGACTTGATGCTCAGGTCGAAATTCATATAACTATTTTACAAATGACAACTTTAGAAAGTTGCCACTTTGTTTCCCAGTTTTCTAGCAGCCATTTTCAGTCGCACACAGCTTCTGTCCTTGAGACAGTCTGCTACTCTCTTGGGAAGAGGTGAGAACAACTCTCAGGAAGAGGAACAAAGGACCTGCCAATGGAAGAGGTTTGACCTTTTCCAGGCAGGATAGCCACAGTGGATGTGGGCCCAAAAGACGAGCTTCAGAGTGGAAGCTGCCTTTGAAAGGCAAATGGTAGTTACACTAGGATGGGTCTGCTCTTTTGTATAGGCAGACAGGCTGGCATCTTCAGCAGAAAGGGAAAAGCTGTTGTCAAGCCTGTTTTTTCATGGTGAGTGTAGCCCCGGTTAGCCCCCACCTACGGTTGCGGTTTAGGGAGCTGCATACCCTGAGAGAAGGGTCTTGTCATGTTGGGAGTGGACAGTATAGTGCACTTTGGAATACCACATTTCGCAGCAAGTAGTCAAAAAGCTGGAAGGGTATTTAATAGTTCATTGATTATTTAGTTGCCACCTCCCCTAGAGCTCATTGTCACCAATGTAACCGTAACTGGTCTCTGTGTTTTATACATTGCGATAAGCTAGAGGGAATCAACATGCATGAAGCATTCCATGTCTTGTTGTGCCACTGTGAAACTCAGGAAGACACAGGTCATTCTACACATTGTCTTGGACCAGAAGAACACCAGGAATCCCATAGAGGCCTAAGACCTGGACTGGTAGCTCGCTCACAAATACAGCCTTAGATCCCAGAAATGCTAATCATTTCTAAAGAATTATATCCATGGGTTTGATCCATAAATGAATCAAACGATAAAGAACAAAATCACAGAAACATGAAGCTTTCAGTAGGTCTGAATAGTTATTGGGTTCTTATGTTTCTCAGAACTGCAATATATTTTACATTTTAAGCCAAATGCCCCGGTGTGAGTTACGACATAAAGGTCAATGTAATTGCTGGAGCTATCAGTTTATAATGTGGTTTCTGGTGATGAATTCTGAAATTGCTGTCCAAATCTCATTAGGAAAATCAACATCACTCTTCTTAAATAAGCTATGTCTGAAACCACAGGAGTCCATCTCTTATGTTAGGCAATAATAACAGAGGCAATTCTACCTATATAAAATTCAACTTCTTTTGTAACAATGCAAGGTATTACAGATAAATTTTTAGGACAACCAATTTCCTAATTCCAAAATGTAAATTGCCTTCTTTTTCTCTGTAAAATATTGTTCTGAATGTCAAAATCCATAGGCAAAAACCTTATTCTGTAGCGCGATAGCATTGACTTACAGGAAGCTGCAGGAGCTGCCTTTAAATGAAGAAATTAATTGTAATTTGTATGTTTATACAGCACCTAACAGATCTAGATTTATTTATCCATTGCAAGAATGAAGTCATCAATGGTTACATGGTTTAGTGGCATTTTAATAACATTTCACCATCTCCTTCAACAAAACCGAATTGGTACTTTTGAAACAATTTGTTTAAGGTATTTAACCAAGATCTTGGTTTAATAATCTGATAATCATTTTTATTGTATATGTGTCTTGATTTCAATTTTTCAGGAAAAGAGAAATGTTAAATTGGTCTGGGGGTCAGCATATGCCTGTGTTAAGGAAATAAGGGTCAGATTTAATAGAAAATGATGGTGCACAGGGGTGCACCAAATTTGGCAGCGTCGTGCACGGTCATTTTCAAAACGCTGGGATGCGCCGTATTTACTACAAAACAGTGCACCCCTGTGTTTCCCCCTGAGCTGACTCTAAATTTGCTGCCATGCGCCAATGCAGCAATCCATGCATCATTATTCAAGAATGGCTGCGTTGAGGAGGAGATTGTTTTTGTGCAGGAAGGAACACCTTCCTGCACAAAAACAATCTTAATTGGTGATTTGTTCTTTTTATGTGTGCTGCAGAAAGAGCAAACAATGAGGAGAAATGAAAGAATCAAATCAAATCATAAACATTTATAAAGCGCGCTACTCACCCGTGAGGGTCTCAAGGCGCTAGGGGGATGGGGTTACTGCTGCTCGAAGAGCCAGGTCTTGAGTTGCCTCTGGAATGCGAGGTGGTCCTGGGTGGTCCTAAGGTTGGTGGCGAGGGAATTCCATGTCTTGGCCGCCAGGTAGGAGAAGGATTTCCCACCTGCCGTGGTGCGGAACCCAGGAGTGTTGGTAAATTTTGGCACTCCCTCGGGTTTACGAAACTCTTAAATCTGGGGCAGTGTCAAAATGCAACAGGTGTTGGAGTGGAACGCCCACAGCAACAGCAATTGCATGCCCCTTCCAAGCAAAGTGCAGAGTGTGAAGGGGCCGTATTTACAAGTGGTATTAAGCCACAAAAAGTGGCTTAACGCCACTGTGTAAATACGGCGAAGGGCCTTGCGCTATGGGAGCATCACGTAAAGTACAGTGAAATATAGGCAAATTTGAAACAAATGTAGGGTGGAACAACAAATGCTTGAACCATGCTTGCCTGAACAATGCGGTCGGAACAGCGATCATGTTGTTACCACGAATGCCTTTACCATGCATGCCTTTACAACAATTTTTTGTTGTAAAAGTATGCCTAGTAAAGGCATGGGTGGGAATGGCATACATAGTTTTAGCATATGACCGCCCACCTGCCCTAAGGCCCAGAAGTACCCCACCCCCTAATACTAAAACTACTCCGACCCCCTACCCCTAAAACAAAACTACCCCAGATACCTCCCACTCACCCTGAGCCCTAAACCCTTCCCAACCTCATCACCCACCCTAAAGACAACCAACCCCCACCCGCCCCTAAAAACCAAACTACCCTGATCTGCCACCCCCACCCCCACCCCCAAAAACCAAACTACCCGATCCCCCCACCCGCCACCTAAAAACAAAAGTACCCCAATCCCCCACCCTTAAAAACCTAATTGCCCTGATCCCCCTCCCCCAAAACCCTAACTACCCCAATCCCCCACCCAAAGAAACAAAGTATCCCGATCCCCTACCCCCAAGTACCAAAACTACCCCGACCCCCACTCCCAAAAACCTTACTACCCTGACCCCCCAACCGCAAAAACCTAACTACCAGACCCCCACCCCAAAAACAAAACTATCCCACCCCTACCCTCAAAACAAAACTACCCGAACCCCCCACCCGCCCCAAAAACAAAACTACCCTGACCCCCACCCCCAAAAACCTAACTACCCCAACTCCCACCCCCAAAAACCAAACTACCTTGATCCCCTACTCCCCACCCCTAAAAAACAAATAACCCCACCCACACCCCCAAAAACAAAAGAACTCTGACCCCCCCCAAAACAAAACCACCCCAACCCCCTAACCCCAAAAAACAAACTACCCTGACCCCAACCCAAAAAAAACAACTAGCCCAATCCCCCACCCCCAAAAACCAAGTTACCCTGCCCCCACCCCCAAAAACAAAAGTACCCAGACCCCCAAAAACAAAATTACCCCGACCCCCAAAACAAAACTACCCAGACCCCCACCCCTAAAAACAGAACTGCCCCAATCCCCCACCCCTAAAAATCAGAACTACCCCGATCCCCCCACCCTTCCACTAAAAAGACAAACTACACTGCCCACCCCCAACCCTGCCCCAAGCCGTTAATCTGTCTCCCACCCCTAAAAACTACCCCACAATCCTACCCCAGCCCCACTTAACTGACCGCGTCCTCTCCTGATACACTCTACCTTTTCTCTGCCTTAACCATGCATGTGCGTTGTTCAGCACATGCGTGGTTAAGGCAGAGAAAAAGGGAGTCATTGGTAACGAAAGCGTGGTTCCGTTAACAGTGCCTTTGTTGTGTGTTTTTTGATGTTGAGCTCTACAATCAAGAGCCAACACTGAGTATTACTGAATATTGTCCACGAGGGCATACAAATGAGTGGGATGTTCAGTACATTTTTGGTGCTTATGATCAATTTTCAGCTTCCGCCACACAAACAACATGCGTTCTTATTTTGGGGCTTATCATTTTTGCAGAGATGAGAGATGAGAGATCAAACAGGGTCAAATAAGCAATCAGTACAAGCAGGGGCACAACTAGACTCAAATTTGGTGGGGGAGAGTGGGCTAACATTTTGAATCATGGGTGCGGAGCCATGTTCAGATCCTTTATTAAAACTCCTCATGAGGAAGGGCAAATTAACACGGTTAAATTATTCATTTTAATGCACTTGGGGCAGTTGACCTGGCAGGATATAGGATTTTGAATTCTATTTTCAGGGGCAATCTGTATCAAATGGAATATTCTACAACACTCTTTGGGCTGCTGAATCGGCCTCAGCATAAAAACCTATTTGTTTAGCAATTGTTCTGTTCATACTCTATGTACTAGCACATAATAAATTTACAGTACTTGCAGGATAAGATGTAAGTACACAAAACAACACTCTTGGGCCCATATTTATACTTTTTGACACACACCAGCGCCGGCGCTGGTTTGCGTCAAAAATGTTACCACCGGTTAACGCCATTCCTACGCGCCATGCGGGTGCCTTATTTAAGGACTGACGTTAGCCAGCGCTGGTCAGAGTAAAAAAATATGACTCAAACCAGGCAGCGCCGGCATAGGGAAAAATGGGGGTTGTGCGTCATAAAATGGTGCAAGTCAGGTTTGAGTCAAAATTCATGGCTCAAACCGGACTTGCGCCATTTTTTAACGCACAACCCCCATTGAAATGACTCAGGGGACTTCTGTCCCCTGGGCATGGCCATTGGGCACAGTGGCATGTAGAGGGGCCCAAGTTAGGCCCCCCATGCCACCTTAAAAAAATAAAAAAATTATACTTACCCCAACTTACCTGTACCTTCCTGGGATGGGTCCCCCCATCCATGGGCGTCCTCCAGGGGTGGGTGGGAGTGACAGGCGGTGGCCCTGGGGGCAGAGGAGGGCACCTGTGGACTGCTTCCATGGTCAGAGACCATGGAAGTGAGCCCACAGGTCCCTTAATGCCTGCCCTCACCCAGGCATTAAAAAACAACGTACATCAAGTTGGGTGACCTTTTTTTAAGGCGCACAGGCCTTAAAGTCATTTTTGGGACAGGAACTCCTACCTTGCATGTCATTAATGCAAGGCGGTGTCCCCCATCCAAAAAATGGCGCACACAGAGGATTTTCTGTCTGTGGGGGTCGGGCGTCAAAGTATAAATATGGGGCAAGGTTTGCGCTGAATATGCATCAAAAATTTGGACGCACATTCGGTGCAAACAGAGTACAAAATATGCCCCTTGGGCCCTGATTTAGACTTTTTTTTACACTGCATTACCGTCATTTTCTGACGCAAAAGCGGAGCAAAAAAGTATAATCAGGGCCTTGATGTCATGGGCAGGGTGCCTTGATTCCAGGCACTACAAGCACATAGGATGCAGAATCTGGAAACCTTGATAATGCATAGTAACCCAGAGTTCTAGGTCCCATCAAATATTCTTGCTTTAATACAGTCGGACACTTTCGTCGCCTGAATGCAACACACAGTTGGAAAGATGTTAGCCATACAATAAAAAGAAGCACCAAAAGAAAACACAATGCATGAATAGCTATGGTGCTGCCACAGAAAAGACCCCATACCACTAGTGGTTTCTGATGATAGGGGGAAGGGCTGAGCCCAGAGCTTTACAAACCCTATGGATGTTATTTGTGAAAATCAATTACCATCCAAATTGCTGTTACCTGCCAAGAGTAAAACTCCTCAAAACGGACGCCGGGCAGACAGACTAGTGCGCATTTACAAGCTAAGGGTGTGAAATCTGAGCAGCCTTGGGGCTGAAATGGTGCCCGCCCAGGCCTTCAATAGCTGTGGTCCCTGGGGACCACCCAGTAATGACTCAATGCAATGTCGTGTTTTGACTATAGCCCGCGCATGTACAGTGTCAGCCCGGTACTTCCTTGGGCTGTCTGTCAGCTCCAAGCCGCCTCTCACCACCCCTCCCATTCAAAGGGAGGTGTTCCTGCCTTTGGGAAAGTGACTGAGGTAACAGAGTCATGAAACTCAACTCACAGCCCTGTGAAGTCAGTCACATGCTGACTGCTCTGATCAGATATATATACTTTGCACACTTCTGCACCTCATGCATATCTTTTTAGAGTATTTCGGCAGCTGCCATTGGTAGATTTGATAACGAACTAGATAAAAAAAAATAAAAAAAACAACAACAACAAAGCCAAGAGACAAACTGGTCAACGCAGTCTTATGGCACTTTATGACAGGGAGCAGATTTTCCGGCCATCGTGGGCTGTGAGGTGCTTGGCTGTTCTAGGGCAGACCAAATGGGCAGCTGGAGAGTAAATACAGTTCACCAGCACACCTACCTGACCTCGGCTTTTTTTCTGCAGCAAGGACGGTAAGCTCTCTGTGTTTATGTCCATTGAATACCAGCTTCGCAGTTTCTGTTCCCAGTACAAACCTTTCAGATCATCACACCGTATGAATAGCTCCAGCTGTGACTGCCATTCATTGAGCCTGCATCACTCTCTTAGCAGTAGCACTGACCACAAACCATTCTAATGTGCACTACTTTCATTTTACAAAAGTGCAAGGGGGGTGGAATGGTGAGTGGTTGCTGTTTCTATGAGACTTGGGGCCAGTGTAGTGCTTAATTTGTGCTTATTGTTTCCGGTGCTGAGCACCGGCCCTTATATTTGAGGGCCGGAGCTTATTCTTCTGTCTCAAGCATTTGCTGCGAACAAAAGACATATATGGGAGAGACAGAGAAAGGGAAAAACGAAAAAGCGTCACAAAGGGAGAAAGCTGAAAGAGTCAGCTGAAGGGGCAGGGAGTGGCTTTATATGGATTGAAGAGGCCCGAGGTGGCTTCAGGATTACGCCGCTTCAGTATTCCCTGTTCCCACATTTAATTACAGCAGCCGTGTGTTTAAAAGGAGGGCTTTGGGCACCGGCACGTTTTTATTTACAAATTAAGCACTGTGCCAGTGTAGTGTAATATCTGGCGTCCTGGTGAATTGGTGTATCCTTTGCCCTTAGGATGTATTTGGGCCTCCTCTCTTACTATAGTGCTTGCTAACTAAGTGCCAAGGTCTGCTACGACAGCTGTTTCCTACCCTTGCCTCTCACCGACCAAGATGTCTTAACCTGCACTTCTCAGAATAAACCAGAACACAGTTGAGTTTAGTTTGCACTTATTTATAATAATCTTAATAAAAATGGTCCCTTTAGGATCGGTAATGGGAAAGCACCAAGATTTTCTGCGCTTCGCAGACTCTATAAAGCTATTTCTACAGCTTTGGTATGAATAATCAACAGATCTAAAGGCTGCTTGATAGCCAGTATATGGTTTAAAATGATGGAGTAACTTGAGTCTTCATGATGAGGGGATTCATCTTTTCCAGATGTACAGTAAGAGTTTTACCAGCAGAGTTGTGGTGCTCGCCCTTCTAATGGAAACCTCTGATTGAAATGTACAGTTTGAAAACATTGTTTTCAACACTGAATTTTAAATACTGAAGCTTTTTGTGGCTTCCTATTTTATACTGTGTGTGATATAATAATAAAACAGTGACTTACATATTTACAGTTCTTATATTCAGAAGCTTGGACTTTGTAGCTTCATAAGTATACATTTTGCTATTTCCCACTGCACCAACAGGTTCAATTCTCCGACTCGTTACACATAGACATCTGCAGTGACTGCCTCAACGAACTCACTTTTCATAACTTAACAGTCACATTTTCCACCAGTTACTTTAATTTGCATTTACGTTTCATTTAAGAGGTGTGTGTGTGTGTTTTCCTCCCATCTTCTCGGTCCTTCTGCAGACCGCACAGAGCAACTCTCATGTATCCCAGTTGTGATTCTGTGCAAATACATGTGAAGGAGGCATACAGTTGTGAAAATGTTGACACAGCAAAATTCAAAGAAAATGCAGTGCTTACAGGTGAGTTGATGCATTGTGTGTTTAGGAATGGTAAAGTGAAGGAGATAGGAGGAAGTGCATTCACAAGATGTGAGAGAAAAATGCACCGCAATTGCTCCATAGTACGCCCATCTTTTAAAGATTTCCCAGGGGAGGACCTTCGAAAACACAGTAAAACATTGTGCTTGCTCGCTCGCGCAAAAAAAATCAATGCATTGCTTTTACGCCCCGTCACTTTAAAATTCCACCAGCGCCACTGCCAGGTACCGAAACTTGCAACATAACCATGAAAACTAGGGGGAGCAGACTGTGAAACAATAGCGCCTTTTGTGAAATTATATGCCAAAAGTGCATGAATAACACACTAATTCTGTGGAATATGTGCAAATGTGCTCACTCATGGCATGATATTTTAATATAATTTATGTACAATGCGTCGGTATCCTGAAATAAAGCTTCTTATGAAGATACAGTGGCGTAACACATTTCTTGCATTAAAACTTGTACATGCATAAACTGGTTTCTATCTGGACTCTGGTGGCGTCTATACTTCCAGCGGCCCAGCTGCCTCTCCCTCTCTACCAAATCCTTTTTCAGAATTGGGCACACAGCAAAATGTAAGGTCCGGGTAGGATCATGATGGCAGGGACATTTTAATGATTTTGGGGACCCAGGGCCAAACGCATCTTGGGGGCCCCCTGTTTGGAACAGCTTTGAATTTATGTTCCAATGTCAGCTCTTCCATACCTTCTTTGGACAGGTCACTGACAGCGTATGGGCATGTCCAAATTCTAACTGTGTTTACATCTGATATTCAGGGATAGTGACATGCTCTTTTAATATTGTAACACAGCAGGAGCTAACTTATATCACTGAAAATAATCTCTGTACCACCCTCCAATTTCTCATAAGTAAGGTCCCCTGTTTTGAACTAAAAGAAATCTTTTCATAGATGTTGCATGACACATACACATACATTTCTCTGAAATTTCTCCGTAATAGACTCTGTCATATCACCTATATTAAAAAATAAAGGAAAACAGTATTTTTAGTAGAGCTGTTTAACCCCTTAGCTGCTGGGCCTTACACCCTACCAAACTCCCCCTGGTCTGAGCACTTTTTGGGCTATTTGGGGTAGTTCACACTTAGGCCTTCATAACTTTTTGTCCACATAAGCTATCCGCACCAAATGTGTGTCATTTTTTTCCAGCATCCTAGGGATTCTAAAGGTATCCAGAGTTTGTTGGTTCCCCTGGAGGAGACCAATAAAGTAGCCAAAATACAGCTAATGTTTTTTTTTTTTTTCCGAAAATGGGAAAAAAGGGCTGCAGAAGAAAGCATGTGTTTTTTTCCCCTGAAAATTGTATCAACAAAGAGTTTGTGGTACTAAAATCACCATCTTCCCAGCTTTCAGGAACAGGCAGACTTGAATCAGAAAACCACATTTTACAACACAATTGTGGCATTTTACTGGGACATTTTTACTATTTTTTGTACTTTCAGCCTCCTTCCAGTTCGTGACAGAAATGGGTGTGGAACCAATGCTGGATCCCGGAGAGCTAAACATTTGTGAAATGTAGACAAAATTCTGAATTCAGCAAGGGGTCATTTGTTTAGATCCTACAAGGTTTTCCTACAGAAACAAACAGCTAAAATAAAACGATACTGAAACTGAGCTGAAAAAACAGCCATTTTTCTCCACAATTTACTCTGCAACTTTTTCCTGCGATGTCAAATTCTCAAAAGCAATATACCATTACGTCTGCTGGACTCTCCTGGTTGTGGGGATATATAGGGCTTGTAGGTTCATCAAGAACCCTAGCTACCCAGAGCCAATAAATGAGCTGCACCTTGATATGGGTTTTCATTGTATTCCGGGTGTTCAGCAAGTCATTTGGTGAAATATAAAGACTGAAAAATAGGTATCAAGGAAACTTTTGTATTTCCAAAAGGAGCACAAGATAAGGTGTTAAGAAGCAGTGGGTATTTGCACATCTCTGAAATCTGGGGTCCCCATACTAGCATGTGAAATTCAGGGCATTTCTCAAATAGACGTGTTTTTTACACACCGTCTTACATTTGGAAGGAACAAATATAGAGAAAGTTAAGGGGCAATAACACTTTTTGTAATACTCTGTGTTCCCCCAAGTCTCCCAATAAAAATGATACCTCACTGGTGTGGGTAGGCCTAATGCCTGTGACAGGAAACGCAACATGGACACATCACATTTTTACATTGAAATCTGACGTGTTTTTTGGAAAGTGCCTAGCTATGGACCTACCAAACCTGTGCATTTTGAAAACTAGACACCTAGGGGAATCCAGGATGGGGTGACTTGTGGGGCTCTCACTAGGCTCTGTTACCCAGAAGCCTTTGCAAACCTCAAAATATAGCAAATAAAACACTTTTCCCTCACATTTCCGTGCTGCAGAGTTCTGGAATCTGAGAGGAGCGACAAACTTCCTTCCACTCAGCATTCCCCCACGTCTCCTGATAAAAATGGTACCTCACTTGTGTGGGTACGCCTAGTGCCTGCAACAGGAAATGCCCAAAAACACAACGTGGACACATCACATTTTCCCAAAGAAAACTAACCTGTTTTTTGCAAAGTGACTAGCTGTGGTCTTTGGCCTCTAACTCAGCCGGCACCTAGGGAAACCCAGCAAAGCTATACATTTTTAAAAACGAGGCATCTAGGGGAACTCCGAATGGGGTGACTTATGGGGCTCTCACCAGGTTCTGTTACCCAAAATCCTTTGCAAACTAAAAATTTGGCAAAAATAAAAACCTTTTTCCTCACATTTTGGTGATGGTAAGTTCTGGAATTTGAGAGGACCCACAAATTTCCTTCCACCCTGCATCCCCCCAAGTCTCCCAATAAAAATGGTACCTCACTTGTGTTGATATACATGGTGCCCGTAACAGGAAATGCCCCAAAACTCAACAAGGACACATCAAACTTTTACATTGAAAACTGACGTGTTTTTGGAAAGTGCCTAGCTGTGGATTTTGGTCTCTAGTTCAGCTGGTAACTAGGAAAACCTACCAAACCTGTGCATTTTTTAAAACTAGACACCTAGGGGAACCCAAGATGGGGTAACTTGTGGTGCTCTCACCAGGTTTTGTTACCCCCAATCCTTTGCAAATCTCAATATTTGAAAAAAAAAAAACTTTTTCCGCACATTTCAGTGATAGAAAGTTCTGGAACCTGAAAGGAGCCACATATTTCCTTCCACCCAGCATTCCTCCAAGTCCCCCTATAAAAATGTTACCTCTCTTGTGTGAGTAGGCCTAGTGCCTGGGTCAGGAATTGACCACACAATGGTCAATGTTGGTCCTTACATGAGGGTAACTGTTGACCCTGGGGTGATCCATTCCTGATGCAGGCACTAGGTACAGGCACTCAAGTGAGGTAGCGTTTTTATCAGGACAGGTGGGGAAACACTGGGTTGTAGGAATTTTGTGGATCCCAGCATATTCCTGTAGTTTGTGTGACAGAAATTCAAGAAAAATCGAGTTTTTATTCAACATTTCAACTTTGCAAGGTATTCTGGGTAAGAAGCGTTGGGGAATAAACACAAGCCACACCTCTGTGGACTTCCCCAGATGTCTAGTTTCCAGAAATGTCTGGGTTTGGTAGGTTTCCCCATATGGCCGCAGAGCTCGGGACCAAACACGCAGGTGCCTGCCTTACAAAACCAGGTTGTTTTGTGATAGATAATTTGTATGTCTCCACAATACGATTTGGGTGGTGGAATTTGGGGATGAACTAAATTGGGGAGCTCCAAAGAGAGCACTCTCTCTGTGCTTGGCACTGCATGCACCTGCTCTCTGGGTTGGGCTATCCCGCTATTGTCCCTCTGAACAGACTGTGCTTGCTAAGGGACAGCAGGACTCTCCTCATCACCTCCCTCATAATCACTGGAAGAGGAGTTATCAAATGGGACTCCTCTGATTGAAAATCACTCCCAGATTCTGCACCATTACCCTATCCCTCAGATGCTGTCTCAGTATCTGCTGTCTCAGTCTCTGATCCTACGTCAGAGCTGTCCTCTATAACCCCAGTTAGGGCTTGAGCAGCAGTCATCCGACGAGATGCCATCTCTGCTACTGGCTAAACTGTCGCTCTAAAACACTAGCCTATGTAGACAGTTACAAAATTGCTGGTTGGTGTGTGTGTGATACCTGCAACAGTAGAGGTCACCTTACCTTCGCTTCTTTCCTCAATCAGCATGTTCTCTCAAGACACTGAAAAAAACAAAAAAGACACACTATTACATCACCTTGTCACATGCCAATAGTCAGAGTCACAGTCTTTAGCGCCTCTAGAACCCAGTCCAACAATCATTTTTGGTTCTCCCCCTCCCATTACCTCCTCCTCGGATTCCTTCACTACCATCCAGAAAAAGTGCATTTCATCTCTCCATAGTCCCCTTCGCACATACATTTCATTTGTATTATAGCACAGGTAATGTCTGGCTTTACTAATCCACTCAGATATTCACATATAATACAGTTGTGATCCTTGCAGTAGGCATATAAACCTTCAGCTCTTCTTTATGGCATCAAAAATGCCACTAGACAAAAGTCAAATCCTTTTCTAGCAGAAACATAATCACAGGAGTTACTTGACTTAATTATTGCTGCCTAAAAGCTACAGTTGAAAAGTGTCAGTTGAAGTATATGCATTGCTTTGAAGACGCAAGCTGCAACTGCAAGAGAACTGGTGATGAATATATATATATATATATATATATATATATATATATATATATATATATATGTATGTAAGTAAAGAGATAACTTTTATATGTGGGTGTGGTTTCCTGGGGGCTGGTGACAGCACCCAGGGAAACCACACACGTTGGCAAAACTGATTCTCTCTCTCTCTCTCTCTCTCTCTCTCTCTCTCTCTCTCTCTCGCTCTCTCTCTCCATCTAAATATCTATATATATATATATCTATATATATATATATATATATATATATATATATATAGATATAGATATAGATATATCTATATCAAACACTTGGTCTTAAACAACGACGTGCCTGTCTGCCAGTGCTGCGTTTAGGGTAAAAGACCGAAACCCTTAAATATGCACACAGAAAAATAACGCTGCACTCCCGGAGGCTGAATTAAAACTTTTCATTTATCCCTGTTGGTT
Source organism: Pleurodeles waltl (assembly GCF_031143425.1). Lineage (NCBI taxonomy): Eukaryota > Metazoa > Chordata > Amphibia > Caudata > Salamandridae > Pleurodeles > Pleurodeles waltl. Next base: position 448,697,153 of record NC_090439.1, on the reverse strand, counting down.
TCTTCACAAGGGCTTTCATCCGACACCACAACGCGTTTCAACTTAATTGTCTTCTTCCAGGTGGTTTCCGTCCGATGTCATCCATGTTCACGGGCGACCCCCTGTCAATTTCATTTTCTTTTTTTTAAAAACATTTGACAATTTTTTTACACACCTGGGGGGCACGGCTGGGTACAATTGTGCCCCCCAGTGGTAAACCTACCTTTAACAAAAACAATTGCCCCGGACAGGGGTGGCCCGTTTGCGGACGGGGACAACTCCCCCAAGTGAAATCCCTGGAGTCCAGCGGGGCTTTCCTGGTTGAAGGGCCAGGAAACTGGTTCAGGAAGGCCTCGTTTGAAAGAGGAGAGTGTCCCCTTTCAAACGAGGCCTTTCTGAATGTCAGGAAGGCCTTTTGGGCCTGTTTCCCCTACGGGAGCAGGAAGCGGCCGCAAAGCTGCTTTCTGCTCCGGTAGAGAAAAAAACAGTGGTGTCAGCGTGCCTCGATGCACGCTGATGTCACAAAGAGGCTGGTAGAGGGGCAGAGGGAGACACAGAAGATATTCTGTGTCTCCCGGGGGTCGTTTAATGAAAAACAATTATCCGATGCAACGCGTCAGAGGATTTTTTAACCCCCTCCCTGGTGTCGGCCACTGGTTGTGACCCCCGCACAGTAGAGGTTAAGAATTATTTAAGTTCATCAGGGCAAGACTCTCTGCAGAGCAGAGCTGGTTCTGCCAGACCCCCTCTGAAAGGCTGGGGGCCCTGGACCAGAGCCCACTTTGCCCCGGCCTTAAAAGGTCTCTGAATAAGAGGTATCTGTGTTGACACTCTGGAGTAGATAAACAGGCTCTTGGAAGCTCTTACTGTCTGGCCTAGTAATTCTTGAACAGTGCACCAAGTTCTAAATCTACCCCGCAGAGATAAACCTGCATTTGCATACTGCACATTATAATGCTTTTTCCTTCTCTCCCTACTGGTTGGTCAGGTGTCTAAGGGTGGCTATCTATGATATACAGCATGTTTTAAACAGAAAATACTGCCCGGACTCTGAAGTAGGAAAATTAGAGCGTTTGATGGTACAAATGATGTGCAAAGCAAAATCAACAAAAATCAACAGCAGGGGACAGGGGTGGCTGGAGACATAGATGGATGCTTTCTGTTTGTGCTGCAGACTGACTCCTTGTTATTTAGGTGGTGCACATCATCAGAGCAGCATGAGATGATCAAGAGGGACATGTGTGTTTGTGGACATTTACAGCACCCCTGATAACTACACCTTTGGGAGCTCCCATGATAGCATCATCCAGTGCATCTACCAACCCATTTCAGCTTATAAACTGAAATGTACACCAAAACCGGTTGGATCCAGGACAATGGTGGAAATTCTTGTGTAGCCACCCCACAAAGGGGAATCAGGTAGCCTAGGAAGTATCAAGGACAGTCTCTGCTGGATAGCGCTGTGTGAGAGTGTTTTGTGCATTGTGGTTGCAGTTAAAATGGGACTGTGGTCTACTGGTAAGCTGCTATTTGAAACCGTTTCTATGATGTTCAATGTCATAATTCTATGTTCCTGAGTACTGTGGTTACCAGCATCTTCAACCTGCTTGGACAAGAACACCTCATCTGCAGGCCCCAGTATTGATGTGTTTTTGATTTTGGCTCTAACCTTTGTACTGTGAAGAAAAGGCAAGATTACCTTGCAGAATGTGGCATGGAATTCGGTAATTTTGTCTTCATCTTTCCTATCATCTCTCTGTAATATGATTGCAGTTTAAAAGAAAAAAGGGGACTTGTTTACACCAGATAATGATGGGTCTAAAAGTAGGAGTACCAATCTTCCTGTGAGAGCCATAAACACTCCGAAATGATGATCTGTGAATGTGCTACGTTTGGGTCCCACAATATCATGCACTCAGAGCCGTAATATGAAACTAAATTGAGTAAAAACATTTTGAGGGGCATTGAGAAGAAAATAGAATACTTGAGTTGAGACGTGTATATTGTATAACTGAAAGAGAAGATAAAGAGAAAATGGACATCATTGGCAAAGCAATCAACAGAGGTTGCAATTGAAGTGCGAGAAATTAAGTCCTCTGGTGCTCTAGTGCAGAGCAAGTGTTTATCTCTGGGTGGTCTTAATCACAACCCTTGGTTTAGTTACATTAAGACTCTCTGTATGAAGCTGAGCAAGCAAAATTAGTTTACTGACTCTGTAGGTCTGCAGAAGATTGGAAGGAAAGATCTGAGGCAGTCCTTGCTTCAGTTCAGAGAGAATGAACATTTCCTGTTAGCTAGATTTAGTTGTAACACTATCCATCTGTATGTAGCTTTTATGGAAGGGGGAGGGACCTTTTTTAACTTGCAGTGAGTCCATAAGATTACTTTTCTGAACAGTTTTACAACTTGTAATCTTCTGTAGGTTTTATCACTCTTAAAGGAAGAAGTATATTTCACCCCTGTTAAAGGTTTACACTTTGTACAATGCACACAGGCTGTATTATATTTATAGCAGCTCCACTTGCATTTTATATGCTTTTCTGTAGGAACACTTTTAATGTAGGTTGTGCTGACACCTTAACACCCCACAATCCGACATCTGCACCAATCACAGCACTGAGACCACCCTGATTGCAGCCATGTACAACAGCTGTACATTTCTTTACTATGGAGAAATAGCAACCCTGATTCTCCTCAATCTCTTGGCAGCCTTCAATAACGTATCCCAATACACACTGGTCAAAAGGCTCCACCACATTGACATCCAAGGAGAAGCACTCAGATGGATCTCCTTCTTCCTCATAGGAAGAACCCAGAGGTGTTTAAACCTACCTCCTTTCACCTCTGAATCAAAAGATATCACCTGCGGAGTCCCCCAAGGATCACACCTCAGCCCTATGCTTATTAAGGCATATATGAACTCGCAAGCCAACATCATCAGATCCCACAGCATCAACATAATCTCCTAGGTAAAACCAGCTTCAAAAGATACATGACAAGCAACACCAACTGGATGAAAGAAAACTGCCTGCTTCTAAACACAGACAAGACTGAAGTTCTGATCTTCTGCAAGAGCAGCAACACATGGAATGACTCCTGGTGGCCTTCAGATCTAGGACCCACAAGCACTCCTTCCAAATATGCCTGAAACCTAAGAATCATCAATGACAACAGGCTTACCATGGAATCACAGATAACACAGTTTCCTCCAGCTGCTTTTTCACCCTGAGCTTGCAACAGAAGATCTTCAAGTGGCCACCCCAAAACACATGATGCACCATGAGATAGACCCTCATCACTGGTCAACTAGATTTCGCCATAGCCCTCTACGTAGGAATCGCCTTGCAGCTCCTACAAAGGCTTCAGACCATAAAGAATGCCGCAGCCAGAATCATCCTTGACCTTCCCTGACGATCCCACATCACACCATACCTCAGGCACCTCCACTGGCTCCCCGAGCAGAAGAGATGTGTATTCAAGCCTCTGACCCACGCACACAAAAATCTATACAAGCATGGACCCACCTACATTAACCACTGCCTGAATTTACATCAACTGTCAAGAAGACTATGCTCCACCTTCCTATTGCTTGTCCGCACTCCCTGCATTCACTAAAGCAGAAGTGAAGGTCGTGCCTTCTCCCACATAGCAGCAAAAACCTGCAACAACTACCCACACCTCTCTGGACCATCACCTCTCATGCAGAATTCTGTAGACACATCAGGACCTAGCTATTGGAATGAGCCGCTGAGACCTGTATACACCAGGATACCCTTGAGAGTGATCACTCACACTTTAAAAATCCTGTTTTATTGATTGATTGAGTGACTGAGAACAAGTAAATGCATCCTGCAAGCTTTTCTATGTAACGGTACCAGCATTACCTTTTTCAAGGTTAGATTGTCAGCTGTTTTATTGTAGTGGGTTCTATGTCTATTTGACATTTTTTTATGTGATGTTCAATTATTTGTCATAATGACATGTTATATATATTGTATTTTTATATCTGTTAAGAAGTCATAAAAGGTGCTCCAAATAAAGATTATTCATGATGATGATAATGATAATTAAAAGGTGACACTAGATTTTTTGCACTTGTCAACAGCTGAGATTCCTGGAGCATACTTCCCCCACACATAAAATTCAGTTAACCATTTGTTATTTTGGGGCCTTACATCCTACTACACTGATCAAGAAGAGGGCCCTGCAAGAGGAAATAAAACACGGAGAAAAGAGGGTTACATATTTAGGCTCTCACTATGACATTGGTGGTAAATGCCACCTACTGCCACACTGACGGCGTGGCGAATATCCGTTTACCGTATTATAACACACACACCAATCCGACAGAATACAGCCACATACACAAATCCGCCAGACCAAAGGTCAGTGATAAAGTGGTGGTCCCAAAACCCATACGGTTACGCCAACAAAACAACACCCACCACATTATGACCCACGAATCACCATGGCAGACATTCAACACATTCAATGGCGGTAAACAATTGGCAGTACATACTGCCGCGCTCAGAATGGACACCCACAGACAAAACAACACTACATTGGCCAATACTAAAAACACACACCTGACACCCATACACACACCACACCCACACCACTATAAAACACACGCCCAGATTATCCACAATCCTTTATGAATGCAAGTTATTGACAGCAGACTGACAAGAATTCCACTTAGACAACTAGACACACACCAATTACACCCATACATCCCTCACGCACCCCACATTACACACCCCACCACATTACTTAATACACTCTCACCAACACACACCACACAATACCCATGGCACCACAAAGGCCCCCCCGTTTCACTGAGGAGGAGTTAAGGGTCATGTGGAGGAAATAGTCAGGATAGAGGGACATCTCTTTGGAGCACAGGTACAACAGATATCCATTGCCAGGAAGATGGAGCTATGGCAGAGAATCGTGGACAGAGTGAACACCGTGAGACAGCCCCTAAGAACAAGGGACGACATCAGGAAGAGGTGGAATGACTTAAGGGGGAAGGTAAGTTCCATTGCAGCAAGGCACCAGCTCGCCATCTAGAGGACTGGTGGTGGACCCCCACCTCCTCCCCAACAGCTCACAGCATGGGAGGAGCAAGTACTGGCAATACTGCATCCTGAGGGACTCGCTGGAGTAGCCAGAGGACTGGACACTGGAAAGTCAATATTTACTACTCATCAACCCAATACCTGCATGCCATCACAGCCCCTCACCCTCACTCCCATCACTCCACTCCATCCCACACACTGCACCTCCACATATGACTAACCACAATGCCAATCCCTGCATGCTATACCAATGCATGGACACTCCTCCCAGCCCTGCATGGACACGCATCACAAAAGCATGCACAGCATACGGAAACTTGCATTCCCACAATACATCACCATACACAAGCAAAAGGTGGCAGGGCAACACCAATGATAGAGGGGAAGCCAGAGATGTACAAATGTCATGCACATGAAGCATAATACATCACTTACATCCCCACAGGTACCCCAACCAATGTCAGTGGAGAGGAGGTCCCCCAACAGAAGATGCCCCCAGTGATGACATTAACTCTGGACTTCTGGATCTGGATGACCTACCTGGCCCATCAGGGACCACTGGACAGCTTGTCACCCAAGCCCACTCACAGACCACCACAGAGCCTACCCCATCAGGATCCAACACCACAGCACCAATTCAGCATACCTACACCTCTGTCCCCAGGACACATCAATCAGCAGTGTGCCCACCTGTACAGGGATCCCAGGCCATACCTCACCCCCCAAGACAATCTGGGACCTGAGGTCAGTGGCAGTGGGCACACCGTTCAGGGGACAGTGGCACAGGCCAACAGGGACACTGGGAGGACTGCTGTGCACCAGGGGGAGGACAGGACCAATGAACCGACCCTCCAGGAGGCACTCTCCGAGATCCTGGGCCAGATCATTGACAACATGCAGGAGAACAGGCAGCAGCAGGAGGGACAGTATCAGGGGATCAGAGAGGACTTGCAGGCCATTAACACCACCCTGATCTATATAGCAGGGGTTCTGGCAGACATGGACAACATCATGAGGGAGGCAACAGCACACCAGCGGGCCCCTACTACCAGCCATTCCATTGACCAGCTCTCCACTTCTGCTGGCGCTAGTGGGCAGGAGGCCCTGCTACAGGGCCCACAGGCCACCAGCATCCCTCCCCCTGCAGAAGGTTACCCACCCTGAAAACATTCCCTTTGACCCAGAGAGAAGCCAGAGACACTTGCCAAGACCATTGTCAGGAAATGAGACTCTCCTGATTGTCCCCCTTGTGTCCCACTCAGTCACGTTGTCCACCTTGAACTGCCGTTGGTCCACTTACTATGGCCACTTGGACACTGCACCTGGGCTACAAATAGACTGGAACAATACCTTGGACTTTCCTCCATCATCAGCCCATTCAATTGCACTATTCCCTCAATTTGTCAGCACTAAAATAAACACCCTTGAACACAACTCAACTACTAGTATTTCATGTATTGAAAATCTGTATTTATGGACATTGCAAATCAACTGTACATTGTGAGAGCATAGAAATAATGATCTGTAGCTGGCTGTAGTCAGATCATCAGTACACATTTGTTATATCACCAAAATCTGTAAAATGACACACCGTAGGTGACAGTAAGTAGAAGTAAAAGGAAGTTAATGCCATCATGCCATAGCCACACAAAATACACCAATAGTCATAGAAATGTGATGTTGCACTGTCTCACCTGTCTGTCATTGGAAGTACTGATGGATAACTGATGTTCTGTTGTCCTCATCCTCATCCTCAGCCTCTTCATCCTCACTGTCATCAGGGTCTACTGCAGCCACAGGGTCCTCTCCAGTCTCCTCCCCCTGCAGAAAAGGTACATGGCGTCTGAGGGCCAGGTTGTGCAACATGCTGCATGACACTACTATCTGGCAGACCTTCTCGGGTCAAAAGCACAGGGATCCACCTGTCAGATGGAGGCACCTGAACCTGGCCTTCAGGAGGCCGAAGGTTCTCTTGATGATCCTCCTGGTTCACCCATGTGCCTCATTATAACGTTCTTCAGCCATTGTCCTGGCATTCCTCACAGGGGTCTGCAGCCGCAATAGGTTTGGGTAGCCAGAGTCACCTGCAGGTATTGAGGGACAACATTTAGCCACACACTATCCTACAAGGTTAACATCAGAGGCATACACTAACATACATAGGGTGAGGACCAAGGCTCACCTATAAGCCACACCCTGTGCCTCTGTAGTTGGGCCATAACATTTGGGATGCTGCTATTCCTCAGGACAAAGGCATCATGCACCGACCCAGGATACTTAGCATTGACGTGGGAGATGTACTGGTCCGTCAGGCCCACCATCTGCACATTCAGTAGGTGGAAACCCTTATGATTCCTGAACACCTGTTCATTCTGGCGGGGGGGGACAAACGCAATATGTGTCCTGTCAATCGCCCCAATCATATTGGGGATATGTCCCATTGCATAGAATCCGGCCTTAACAGTGGCCAAATCTTCCACCTGGGGGAAAGCAATGTAGCTGCACATGTGTTTTACCAGGGCAGACAAGACTCTTGCCAGCTCAACTGAGAACATTGGCTGTGACGGTCCTGCTGCCAAGTCCACTGTCACTTGGAAAGAACCTGTCGCCAGGAAATGGAGCACTGATAACACTTGCACAAGAGGAGGGATCTCATTCGGATGACGGATAGATGAGATCAATTCTGGCTCCAGCTGGGAACACAGCTCTGTGATTGTGGCCCTGTCCAGTCTATAGGTGAGTATAATGTGCCTGTCTTCCAGTGTAGCCAAGACCACCAGGGGTCTGTACACAGGGGTATGTCTCCACCGCCTATTCATCCATAGCGGTAGGTATCTAAGGGACACAAGAGTGAGTAGGCTGTCACAATATGAACAACAAAACCACAACAGCAGTCCACATGGTGCACTTATGTAATGGTACAGTGCTAATGGCGAAGTATGTGCCAATCTAATCTGTGATGCAGTAATTGTCGATATGCCTGATCCCCCACCCCGAAATGGCGACTGTCTGTACTGTATGTAGGGACAGGTGGAAGTGAGGTAACTCCGCCGACGTTGGGCGTTGTGGCGGAAGGCGGTCTTGCACCGCCATGCAATTCCTCATTGGATGATATGGGGCTCTATGGAGTACTGTGCCCAATGGGGATCTACACTGGCGGTGACGATGTACACCGCGTCAGAAGTAACCGCCATTTTCTATCTTAATCCTCACTTGTTTCCTGACCTTCAACAGGAGAAGACCTACACTGCCTGTGCTGCTGTGACCTGTGTCTGGAACCTATCATGGTCTGTATGACCGGGGAAAGGGCCCCTGCCTTCACTTCGGAGGAGTTTGTGAGACTGGTGGATGGGGTCCTACCCCAGTACGGACAGCTGTATGGGCCTCCAGACCAACAGGTGAGTACACTTTGGCCATGATGCATATGGCAAAGATGCATGGTGATGTGTGTGCAAGCATCGTGTGAGGGTGGGTGGAAGTTGGGGGGATTGTCTGTTGGCAGTGTAAATGTTGTGCACTGGCCTATGTGTGTGCCAATGGTGATGGAAACAGGCTGGACTGTTTGGTTAATTGTGTTGTCTTGTCTGTATTGCCTCTGCAGGTCAATGCCCATCAAAAGAAGGGATTAAGGCATACCATCACCAAGGACGTGCGGACCCTGGGGGTCTATGGCAGGCGGAGCACCCACTGTTAGGAACGATGGGAGGACCAGAGACGCTGGGCATGGCAGACTGCGCAGGCCCAGCTGGCGATGGCCTCCCAACGAGGAAGGGGTGCCCGTCGGACCCTGACCGCTCTAATGGCCCGCATACTGGCAGTGGCCTACCCTGAGCTGGATGGGCGATTGAGGGCATCACAGCAGCCACAAGGTGATGAGTACAGTGAGTATCAATACATATTTTGGCTGGTGGAGTGGTATCCGGGTGGTGGATGTCTGTTAGTGGGTGCCCCTAAGGCCAGGCTAGACATTGCAGCCTAGGTCATCTGAAAGGTAATGGGATGGCAAATACAGGTGACATAGCTTGTTAGCAGTCCATGTCAGCCAGGGCATCATGGGTCCCAGGAGTGCTGCTTTATAGAGGGTGTGGTCTTCATCTTGCCTAAGTGACTAGCCATATCCCTGGTAGTGCAATGCATAGTGCTTAAGCCTGCTCCCTGAATGTGACAGTGATGTGTATGCCAACTGTGGTTTTGGTGCAGTCATTGACCCAGTGTATCCTTTGTCTGTCCCTCCCTTTCTTGTTTTGTCATCCTATCCTTGTGTGCATTAGCATCATCTGACAGAGGAACAGGGGCACCGGTGGCAGAGGGAGCTGCATTCCACATGACCAAGGTGGCAGAGTCCAACGACGCAGGCGGACACCTCTGTAACCACCCCAGCTGAAGATACAGGCGCCAACCCTGTACCAGCCCCGCCCTCCCATCAGCCCCCTAGGGAGTTTCCCATTCCCGCTCACCCAGGAGGGTGGGCATCTCCTTCACCCCAAGCACCTCAGGCTCTGCCCCAGTAAGCCTTGCTGCCCTGAGTGAGGAGGCTATTGACCTCCTGAGTTCCATCTCTGTAGAGCAGTCAACCATTGTGAATGCTATCCACGGGCTGGCATCCCAGATGTAGCAATGCATTGCTTTCCTGGAGGGCATTCACACAGGATTGGCGGCCCAAAAGAGATCGATCCAGGCTCTGGCCTCCTCTCTGATGGCAGCCATTGTCCCTGTTTCTACCATCCCCCTCCAACTTCCACTTCACAGTCCCATTCTCCTTGACCTCAACCCATCCCAGGCACACATACAGATGAGCATGCACACAAGACAACACCCATGAGTGGCACAGGCAAACACAAGCACCACACTTCATCCCACAAGCACTCTCGCAAAGACCCTTCAGATGCAGAAACAACAACATCCACTGCCTCCACTGTCTCCCCCTCTTCCTCCTCCTCCACCATTGCCCTCCCAGTCATGTCCACTCTCACACGCGCATGTACTACATCAACATCCACTACCAGCATCACCACATCAAGCAGAACACACACCTCACTGGCAGACACCTCTACAACAGCCATGCACGGGTCCCCTCTGTCCTCTCCCACCCTGCCTGTCCCCTCTCCTAAAGGACACAAATGCAAGCACTCATGCACCCAATAGCCATCCACCTCACATCAGCATACAGCCCATACACCTGCACCCACGTCCAGCAGACATACACCTCCAACAACCACTTCCTCAACCTCCACTCCCATTATTCTTCCCTCCTCCCTCCTCCCCCAACTTCCCTAAAAAGCTTTTCCTTTCCCAACTTGACCTCTTCCATCCCCCTTCTCCCCCAGTCTTGCCCGTATAAGCAGGGTACCAAGGACACAGCCTAGCACCTCAGCCAAACAGTCTACGGGAACAGTGGTGGCACCACCCACTTGTGCTGGTAAGGATACCACACCTCCATCGAGGAAAGGCAAGGAGCCTGCACCACCAGGCAAGAAGGGCAAGGAGCCTGCACCAACAGGCAAGAAGAGGAAGGAGCCTGCACCACCAGGCAAGAAGGGGAAGGAGCCTGCATCACCAAGCAGGAAGGGGAAGAGCCCATCCACCCCTGCCAGCAAGGGTAACGGATCCCCACCCCATGTACTGGAGGAGACGAAGCCCTCTACTCCAGCGGAGGCTGTCAGGGTGACACCTCGACCACCACCAGCTGTCACGGGGACCACACCACCAGCTGATGAATTGCAGCCATCAGAAAGTGCAGAGGCTGCCCAAGAGCCTCCTCCACCCCTACCACACTGCAGCCACCAGAAATTGCAGATGATGCCCAGGAGGTTCTTCCATCCCCCACCACACTGCAGCCATCAGAAGGTGCAGAGGCTGCCCAGGAGTCTCCTCCATCCCCACCACCACACTGCAGCCATCAGAAGGTGCAGAGACGGGCCAGGAGGCTCCTCCATCCACCACAACACTGCAGCTGTCACTGCCAGCGGACACCAGGTAGGCCACACTCCAGGGGCTGCTGTGCGAGTTGCCCCCTTCAGATCCAGTGGGGTGGTCACCCACTCCTGAGACTATGGCCTTGCACTCCCCAGGACAGAGATATGGGCATGGAGCCCCCTCCAGAACCAGTGGGAAGGTCACCCACCTGAGAGACTGTGGCTGTGCACTCCCCAGGACAGAGATATGGGCGTGGAGCCCCCTCCACAACCAGTGGGCTTGTTCCCGCATCCGGCTGAGATGCCCCCCTGAGGTGCCTGCCTATTTGCAAATTGATGCCCCTGCAGTGTACTATCCAGATGTGGTCAGGATTTGAGTTGGGCCTTATACTGTGGCCATGTTGTCCCTTTGAACATTGGACTGGGAAGTGTCCCTTTGTGTACATATCTGTTTTATTGACAAATCTAATTAGTAATTTTGATTTTGATATGATTACAATCACTTTCGTCAATTCCTGTTGTCCTTGCAGTATTCTGCTGTTTTCCGGGGACAAATTGTTTTTCATGTGTATGGTGTGTGTGTGTGTGTCTGATGTGTGTCATACGTGTGTGTGTGTCACTGTCATTTTCCTCCCATTCTTCCTTGTGTGCTAGGCAGCTGTACTCACCGTCGTCATCTTCGTCGGCGTTGGTGTTCCATGTGGAGCATTATGTACAAGATCATCGGAAAGACTTGCAGTTCGGGTTCCGTGACGGCGTTATTCTTCCCTGTGTCTCCGATGGTGAGTCCTTTCTCTTCAGTGATGCATTTCTGCCAGGCTTTTGATGGCATTGGTACCCCCCCGTAAAAGGTGGCAGAGTGATGTGTCTTAATATGGTGGGCTGTACTTTGTCTTCTGCCTAGCGTTTTTGGCTACTGCCGTGGTGAGTATGGTTTCCACCCTGGGGGTTGGTGTGGTACATTGGCTGTCTATGGTTTTCACCGCCATGGTCATAATTTGGCAGTACTACCCGCCAGACTGTTGGAGGTATCACCGCCACTTTATAACTCACCGCAAGGGTCATAATGAGGGCCTTAGGGGGTTATTCTAACTTTGGAGGAGTGTTAATCCGTCCCAAAAGTGACGGTAAAGTGACGGATATACCACCAGCCGTATTACGAGTTCCATAGGATATAATGGACTCGTAATACGGCTGGTGGTAAATCCGTCACTTTTCCGTCACTTTTGGGACGGATTAACACCTCCTCCAAAGTTAGAATAACCCCCTTAGTGTGCTTTCCTGTACCCCTGAGTGTGGTTCTCAAATGAACAAGTTTTATCTTCTAACAGGTTGAATTTGTAAAGTCTTTTTGGTGAGCTTGGGTCCATGAACTGAATGATTTAATGTGGATCACAACACCTGAGGACCGCAGTACAGGCTCTGGGTGTCTTCTTATATTGGGGTACTTTGATGACTTCTTGGTGTTGTGGCATTATTTTCTCCAATCAGTAAGCCAGAGGACTACTCTTGAAGGGATGTGAGAGGTCATCTATTGTTGTTGAGTCATATTTTCTGTTTTTTGTCCCTGCTACCCCCTCCCCTCTAAACGTGCTTGAGCAAACAATACTAAAGACAACAGTGTCAAACCTAGCTGAAGAAATCCCCTTTCCAAATAATTTGATGAATGCCTAATTACTTTATTTTTTCTTTTATTTTGTTGCATGTATTTGTTCATTGAAACTGAATATGTCCTAGTATATTCCACTGTGACCTGTGGGTTATGCTTTTTGTATGCCAATACATGCATTTGAGCCACAAATCAAGCAACAAAGTTATCTTATCTGTTAAAAATGCTTTGTGGTAATATTTAATATGTGCAGACATATTGAACAAAGTACCTTTAGATCGGGGGGGATAAATGCCACTATATCACGTTAAAGGATATGGGTCATAAATTCTGCATCCCACAGAAATGTGGTGTAGATGTGGTTTAATGACTACGAAATTAACAGAGTTCTGATCATGGTCTCCTTTTGTGACAAATCTTAAATCCTGGGTGTAACGCTTATCTCCCCATGGCACCCTTCCTACAGCAGCCAAAGAAACTGAAATTGTCAAGAGATTATCAATTTGGATTTTGCTCTACACAAGAAACAACTAAAGAAATGCTCTCTCAAGTGATGTACTGAAGGAGTCCTGCATAGCCACCCCTCACCTCCACGTCCAATAATAATGATCCAAGGCAGAATTACCAACTGCCAAGAATTGTGAAGATACATCCTGGCAGACAGGCCTAGCAGCTGGAGCATACAAGATGGAATGTTGAAGAACCTCTGCTCAAGGTTTAGTTCTTAGGCTTCATCCTACCATTGTGACAATTTTCATGCCATATTTAACACTGCACAGCAATGTTGTACAATGTGATGTAGGCACACATGTATGAGCATACTGAAGGACACTCATGAAACGTGGCTGCATTGAAAACTGGATTCAGGATGTCTAAGTCTCTATCTATAATTGCCAGTGCATTCCTGTGTACTCGGCTGAGCCTCCTGTACAGGTGTTGTTTTTGCACTCCTGAGTACCTATGTATCTTTTCTGGTACGAGTGTTCCCTTACTGATTGAATCGGGCTCTTAAAGATGACACTGAGTTCTTACTTTGTAAGGTCCTGACATACCATGCTTGATACTACATAACCTAATGTTAATGCTGGAAACAATTGAACCCTTGAGCCTTGTGCTTTGATTTTGAACACTGAATCTTCCTTGTGTGTTTCAATCGCAATAGCATCTGGAGTGAAGTAAATCGAGACTTGTAAGAGCAAAACTCTATAATTTGTACACCCAAAAATTTACCTCATTCAGTTCTCCCATAGTTTTCTGGATAGAAGACAGTGTTAAACCTCCATTTCAGGATACAATGTATCTCCAAATCAAGGCACCTAGCAAAAAAATAAATTAGTAGAGCAAAACAGCTCATTAAGTAACAGGGCCCACTCAACAATTGAGTTCTAGATCAATAAAAAGTTAAAGGGTTTCATTACAAACATTCAAAATAAGCTGTGCAGAGTCAATACCATGCAGGATCTCAGATGTATATTTATGCAGAATATTTAAAATGATAAACTATTCTAAGTATCAAGGGGCAGCAAAATCACAAGAAAATTTAATAGCATCCGTAGTAGAATAGGAAAGTCTTCTCACTCACCCCCAAAATTAAGGAGTTTTTATTCATAATTACTGCATAGTAAATTAAAACAAATGCTAAATCATCATGGTGTGAACAGACATATTACTTTTTTCAGCAAATCAGAACATACAGATAATACAGATCATTCATTACCTTAACACATAAGCAATAGGGGAGGGCATAATTCATGGAATTTTACTCTGTGGATAGAATCCCACAGAGTTACATAAAAACTTTCTGAGATTCCTTGGAGTTCCACTAATTGGCAGACAAAATGTATATTGCACTGTCCGTGCTGAGATTTAGTGCTGATAGCATATTACACACTGAGAAGTCAGCATAAACAACACCATATGGTGCGCAAGAGCATGCAACCATTCCAGTTTATTTTGCTGCCCCTCAATGAGAAAATCAAGCTGTGCTCACCTGTGCCTGCTGCCTTCATGCCTGGGAGTAAGAAGGACTAGACCTGCATCTTGCCAGTCCAGAGTGACTTCAAGGGACTAGCCTTCTGTTATCCGAAGTCTCAGGGACACAAAAGACTTCAAACCAAACTGCTCTTGCACCTGGACTCTGCCATCTGTGAGTTTGCCCTACCAAGTGGTACCACCCCAGTCCTGGACCCTTGAAATTGGGTCTATAGTGCTCTGCCCTCTGTGGTCCTCCCCGGAACTGCAACAAAGTCTCACAAATCAATGCCACAACAGTAAGTTATTGTGTTCAGAGGGTCTACCTGGGTCTCTGTATCTAGTGCCGTCAGCCTGAAGTCCTGACTTTGACCCAGTCTAGTGCCACCAGCTAGCCACTGTTGGCTCTTTGCACTTTTATGAGCTATTTTCACTTAAATCTTTAAACCTGTATATGTCAGCATCTATTGTTGGGTTTTGTCATTTTGGACTTGGTTTACTCAGACAAGTATTCTCTGTTTTTCTAAACTTGTATGGAATAGTTTTTGTAGTGTTTTCACTTTTCTGGGTGAGCACAGGTCAATTTAGGGAGTGTAAATGACTTACCCTGACTAGGATTGTGGTCCCTACTTGGACAGGGTGCTTACCTCTGTCAACTTGAGACCCAATTTCTAACATTGGTGATCACCAGTGAGGATAGGACTTGTCTTTGTGCAGTGCCTTACAGTAATTTGGTGAACACTACTACCCACATCTAAGACATCTGTTTTTCCCAACTCTATCTGAATGGCATTTGTAAGTTGTTAATTCCTCCCTGACTGGTACTTTTCAATAAATCATCTCTCTGAATGGAGGTCCCATAACTGCACCTGTACCTGCACCTGCAGACCTGGATAGTGAGTTGGCCAACTGGAAAAGCATATATTGACACATGGTAAACATTTCTGTAAGGTGTTTGGGGTTTTCGCCAAAGGCTTCACCAAGAAGGTGGAGCTGCAAAAGGAAAGAAGCTGGAGATGCAGCCCACGAGGCCTCTGAGGATGACGATGTGGAAATTGAGGTTGATGAGGAGCGGGACCAGTTATTCAGAGAGAACCTGGGGCTGCCTGTGAGCAAGGGGACAACCCCGTGCAAGGAGAAGTGATTCTTCCCAGGCCAGGGAGCAGCATCTCATCAAGAGGCTTGTCCCAGAGGAACCGGAGGACAGGAGGGACGAGAGAAAATTTAAATCGGAATTTGCTAAGCTTCAACTGGAGAAACAGAGGGCTCTAGAAGACAAAGAGATTGGCCATGGAGGAATGGAAACTTGTGTTGGCTGATGAGCTGAGCATAAAAGTGCTGGGCATTAATGCCAGGCAGGCTGAGTCGAACAGTGGTGGTGGCAGCAGACCTGCAGTGTCTGCTGATGAAGAGAGGGTCTGTATCCCAAAGGATCTGGTGTCCAGCTATGTGGCTGGAGATGATATTGACAACTGGTTCTCAGCCATGAGGTGGCTCTCTGAGTGCACAAGGTTCTTGAAGAGGACTGTGAGAGGGGGGCTTTTAGACGTTTATGCCCACAGAGGGGAAGGACACACTCCTCACACTAGAAGCAGAGGCTCAGGCACAATACACTCCCATGAAGGCTATACTCATCAGCAAGTTTAGGTTAACTTCGGAGAAATACCTCAAGAGATTTAGGAAGAGCCAAACATTTCCCACACAAACCTGGGTGGATTTCCTTAATTATTCCAGCAAAGGACTAAAGGGCTGGGTGAGGGGCATCAAAGTAGATGGCATTGATGGACTGTACAACCTAGGAAGGTGCACATGTTTGAAGTTTATTTTCCAGAGCTGCAACAGCACTTAGTGGATAGCAAGCTGCCACACCCCAGGAAGCTTGCAGAAGAGGTGGACTACTGGGTCAGCATCAGAGTGTCCGGAAAGGTGTCTGGAGGGACTTCCAAAAGGGTGGAAAGGGTTTCCACCAGAAGGAGGGGGAGATAAAAAAGAAGAGCTCTCAAGGCCCCCAAAATAGTTTTCAGGGCAAAGGGTCTCATACCCAATCTGGCCACCAGAAAAAAAAGATTCACTGACAAGAGTCAGAAGAAGCAGTCTAGGTGCTATGAATTCCATGAGTATGGACAATACAAAGTGGTATCCCTAGTGTCCGAAGAGGGCACAGCATCCCACTGGAGGTAAAACACCAGGGATGGCAAGTGTAGTGCTTGAGAAGGAGTTTGTCCCAGTTAGTGGGGGGGGCTTAGTGGGGATACCCTAGAGTCCCTGGTTGATGTGGATATGGTCCCAAAGACCCATATGCATCCAATACTACAAATTATAGGCAGTGTGGTGCCATCAATGGGCAATGTGTTGAGGATCTGAGGCTCTGAAGGGCACGGATGCCAGTATGGTTATGGCATGGAGCTATCTTGTGCCCCCAGAGCAGATTTTACCCATTTATTCCACTAGGCTGTGGTAAGAGACAACTGTGAGGGTCACTACACATTGACCCTTGTTCCTTTTGAGTGGGGGGGTCGCAGGTCTTATGCAAGTAGCTGTACGACCTACCATGCCTATTGACTATTTGCTTGGGAATGACCTAGAGTACACTACCTGAAAGGATGTGGAGCTTAGGTCACACCTGAAAATGTTGGGAGTGCCTGAGTGGGC
Source organism: Pleurodeles waltl (assembly GCF_031143425.1). Taxonomy (NCBI): domain Eukaryota; kingdom Metazoa; phylum Chordata; class Amphibia; order Caudata; family Salamandridae; genus Pleurodeles; species Pleurodeles waltl. The sequence continues at coordinate 448,679,949 of NC_090439.1, read as the reverse complement.
TTGTGCTACCAACAGGTCCATGGCTCCCTGGAGAGGTAGTCAGAAGGGTCTGGAGCAATTGCCCAGACAGCTGTGAATCCAAGAAAGGATTAGAGAACTGGAGAGCCATCCCCTGAATGTCTCCCAACTGAGATGGTTGGCGGGGCCTGATGAGGCTCTTCTACAGCCCAACATTGAGAACACTGTCTCTTTTGGTGACCTACTGGATCTTGCTGGATGGCAGGTAGACCAAGTTCTCACCAGGAAGGAATTCTGCAAGGCTCAGAGGGAGTGCCCAGCCTTGGAGGGCATGAGGTGACAAGCTGAAATCCAGGCAGCAGCTGATGCCTTTGGTAATTACTACATTTACTAGGAGGGCAACCTCCTGTAAAGTGAGCCTAAGGAACCACACATGGGTCAGCAAGGGCACTGGTGGTCCTCCTGTAGTACCAGTCCTATCTACTGGTGCTGGCTCATAAGATTTCCCTGGCAGGACATCTGGGCCAGGATCAGACCTTAGCCATGCACGTCCCCCAATTTTTACTGACCCCAGATGAGGAGGTCTTGAAATAGATTCTGTAGGACCTCTGAGACCTGCTAGGACAATGGGAAGACAGGACAGAATCTAAAGGCTCCCCTGTCTCCCTTGCCTGTTGTTGGCATCCCCTTTGAGAGGGTGGCATTAGCATTGTGGGGTCCATGAATCCACAGATCTCTTCTGGCTACAGGTACATCCTGGTTCTGGTAGATCACACCACTAAGTACCCAGAAGCCATGCCTCTGAGTTCTACTAATGCACCTGCAGTGGCTAGAGCCCTGTTTTGTTACCCGAGTGGGTTTCCCCAAGGAAGTAGTGCCTCACAGGGGCACCAATTTCAGATCTGCGTATCTGCAGTCAATGTAGAAGGAGTGTGGAGTTACCTATAAGATCCCCACCCCCTACTATCCCCAAGCCAATGAGCTTCTTGAGAGATTCAACGAGACCCTGAAAGGCATCATCAGAAGTCTACCTGTTGCTCTGAGGTGTAAGATGAACATCCTTCTGCCATGCCTGCTTTTTACATATAGAGAGGTGCCACCGAAAGGGGTTGGATTCAGGCAGCCCCTTTGAGCTTCTGTACGGGCACACAGTAAGAAGACCTCTCAATCAGGTAAACGAAGAGTGGTAGCAATCTCCCAGGAAGCCTCCCAGGAAGTAACTAAGTACATGGTGGCATTTGGGAGCCAGATGGCCAAGTTGTGGAAGCAAGCTTGAGACAACTTAGAGGCCAGCCAGGAAGTAATGAAGCAGTAGTACGACCAGACGGTGGTCCTTGTGGATGCACATCTTGGGGGTGATGGAGCCTGTAGAGCGCAGGTACTCTAAGACTGTTGGAATGGGCCCCCAGAGATTGTTTAGCTGAAGGGGAGGGCCACCTACTGTGCGGCGCCACATTCCTTGCTCCCCTTAGCGCCCCCCTACACCACCATGTGTACACCGTATCTAAGATACGGCACACCATGGCACAGGGTAAGGGGCAATAGCATCATTTTTATGGATGCTATTGATGTACTCTGCAGGAGTAGCACTAAAATACTTGCGCTGCTGTTGCATCACTTTTTTTGACACAATAACGGCACAAACCACTAAATCGTGTTTATGAGGCCGCGCAAAGCCATTGTGGGTGGCTTTGAATGGCCTCATAAATATGGAATAGGGCAAGGCAGCGCAAATTCCTGCATTGTCTTACTCTGAGGTGTTCTATAGGTGTTGTGGTGGGTTTTTCCACGCCACACCCATGAATTGTGACGTATCCCAAGATTTACAAGACCTTGAGAAATATCACAATTTCTCCTCGCTTTGTAATCTTTCTATGTGTGCTGCATTGTGCAAGAACAATTGTGAGAAATGGGGTCTTTGGTTGGCAGTCAAGTTACTCCCTGTCCAAGCAAGAACCCTCACTCTAGTCAGGGTAAAGGAGAATCACACTCAGTTAACCCGTGCTCACCCCCTTGGTAGCTTAGCGCAAGCGGGCAAGCTTAACTTCAGAAGCAATGTGTGAAGTATTTGTACCAACACACACAGTAATACACTGAATGACACAACACAGGCTTAGAAAAATAGGTAATATTTATTTAAACAAAACAAGACAAAAACAACAAAAATCCAAAATACACAAGTCAAGATATGAATTTAAAAATAAAATAAGAGTCTTCATCCTTAAAAAACAGTGAGAATGCTGTTGTTACACAAAGTACCTGGTCAGCTTGAAAAATAAAGCCGCACGGGCGGGCGTGCATCAGAAAAGTCAGCGATGCGTCGATTCATTACTCGCAAGTGAGGTCGTGTGTCGTTTCCTTCGCCGGTCGGGTCAGTGATGGATGGAGGTAAGCACAGTTCAAACCCTTGGAGATTCTTCTCAAGCAGTAATGCACAACAGAGTCCATTCTTTGTCCCCTTTCACATGCAGCAGAAGCAACTGCAGCAAAGCACAGTTACAGGCAGGGTCAGCACTTCTCCTCAGCTCTTCTCCTTGGCAGAGGTTTCTCTTGATTCCAGAAGTGATCTGATTTACTGGGGTTTTGGGTACTCTTCTTATACTTCTTTCTGCCTCTGAAGTAAGCCTACTTCAAAGAGAAGTCTCTGTTGTTTTTAAGATCCTGCCTTGCCCAGGCCAGGCCCCAGACACACTCCAGGGGGTTGGAGACAGCATTGAGTGAGGGCAGGCACAGCCCTTTAAGGTATAAGTGGCTACTCCTCCCCTCCCTCCCAGCACAGATGGCTCATTTGGATATGCAGGCTACACCCCAGCTCCCTTTGTGTCACTGCTTAGAGAGAGGTGCAAATAGCCCAACTGTCAAACTGACCCAGACAAGGAATCCACAAACAGGCAGAGTCACAGAATGGTTTAAGCAAGAAAATGCCTACTTTCTAAAAGTTGCATTTTCAAACACATAATCTGAAACAAACTTTACTAAAAGATGTATTTTTTTAATTGTGAGCTCAGAGACCCTAAACTCCTTATTTCCATTTGCTCCCAAAGGGAATCAGCACTTTAATAATATTTGAAGACAGCCCCCATGTTAACCTATGAAAGAGATAGGCCTTGCACAGTGAAAACCGAATTTGGCAGTATTTCACTGTATATTAATACAGTTCATGTATATTAATATATGTCCTACCTTAAACATACACTGCACCCTGCCCATGGGGGTACCTAGGGCCTACCTTAGGGGTGCCTCACATGTAAGAAAAAAGAAGGTTTAGGATTTGCAAGTGGGTACACTTGCCAAGTCGAATTGGCAGTTTAAAACTGCATACACAGATACTGCAGTGGCAGGTCTGAGCCATGTTTACAGGGCTATTCATATGTGTGACACAACTAGTGCTGCAGGCCCACTAGTAGCATTTGATTTACAGGCCCTGGGCACCTCTAGTGCACTATACTAGGGACGTAATAGTAAATCAAATATGCCAATCATGGAAAGCCAAATACACATACATTTTACATATGAGCACTTGTACTTTAGCACTGGATAGCAGTGGCAAAGTGCCCAGAGTATCAAAAACAGCAAAAACAGAGTCCAGCAAACATCAACAACCTGGGAAACTGAGGCAAAGAGTTAAGGGAGACCACACCAAGGATGCCAAGTCTAACAACAATACTGTACGCAACACAGACATCCTTGCACCATGGTGCAAGAGTGCCTGCGTTAGCACTAGGCTGCCAAAGAGGCACCAGCTCTGGGGGAAAGGACAGCAATGCACCATATGCCATAAATATCGTGCATTTCTATCCTGTCCTGGTGATTCAGGCATTGCAGCAAGGTAAATTGCTGCACTATCCTAAGCCAAAAAAACATAAATATGCCTATGAGATGTCCGTATTCTGGAGGTATACAATGGTGAAGATGTTGCATGACTTTACCATGGAGGTTTGAGGGTTTACTATTCTGATCATTGACAGTACCATTTCCTTTGCTATGGCATGTGACAAATACCTCTTACATGCTATTCCCCGACTGTACATCTGTCATTGTTCAGGTCATCCTCAAGCATTCTTTTGTTGAAAGATTTGTGCTTATTTCAGTCAGTTGTAAGGTCCAAGGCCAGTTGAGGGTGCTGCAACAATGTAATGTCTTCTCAATAACCCCTACATAAACATGCCCCAACCAGAGGAATTCCACTGACTTGAACAAAAAAGGACATACAAGACTTTATGATTGAAAAAAAGATGCTTAATCGTCCAAATCAATGTAGCTGGCACCTTGCAATGTTGGTTAGTTGAATGCCTTGTGAACATGTTCATGCCATTTAAATATGGCTGGCAGGCAGTGAGCAGGGGAATGCTACAATGAATAAATAGTTCCAACTGCTCCATATCCAGGTGCATGTCATGGAAAGGTTTTAAAGATGCTTATGCCAATGAATCTGTTGCTTTTAGCTGCAATATTCTGATACTTTTGTAGTGAAGGTCAGGCCCGAAACCTGACGTAGTGACAACCTGTAAGCACATCTTTGTTAGTAATCAGGATTTCTCTTAAGAGTCTCTGCTTTTTACTTTTAATACTCTTTCAGTGGAGTACAAAAATGAGTATGAGGTACATAGTGAAGAACATTTTTGAAAATGAAAAGTTAGAACTTCCTGTACATAGAATCACAGAAGTGCCCTTCATTGGCCTTTGCAGAGTTAGCAGTGGCATCAGCAATCAGCGTAGCATTGCTGTCTTAGAAGCAAATACCACACTTAAAATTCGTCCTGAAAAAGATATCTGCCTTAGCCAGTAAGACCAATGCAATTGCAGATTGATTTGATAATTTTGTAGTCATTAGTGTCTGATTAAATAGTTTCACTGAGGGAATAATGCATTTGATATTAGATAGTTGACATGCTTTGAACTCATTTCAGGATGCAAATTTATCAAGGACTGAACAATGAAGAGCAGTTGAGAGCTCTTCTTGATTGCCCAAGACAAGGTCGTTCTGTCCCAATATCCATGGGGCCACTCCGGTGTGAAGAGTCTCACCAGGAGTCTCCTTAAAAATACAAAAATGGATAAAAAGATGTCCTTGACAATCTTGCTACTTGATTGAAGACGAAAATGATAACAAAAGTTATTTGTAAGACACCAAACTACACTTACGTCAGGGAAAAGAGCAAATCAAGTAAATTGAGAACTAAATGCAGTAGGGTTTATGTTATGTAATATTGTGAATAATTGTAGGGGGGCTTAGTTTTCCCGAGAGGGCATCCAGGCATTTAAGCAGGGACATACCTGTTCTGTCCTAGGACTAAGCTGGCAGGACTTATTTTAAAATCCATGCCTTCATAATCTTGCAGAATTCGAGAATGGGTCAGGCATCCCTGATGTGGAGTGACATCTTGTTACATGCTTTAAGATCGACATAGGAGAAGGCCTGGCTGCAAGGTCAGAATCTGCAATATGCAGGGAATGTTTTTGAGTGGTAATCTGGCTTAGAAGAGGTGTCTGGTAGGTTTGTGGAATGGTTTGTGGTTGTTGAGGTGAGGTAGGCTGGGTTCATGTTGGTAGGATCTTACTGGTATATGGGAAGCCATTGGAGTTCCCTAAGGTGCAGGGTGATGTATGTGCCAGGTGGTAGGCTAGGTGTGATCCTGGCTGATGAGTTCTCGATGGTTTGGAGATGCCTGGTCAGTTGCATGCTGATTCAACTGTAGAAGGTGTTTCCATAATCTATTTTGTTTGGGATGAAGGTGTGAGAACTTGGTATGTGGGTGCTGATGGGGAGCAATTTGAAGATTTTTTTCAGCATCTTCAGGGTGTGGATGCAGGATTTGGTTACTGCATTGTCTTGGGTGGTCATGGTGAGAGGATTGCTGTTAACAATACAGAGGTTTTTGGGATGGTAGTTGGCGTGGGTTTGGGGTGAGTTCTGCTAGCCACCTGGTGGAGTCTGTTGGTGAAGATTTTCTGTAGAAAATCATGACCTCTCTGCATTCATTGTTCAGTTTGAGACATGCAGGTGGTAATAACTGTCTGGGTGTTAGGTATTTTGTCCGAGAGGGGAAGTATCAGCTGTGTGCTATCGGTGTAGGATATTGTTACCATGGACATGGATGATGCTGCCCAGTGGGATCTTGTAAGTGTTAAAGTGGGTGGAGCTCAGTGATGAGCCTTGTGGGCATTCCACAGCTTAGGTTGTTGGCATCCGAGCAGTAGGAGGCCAGGCTGACTTACTGGGTATGAGCAGTCAGGAAAAAGCATATCAAGCAGAGTGTAGGTCCTTAGATGCTGCTTTCATGTAGTTGTGTGAGGTGGGATCCAGTGGCAAAGGCCTCAGAGAGGTCTAGTAGGTGAGGGCTGCAATATCTCCTCCTTCTGTTATCATGCAGAGTTTTCCCATTGCGGCAATGAGGACTGTTTCTGTGCTGTGGTTTGGTCTGAGTCTTGATTGAGTGGTATTGAAGAGATGGTTTTGGTTGCAAAAAAGCCAAAATTAGGAACAAAAATAGTAGTCAGTGGGTAAAGAATTTAACAAACAATAATGGAACTAAAGTCTCTCAACCCATCATTACTACCCAAAATGTTTCCTTATATCTCATTCAAACCAGGAGTGGGTGTAATTCACAGAGTTTTACTCCATGGAATTCCACAGAGTTACAAAAATATCTTTGTGGGATTCCAAGGAGTTCCGCGAATGGACGGGAAATATGGATGTCACTCTGCCCATGGTGCAATTTAGAGCCGGTGGTATGAACAGCGCTGAAAAGTCAGCCCAAATGGCACCATGCGCTGTGCAAGAGCACACAGCCATTCAAGTTGATTTTGCAGTTGCTCTCATAGAAAATCTACTTGAGTGGTAGCAAATCTACTCTTGAAGCAGCCCTCTTTCGGTGACAGCTTGCGAACACTCACGTGAGTAAATCACACTAGGGAACGCCAACTCTCACTCATGCTCACTAGCTCGCAATTCTGGATCCTTGCAGGGAAAAAAATTGCAATGGGGAAATTGGTGGAGTTTGGCCAGAGCTGTGCGTTACAAGACTAACGCTGAGGTGCCAAATTCTGCCAAATACATGGGAGGAATAAAACATTCTGCCCTGTCCCCCCAATAAAAAAGAGCTGACAACACAGAATAAAGCTTTACTACATCTTGGATTAGGAACTTCAGAAACAGTTCTCTGGACAGACCACCATCTAGGAAAGAGCAGTTAATAAGGCTTGTCCATGCTCATTTCCCAAAACTCATAGTGTTGGTTTGGAATATGACAAAGAAGTCTAAGTTTAACATTGTTTGCCCAGCGCTGTCCACAGTCCCAATATTGGTCTTCTTAGCTGATGCTGGGAGAAACACCACTGTGTTGACTAAGTAGCAAAGAAGCTCAACTACTGCTGCTTGGCTGCTGGAGGAGTGTCTTTTCCTGTACACTTGCAATCTCAAATAAGCTATCGGGCCAAATGTAACAAAAAGGTTTGCTCAATTGTAGAGATAGAAATGACAAGAGGAGACAATTTGTCAAAATTAGGTTGACAATTATCAATTTTAAATTAGAACTTTTTCTTATATTTCAATAAAAAGATTGTTCCATTAATTTTTCAATTGAAAGTAGGGTATTAAAATACTGTAGAGGTAAAATAATAAATCTGTACAATTTTTTAATATATATATTAACATTAAACTACATTTAATTATATTTTAACATTTTTCTGTTTTTTTTAATTGAATGTCATTTACTTTAGGCTTTTATTCTAATTCCCCACTTCCATTATTTTCTATGCGAAGGTGTTACAGTACCAATGGCTGGCCAGGTGTGATTCTGGAAGCACTACTGTTTGTGTTATAGTAATTTATGCTTTTGAGCAAGTTTATTACTTTTTGCTTACAACAAAAGGTGAGTGTAACACTCAAATTTAGTTATTAAGCAAAAGTAGTAAACTCACTCAAAAGTGTAAATTAATCGAAACTGCATAAGCTTTTTGAATCAGATTCTATATTGTCAGTGGCCGAGCCAATTGAAGACCACTCCAGTCCAGTTGATCCGCTTATTAGCTTTTTTCTACAAACTTTGGTGTTTTTTATTTTTCTGCAATTTAGTTTTTGAACCACAACCAAATTCCTTTGTAAAGTATGCACTTGATTACGTCTATCTGCTATGAATGTCATGCCCATTAGTATTGCATATTAAGGGTGGGTTGTAGGAGGCTGGCCTGGATTATAGTGGGTACCTGATGATACTTACACCTTGTGCCAGGTCCAGTTATCCCTTATTAGTAGATTAGTAGTGTTCTAGCAGCTTAGGCTGATAAAGGTAGCTATAGCAGAGCAGCTTAGGCTGAACTAGGAGACATGCAAAGCTCCTACTATACCACTTATATCATATAGCACTAGATCACAAGAAACACAATACTCAGAGTTACTAAAAATAAAGGTATTTCATTTTAGTGACAATATGCCAAAAATATCTCAGAGGATATACTCCCTTAGGAGGTAAGTAAAATACACAAAATATACACACAAACCAAAATCAGGTAAGTAAACCGAAAAGTAGTGCAAACACTGAAGAATACATTAGGATGGAATAGTCCTAGGGGCAACACAAACCATATACTCCAAAAGTGGAATGTGAACCACGAATGGACCCCAGGTCTATTGTAGTGTGTAGAGGGTCGCTGTGAGTGTAAGAAAACACTAAGGGTGTCCAAGATACCCCACCCCAAGACCCTGAAAAGTAGGAGTAAAGTTAACCTACTACCCCAGAAAGACAGTAAAGTCGAGATAGGGAATTCTGCACAGGCAACAACTGACTGCAAAGCACTGAAGACAGATTCCTGGACCTGAGGACTTGCAAAGGAAGGGGACCAAGTCCAAGAGTCAAGCAAGTGTCAGGGGGGGCAGGAGCCCACTAAACCCCAGGTGAAGGTAAAAAAGGGCTGCCTCTGGGTGGAAGAAGCCAAAAATTCTGCAACAATGGAAGGTGCCAGGAACTTCTCCTTTGGTCAGAAGGTGTCCACGGTTTGCTGGAGGATGCAAAGTTGTTTCCACACAGAAAGACTGCAAACAAGCCTTGCTAACTACAAGAGTCATAGTTGAAGATACTGGGTGCTGCCCGGGCCCAGGAAGGACCAGGAGGTCGCCTCTTGGAGGCGGAGACAGAGGGGGTGCTCAGCAAGAGGGAGAACCCATGCAGAAGCAAGCAGCACCAACAGAAGCACTTGAACAGGCATTCAAGAAATCTGAGCACTGCAGTTGTCTCAACACAACAAAGGAGGATCCCACAAAGCCAGTGGTCAACTCAGCGAGTTGAGCAATGCAGGACGGAGTGCTGGGGACCTGGGCTATGCTGTGCACAAAGGAATCCTTGCAAGAGTGCACAGAAGCCTTAGCAGCTGCAGCTCACGCAGTACACAGGATTACTCTCTCGCGTGGGGAGGCAAGGACATACCTACACCAAATTTTGACAGAAGGACCACTGGACTGTCGGGGTCACTCGGATCTAGCTACTGTGTTCCAGGGACCAAGCTTATCTAGATTAGAGGGGACCCAGAGGACCCGTGATGCAGAAGTTTGGTGCCTGCGTTAGCAGGGGGAAGATTCCGTCGACCCACAAGAGATTTCATCTTGGCTTCCAGGGCAGGGTGAAGGCCGACAGCCCTCAGAGCATGCACCCCCAGGAAACAGTCGAGAAAGCCAGCAGGATAAGGCGCTACAATGTTGCTGGTAGTCTTTTTGCTATTTTGTTGCGGTTTTGCAGGTGTCCGGGAGCAGTCAGAGGTCCATCCTCGGCAGAAGTCGAAGAGGGAGATGCAGAGGAACTCTGGTGAACTCTTGCATTCGTTATATGAAGAGAAACCCACAGGAGAGACCCTAAATAGCCCTCAGAGGAAGATTGGCTACCTAACCAGGTAAGAGCCTATCAGAAGGGGTCTCTGACGTCTCCTGCTGGCACTGGCCACTCAGAGGTCTCCATTGTGCCCTCACACCTCTGCATTCAAGATGGCAGAGGTCTGGGACATACTGGAGGAGCTCTGGGCACCACCCCAGGGGTGGTTATGGACAGGGGAGTGATCACTCCCCTTTCCTTTGTCCAGTTTCACGTCAGAGCAGGGGCTGGGGGATCCCTGAACCAGAGAAGACTGGTTTATGCAAAGAGGGCACCATCTGTGCCCTTCAAAACATTCCCAGAGGCCAGAAGAGGCTACTCCTCTCAGGCCCTTAACACCTATTTCCAAAGGGAGAGGGTGTAACACCCTCTCTCAGAGGAAGTCCTTTGTTCTGCCTTCCTGGGACTGGGCTGCCCAGATGCCAGGAGCGCAGAAACCTGTCTGAGGGTTGGCAGCAGAGGTAGCTGCAGAGGAACCCCCCGAGAGCTAGTTTGGCAGTACTCATGGTCCATGCTGGAGCCCCTGGGATGCATGGGATTGGCACCCCAATACCAGATTTGGCATGGGGGGGACAATTCCATGATCTTAGACATGTTACATGGCCATGTTTCGGAGTTACCATTGTGAAGCTACATATAGGTATTGACCTATATGTAGTGCACGCGTGTATTGGTGTCCCCGCACTCACAAAGTCTGGGGAAATTGCCCTAAACAATGTGGGGGCACCTTGGCTAGTGCCAGGGTATCCTCACACTTAGTAACTTTGCACCTAATCTTCACTAAGTGAGGGTTTGAGATATAGGTGACTTATAAGTTACTTAAGTGCAGTGTAAAATGGCTGTGAAATAATGTGGACGTTATTTCACTCAGGCTGCAGTGGCAGTCCTGTGTAAGAATTGTCTGAGCTCCCTATGGGTGACAAAAGAAATGATGCAGCCCATAGGGATCTCCTGGAACCCTCATTCCCTGGGTACCTGGGTACCATATATTATGGAATTATAAGGGTGTTCCAGTGTGCCAATCAGAATTGGTGAAAATGGTCAATAACCTGTAGTGACAATTTAAAAAGTAGAGTAAGCATAAACACTGAGGTTCTGGTTAGCTGAGCCTCAGTGATACAGTTAGGCACCACACAGGGAACACATATAGGCCACAAACTATGAGTACTGGGGTCCTGGCTAGCAGGATCCCAGTGACACATATTAAACACACTGACAAATAGGGTTTCCACTATGAGCACTGGGGTCCTGGCTAGCAGGATCCCAGAGAGATAGTAAAAACACCCTGAGATATACTCACAAACAGGCCAAAAGTGGGGGTAACAATGCTGGACAGATGCTACCTTCCTACAAGGGTCAATTCCTTTTTTTAAGTTGTAGCAAGCATATTGGAAGTTTCAGTTACTTCTGCCCCTTTCTGCTGGTTTCAAGATTAAATGTACGGCAGACTTCTGGAGAAGTGCCCTAAACCACAATAAGTCTTCATTCTCTGCAGTGATGAAAATGAGGAAGAGGAATATTGATGCCATCTAGGACTATCAAGGGTTGGAAAATCCTTAATTTGCCTTAATTTAGTTGCACTGCCTGACCCCTAAGACAGAATGAAAGCAAGTTTCCTGCAGCAGAGGATCTATGTGGTGACAGCTTCAAGACTGCCATGAGGATCATGTAGGCAGGTGCTGTACACAAACTACCTTCTGCTGCTGGGGAAATTGCTTTCACCCACATCTATATTTGCCTGTATATTTTGCCCAGCATGGCGTAAATAGGATAAGCTTGATATGGGCTGCAGTTTGGCTTGAATATATATTTTATATGCCTATATCTCAAAATTCACAGATATGGGGTTCCTGATATGATGCACATCTAAGAAAGGGTACCCTAAAACAATGATAAAGAAGCGGGACAGGGGTAAACAGCAACAAAAGAAACAGAAAACCCACCTCCACAACTAGTTCCAATATGTGGAATCTCTATATGTGATAAGAATCACAAGTCAAGCCAAAGTCATAAAAATATAATTGTACAAAAAGATACAGAAAATATATGTCATTTTATTTACCTACAGAAATCAATACACTTGATACCAACTATACATATAAACATAAATTGGTCTGTGAGGCCTGTGAATAGTCAAAGGTAAAAAAACATTCACTCAACTTCAATCACACTCATTAAAAACAGAGAAAAGATACAGTAGGACAATTCTCAAAAGGAGAGATGATTACCTAATAATTACAAAAAATCTATTCAGGAGAGTACTTCTCTTATGAAATATTAATCATCATTTTTTGTTACTTTCAATCATAGAGTCTAATATTTCAGGATCACAAATCAGAAAGTTCATATAAAGAGAAATAAGGTCCAATCCACAGTTCTGCCCCAGTTGAAGTGCAGACACGAGTTTCGGTGCCACATGACCAAAAAGGTGACCCATCTTCCTCAGCAAATATGTTGTGTTAAAAAACCTCCCCAAGAGAGGCTTGTTATCCTCATGATAACAGTACTATAAATATAAAATAGTATAATTCTGATTAATGGCTTGACTGGGAAAATGTATCTCTCCATGGTGGTCTTGTCTCCAAAACAAACAAGTATCAGGTCAGTGGATCCCCCTGTGATGATACCATAATTCTTTGATGTGCCTGCATGTTTCCCAACATGCAAAGTATAAGTATGGCTGTGAAATGAAATTCTCCCTAGCATGCACAGTCATCCCATATGGACTCTCTCGAGAGTCAAAATAATCTCAAGGGGACCTTGTTTTTCACATGTCTCTATGCCTATTCAGAGGCACATTATTTAATAAGATAAAGAGTTATGAGCATGCAATAGGACCAAAGACTTGGTTTATATTAACCTTCAACATTATAGAAGGAAAAAACAGGGATAATAACTACTTATGAATGAAGAAAATCGGCCTCCAAGCTCAATATGATTGGGGATTTCCATAGCTCCATAGGTTCTCTCTTTTAAAAAAGTAGTGCTTCTTTCTGCGCATAACATAGGAAACAAGTGAGACCCATATATAACTCGTCTGCGTGCCTATTTAGCAGTGAATTGTATTAGATACTATAGAATGTAACGAACTGAACTTATTATAATCGGAGGATCCAAAACTCCTTAAATTCTCCTTTTTACAAAGATGGTGCTTCTTTCTAAGTACAGAACAAGACATGCAAGAACTCATGTAAGACAAATGTTACTAAATCTCTCTGCATAGATGTAGGAGGCTGGCCTGGCTTATAGTGGGTATCTGATGGCACTTACACCTTGTGCCAGGTCCAGTTATCCCTTATTAGTAGATTAGTAGTGTTCTAGCAGCTTAGGCTGATAGAGGTAGCTATAGCAGAGCAGCTTAGGCTGAACTAGGAGACATGCAAAGCTCCTACTATACCACTTATATCACATAGCACTATATCATAAGAAACACAATACTCAGCGTCAATAAAAATAAAGGTACTTTATTTTAGTGACAATGTGTCAGAAATATCTCAGAGGATATACTCCCTTAGGAGGTACGTAAAATACACAAAATATACACACAAACCAAAATCAGGTAAGTAAACAGTTAGAAACGTAGTGCAAACACTGTAGAAAACAATAGGATGCAATACGTCTAGGGGCAGCACAAACCATATACTCCAAAAGTGGAATGCGAACCACGAATGGACCCTAGGCCTAGTGTAGTGTGTAGAGGGTCGCTGGGAGTGTAAGAAAACACTAAAGGTGTCCAAGATACCCCTCCCTGAGACCCTGAAAAGTAGAAGTAAAGATACCCTACTTCCCCCAGAAACACACTAAAGTTGTGATAGGAGATACTGCAAGGACAACAACCGACTGCAAAGCACTGAAGACGGATTCCTGGACCTGAGGACCTGTAAAGGAAGGGGACCAAGTCCAAGAGCCACGCAAGTGCCCGAGGGGGGCAGGAGCCCACTAAACCCCAGATGGAGGTGCAAAAGGGCTGCCTCCTGCTGGAAGAAGCTGAAGATGCTGCAACAGCGAAAGATGCAGGAACTTCTCCTTTGCACAGAAGATGTCCAACGGTGTTCTGGAGAATGCAGAGTTATTCCCATGCAGAAAGACCGCAAACAAGCCTTGCTAGCTGCAAAGGCCGCGGTTGAAGAAAATAGGTGCTGCCCGGGCCCAGGAAGGACCAGGAGGTCGCCCCTTGGAGGAGGAGACAGAGGGGGCGCTCAGCAGCACACAGAGCCCATGCAGAAGCAAGCAGCACCCGCAGAAGCACTTGAACAGGCAATCAAGAAAACTGAGCATGGAAGTAATCTCAACACTGCAAAAGAGGGCCCCATGAAGCCGGTGGTCAATTCAGCGAGTTGAGCAATGCAGGACGGAGTGCTGGAGACCTGGGCTATGCTGTGCATGAAGGATTCCTTGCAAAAGTGCACAGAAGGCATAGCAGCTGCAGTTCATGCAGTACACAGGATTACTGTCTGGCGTGGGGAGGCAAGGACTTACCTCCACCAAATTTGGACACAAGGACCTCCGGACTGTCGGGGTGACGTGGATCCAGCTCCTGTGTTCCAGGGACCATGTTCGTCAAGATGAGAGGGGACCCAGAGGACCGGTGATGCAGAAGTTTGGTGTCTGCGTTAGCAGGGGGAAGATTCCGTCGACCGACTGGAGATTTCTTCTTGGCTTCCAGTGCAGGGTGAAGGCAGACAGCCCTCAGAGCATGCACCACCAGGAAACAGTTGAGAAAGCTGGCAGGATTAGCCGCTACAATGTTGCTGGTAGTCGTCTTGCTACTTTGTTGCGGTCTTGCAGGCGTCCTGGAGCAGTCAGCTGTTGATCCTTGGCAGAAGTCAAAGAGGGAGATGCAGAGGAACTCTGGTGAGCTCTTGCATTTGTTATCTGAAGAGAAGCTCACAGGGGAGACCATAAATAGCCTTCAGAGGAGGATTGGCCACCCAATCAGGTAAGCATCTATCAGGAGGGGTCTCCGACATCACCTGCTGGCACTGGCCACTCAGAGGCCTCTATGGTGCCCTCACACCACTGCATTCAAGATGGCAGAGGTCTTGGACGCACTGGAGGAGTTCTGGGCACCACCCCTGGGTGGTGATGGACAGGGGAGGGGTCACTTCCCTTTCCTTGGCCAGTTTCACACCAGATCAGGGGTTGGGGGATCCCTGAACCGGTGTAGACTGGCTTATGCAAGGAGGGCACCATCTGTGCCCTTCAAAGCATTCCCAGAGGCTGGGGGAGGCTACTCCTCCGCAGCCCGTAACACCTATTTCCAAAGGGAGAGGTGTAACAACCTCTCTCAGAGGAAATTCTTTGTTCTGCCTTCCTGGGACTGGGCTGCCCAGACCCCAGGAGGGCATAAGCCTGCCTGTTGGTTGGCAGCAGTGGTAGCTGCAGTGAAAAACCCAGAGAGCTAGTTTGGCAGTACCCGGGGTCCATGCTGGAGCCCCGGGATGCATGGGATTGGCACCCCAATAGCAGATTTGGCATGGGGGACAATTCCATGATCTTAGACATGTTACATGGCCATATTCGGAGTTACCATTGTGAAGCTACATATAGGTATTGACCTATATGTAGTGCACGCGTGTAATGGTGTTCCCGCACTCACAAAGTCTAGGGAAATTGCCCTGAATAATGTGGGGGCACCTTGGCTAGTGCCAGGGTGCCCTCACACTGAGTAACTTTTCACCTAACCTTCACCAAGTGAGGGGTAGACATATAGGTGATTTATATGTTACTTAAGTGCAGTGTAAAATGGCTGTGAAATAACTTGGACGTTATTTCACTCAGGCTGCAGTGGCAGTCCTATGTAAGGGCTCCCTATGGGTGGCAAAAGAAATGCTGCAACCCATAAGGATCTTCTGGAACCCCAATGCCCTGGGTACCTAAGTACAATATACTAGATAATTATAAGGGTGTTCCAGTGTGCCAATCAGAATTGTTAAAAATGGTCACTAGGCTGCAGTGACAATTGTAAAAGCAGAGAGAGCATAAGCACTGAGATTCTGGTTATCAGAGTCTCAGTGACACAGTTAGGCACCACACAGGGAACACATTCAGGTCACAAACTATGAGCACTGGGGTCCTGGCTAGCAGGATTTCAGTAAGACATATGAAACACACTGACAAATAGGGTTTTCACTATGAGCACTGGGGTCCTGGCTAGCAGGATCCCAGTGAGACAGTAAAAACACCCTGACATATACTCACAAACAGGATAAAAGTAAGAAATTCTTACGATGCAGCCTGAAAATGTCAAAAGTGAGCCAGACCTCATTTTGCTTACCTGTCTGATGGAAAATAGAGAGGTCTTCTTATTCCTTGTAGTCCTTGTCCTACCGAGGAAGAGAGTGTGAAAAAGACGCAAGGTCTATTTCAAAGGGTGCGGAAACAAGTTTGCCTCCGAGTGACAAACTTTTAACCTGAAAGTGGTGTAACGGGTGGGTCGGACTTCCCGATACTATACTAGTCGAAACAACTTGAGTGCAAAAAGGTTTCTTTTAGTAGAGATAGCACTTTTTTACTGGGTCCAGGTCCGAACAGACGAGAACCCAAATAAAAAGAGCGCTACCATGTCTATCTACATATGTTTATTACAAAAAGGAAAATAAAGATTTCCTTTTGTGTATACTGGCAATAGCCAAATATGGATCTAATTTCATTCTACTTGCCTAACCGACAGAGGACAAAGAGAGAGGTTTTACTATCCCCAATAATTCTCGTTCTTCTGAGTCAGGGAATGAGAATAAACTCTTTTTGTTTCAGAGAGCGCTTGAAACAAATGCAACTTTCAATGACATAGTTGTTACCAGGGTCTAACCAATGCAATAAACGGGCCAAATAGATATAGGTGCAACATAATCTACTTAATTGTGACCTTCCAAGATTGTAAAAGGAATATAAGTTTCAATAATATCACATAAATATCTGCATCAGTAGTGTCACATCAGAAACTTCCCTAGATCTAACTAGTTCACAAGATGGACCAAAGAGAGGTCACTGTAGCATAGCTGCCGATAGGGAGTAGTGCCCCAAATATTCTCACTAATTACTAGGGAGAGCAGGCAAAAAGTCATTTTAAAGGAATGCATTTTCCCAAAGGATCCTATCATTGAGCCCTCGAAGCACTGTATCTAAGAAATAGATCCAAAAGACCTCTCTTTTTCTTCTGTATTTATTATTGTCTATAGTAGATGAGGTGACTTTCTCCAAATTTGGCCATTTTAAGTCATTTTCCTTATGGTTCTTCTCCATGCAATGACCAACCAAAGAAGACTGAAGTCTGCAATTCTTGATCGCTGATTTATGTTCACTGAATCAGATTCTGAACTGTTTACCTGTTTTCCATACATATCCAAGGTGGCAAGGGCAGGTAATACCATATACCATGTTTGAACTCTGACAGTTAGTCATAGTCCTGAACTTGATTGTTTTTTTGTTGTACAGAAACATGTCTGATACAATAGCCTGAGCACATGCATGAGATCTTCCACAGCTGTGGTTACCCAAAATAGGATTAGTTCCCATTATAGTCTTGTGAATAAATGAGTTGTCTTTCATAACTCTGGCTTTAACCAATGTATCCCTATTGATTGCTATGCCTCTGCTAGATTGTCTTAAATGTTTATGCTAGATCCTTGATATTTATTTTGTTTTTATTTCAGTCATAATAGATTGTCGTTGTATTGTGTGGTGCCTGTACTGCACCTTTGTGCTGTTCTCTATAATTAATAAATGTGAATAAAGTCTCAAGTAAACGAAGAATACTTAAAATTCATAAACTATCAAATTCTACAATGGGACTGAAAAGCTGTTTGAATGACAGGGACCATCAACATATTACAATGGTGCAAAAACGTTACTGGGATATAATTATTCTTTCACATGAAAAACAAGTATGTTAGAACATTGTACTGCTGCCAAATACCAGATCTTATAAGTTGAACTCTAAATGTCAATTATTCATTAAGTTTAAAAAGATTTACAACATTGACCTCGGAATAATTGTATTGAGGTGCAATGCAGGAGTTCCTGTTTCGAGATCTGATATCTATTTTTGATCCGCCTCTTTATAAGTAAGTGCATTTAATCTCAACAAAATGCACAAAACAATGCATGTCCTAGATTAGCAGTGATCTCCAGGAGTCTGTGCAATTTTTAGGGTCGAGCCTGCATCGCATGCGCTTGCGCATGCGTATCGCTAGCGAGACACTTTAGGAATTAGAAAAGGGCTCAGAGCCCCGTTCACGTTACGTCAGTGTCTTTCATTGATTTGTGGGCTTGCCTGTTAAAATCGGCTTGCTTTCATTACTGGAAGGCACGCATACGTCATGCCTTTTCCGGTGATTAGCCCTCCTCGAGCACAGCGATCAAATTCTGAAAACATGCGAGGCTCGCTGTTTTCCGTCCCGTTTGTGGACTACTTTTTATTATCTTTTGCTCGATCTCGCTTGGCAGAAGTCGAGCGTTTTCCATAACATCGGCCCTGTTACATAGTTAATAGAACTTTTGCCAGTTACAGAGATAATTGCACTTTTGCCAATAGGTTTAATTACGAGTAAACTGTAGCAGCGCGATCGCGCTGTTTTTGGAGATGCTGTGCCATCCCCACCGGCTGTGCATACTACCCAGGGTCCAAGCTGACTGAAATTGTACCATACCTCAATCTAGATATATATTGTTGGGAGGGTATGACCTAGGTTCAGAGGTTGTAAATATGTGGCACATAGAGCTGCCAGGGTAATTGGGTGCTAGACTGGGTAGTCCCCGAGAGGGGGGGAAATACAGAACCCTAGGATGAAGGGGCAATTGGCACGTACGAGAGGCTATGCCCTGTCCAGGCATGAGGTGGGAGATCAGTTCTCGGTAACTGTTGGGGTGTGGCTGGAGGGATCTAGGAAATATAAGTTTATTGGCTATTTTTTTTTCTTCCACTGCAAATGCATTTCTTTTAATATAAATATTTGCCTCCCCAGCTGCCCCTCTCTCAAATCATGGTCACAGCTACTATTGGGTTTGCTAACGTCAGAGGTTTTTTAAAAATGGCTTTAAGGTGCACGCCGCAATGTACACTATTGTTACAGCACATCATAGAACAAAGCAGCATTCTGTAGGACGTGTTTTTATTTTCAGTATGTGACTGCCCACTGGAGTGACTATAATAAAATAAATAAAGTGTGAAAAATGGTTCTCAATTTGGGTTCTGAGGTCTGGTCTTCTACTTATCGGACGTGTTTGGTAAGAAACGGGTTAGGCACTTAGTAAAGTGCCATGTGTAGCAGTATTGCCCTTTGTCAGAAGACCGTTAAAGGTGCATGAGTGATTAAAGATTAGAATGCTTCATTAGTTGTTTTTTTGGGTAATTATAGTTGTTAATGTAAACACATTTAGGGTGCAGCAAAAATGCATTTCAAGTAAATGTAAGACTGCCTTCCGAAACGTTTTCTGCCTAACAGGCTGCAAGCTTGTTTATATAGGGGGAAGATTTTATAATTGGATCTTTGTAAAAAGAGGACGTGCGCAGACTTGGAGAAACAAGTTAATAAGTTGCGTTGGAACACGTTGGTAGCACATTTACAAGAATCAGTCAAGGAAACGTTAAGCAGTGTATGCATACATTGCAACAGATGATTAAGTTAACTCAGCTATTTTAGGCAAGTTTGCCAAATACATGCAACATGTGCAGTTTGTAATAGAATATTCCAGGTCCAAGACATATTAATCTGTCGCCCGCTCTGTACTTTCCTATATTTTAGTTTTTATGCTGATCCATTGTACAGCAAGTGTACATGTATAAGCCACACATTCTCATTTAAAATGCAATCTCAAGTACATTGCTTGCTATTCTGCAGCATGAAGAGTGGTTTCCTTATCTAAACGCGATGAGGTTTCCATTTTCCAGTATGTCATTTCTTGCATAGCATTGATTCCCTGAGATCCACGTTTCATTTTTAGGTCGAGCAGTGCAACACGCATGCACTGCTTTTCCGACGTGTTGGTGTGCATCTAGGCTTTTAACAACACCCACCTCACACCCATCACAACCACTCGTTCATGGGCTTGCCCTTCAAAAATGTTTTGATTACATTGGTAAATGGTTTACCTTTGTCCCTCCTTGGGAAGGGAAGGTTTTGTTACTGCCCTGGCCATCGCCCCTGTTACATGGCTAATTGCTGTTTTTCCAATAAGTTTAACTGCAAGCCAGCTTCTTTTCCTTTTTTGTATCTCTTCACGCTGATGCTCATGGCGGCCGTGGCCCTGTGAATCGGCTCCCTTATGTGAAAGTGTTTAACTTTCAATTTTCAATTTATGTGGCAAGAAAAGACGGGTTAGGAGTTTATAACGCTAATAGCTCTAACTCGAGCAGATGTGAGACCCATTGCATTGCAAATGCTTGTTACAGCTTTTTATGGTTGCAATGACATAGTATAATTCATGGTTACTAGTTCTTGATCTTCAGACTGGTATAGAAAAGGTAAATGTTGAAATTGCTCAGCTCACTTCGGAACGACTAGAAAAACGCTAAGCAATCATAGAGTCAAAAACATGCTTTTATCATCCACTGCGTAAACCCAACATGCTCTAAAATTTCTCCTTATCCTGATAACTCTAAAAAATCAGCTGGTTTATCCCGCCTCTGTCCTAATCCCAATCTATCCTAAAAAATAAGCAACTCATCCTACCTGCTTCATATCACCAACTCTTCTTCGTAGTCCCACCCCACAACTCATTCCCCGTACCACTCTAGCCTGTTTGAACCTAAAAAAATCACAATTCCCCACTGCTGTTGAAAAGTGAAAATGATAAGTTTGAGGTTGTTTGTCATTTTGTGTAGTGTGTATTGTCCCTGCTGGGCTATAAAACATGATGCGTAATCCATTTGGCCTGACTAACACCCTTAGCTTTCTCTCTTTGAAAATGCTCTGTGTCCCTTGTGTCTGCTTGCTCATTAAAACCCGACCTGTCAGGGAATGTAGATTAACAATACAAAATTACAAATTTGGTGGACTGTGACATACTGCTGCTTCGAATGGCGAAGACTCTTCCTTATGGATTATAGCTGATGGAAGTGGTGATGTTGGTTTCTTGGCATTTCCTCCAGTTACTCCACATCTCCTCCAGCTTTCCACTGTAGGAGGCTGGCCTGGCTTATAGTGGGTACCTAGTGGTACTTACACCTTGTGCCAGGTCCAGTTATCCCTTATTAGTAGATTAGAGGTGTTCTTGCAGTTTAGGCTGATAGAGGTAGCTATAGTAGAGCAGTTTAGGCTGAACTAGGAGACATGCAAAGTTCTTACTATACCACTTATATCATATAGCACTATATCACAAGAAAACACAATACTCAGAGTTACTAAAAAAAAAAAGGTATTTTATTTTAGTGACAATATGCCAAAAGTATCTCAGAGGATATACTCCCTTAGGAGGTAAGTAATATACACAAAATATACACACAAACCAAAATCAGGTAAGTAAACAGTTAGAAAAGTAGTGCAAACACTGTAGAACACAATAGAATGCAATTCGAGACAATCGACCTAGGGGCAACATAAACCATATACTCCAAATGTGGAATGCAAACCACAAATAGACCCCAGGCCTAGTGTAGTGTGTAGAGGGTCACTGGGAATGTAAGAAAACACTAGGAGTGTTCAAGATACCCCACCCCAAGACCCTGAAAAGTAGGAGTAAAGTTACCCTACTACCCGAGAAAGACAGTAAAGTAGAGATAGGGGATTCTGCAAAGTCAACAACTGACTGCAAAGCACTGAAGATGGATTCCTGGACCTGAGGGCCTGCAAAGGAAGGGGACCAAGTCCAAGGGTCACGCAAGTGTCCGGGGGGGCAGGAGCCCACTAAACCCCGGATGAAGGTGCAAAAGGGCTGCCTCTGGGTGGAAGAAGCCTGAAGATTCTGCAACAACGGAAGGTGCCAGGAACTTCTCCTTTGGTCAGAAGATGTCCCACAGCGTGCTGGAGGATGCAGAGTTATTCCCATGCAGAAAGACGGCAAATAAGCCTTGCTAGCTGCAAGAGTCGCGGTTGAAGGTTTTGGGTGCTGCCACAGCCCAGGAAGGACCAGGAGGTCGCCCCTTGGAGGAGGAGACAGAGGGGGCACCCAGCAAGACAGAGAGCCCAAGCAGAAGCAGGCAGCACCCACAGAGGCACCTGAACAGGTGTTCAGAATATCTGAGCACGGTGGTCGTCTCAGCACAATAAAAGAGGGTCCCACGAAGTCGGAGGTCAACTCAGCGAGTTGGGCAATGCAGGACAGAGTGCTGGGGCCCTGGGCTGTGCTGTGCATGAAGAAACTTTTGCAAAAGTGCACAGAAGCCCTAGCAGCTGCAGTTCAAAGAGAACACCAGATTACTGTCTGGCATGGGGAGGCAAGGGCTTACCTCCACCAAATTTGGACAGAAGGGCCACTGGACTGTCTGGGACACTTGGATTCAGCTCCTGTGTTCCAGGGACCATGCTTGTCACGATGAACGGGGACCCAGAGGACTTGTGATGCAGAAGTTTGGTGCCTGCGTTAGCAGTGGGAAGATTCCATCTACCCACGGGAGATTTCTTCTTGGCTTCCAGTGCAGGGTGAAGGCAGACAGCACTCAGAGCATGCACCACCAGGAAACAGTCGAGAAAGCTGGCAGGATGAGGTGCTACAATGTTGCTGGTAGTCTTCTTGCTACTTTGTTGAGGTTATGCAGGCGTCCTGGAGCAGTCAGCGGTAGATCCTTGGCAGAAGTCAAAGAGAGAAGTGCAGAGGAACTCTGGTGAACTCTTGCATTCAATATCTGGGAAGAAACCCACAGGAGAGACCCTAAATAGCCCTCAGAGAAGGATTGGCTACAGAGAGAGGTAAGCACCTATCAGGAGGGGTCTCTGATGCCACCTGCTGGCACTGTCCACTCAGAGGTCTCCATTGTGCCCTCACACCTCTGCATTCAAGATGGCAGAGGTCTGGGACACACTGGAGTAGCTCTGGGCACCTTCCCTGGGGAGGCGCTGGTCAGGGGAGTGGTCACTCCCCTTTCCTTTGCCCAGTTTCACGCCAGAGCAGGGCTGGGGAATCCCTGAACCGTTTTAGACTGGCATATGCAAGGAGGGCACCATCTATGCCCTTCAAAGCATTTCCAGAGGCCAGGAGAGGCTACTCCTCTCAGGCTCTTGTTTTTCCTTCCTTGGACTGGGCTGCCCAGGCCCCAGGGGGGCAGAAACCTGTCTGAGGGTTGGCAGCAGCGGTAGCTGCAGAGAAAACCCCAGAGAGTTAGTTTGGCAGTACCCAGGCTCTATGCTGGAGCCCCGGGGATGCATGGAATTGTCCCGCCAATATCAGAATGGTTTTGGGGTGACAATTCCATGATCCTAGACATGTTACATGGCCATATTCGGAGTTACAATTGTGAAGCTACATAGAGGCATTGACCTATATGTAGTTCACACGTGTAATGGTGTCCCCGCATTCACAAAGTCTGGGGAATTTGTCCTGAACAATGTGGGTGCACCTTGGCTAGTGCCAGGGTGCCCTCACACTAAGTGAAGGTTAGACATATAGGTGACTTGTAAGTTACTTAATGTAGTGTAAAATGGCTGTGAAATAACGTGGACGTTATTTCACTCAGGCTGCAGTGGCAGTCCTGTGTAAGAATTGTCTGAGCTCCCTATGGGTGACAAAAGAAATGCTGCAGCCCATAGGGATCTCCTGGAACCCCAATACCCTGGGTACCTAGGTAACATATACTAGGGAATTATAAGGGTGTTCCAGTGTGGCAATAAGAATTGGTAAAATTTGTCACTAGCCTGCAGTGACAATTTTAAAAGCAGAGAGAGCATAAGCACTGAGGTTGTGGTTAGCACATCCTCAGTGATACTGTTAGGCACCACACAGGGAACACATACAGGTCACAAACCTATGAGCACTGGGGTCGTGGCTAGCAGGATCCCAGTGACACATATCAAACACACGGACAACATAGGGTTTCCACTATGAGAACTGGGGCCCTGGCTAGCTGGATCCCAGTGAGTCAGTATAAACACCCTGACATATACTCACAAACAGGACAAAAGTGGGGGTAACAAGGTTAGAAAGAGGATACTTTCCTACATCCACTTTGCAATGAATTAGGTTACGTCTGGTGCCTTTCGAAGTCTCCTATCTCACAAAGGTAGTTATTGGTGCGCCCAGCCCTTTTGGGCATCCACCAGCTGCCAGAATTGATCTAGCATTGTTCATTCCAGGTTGTCTTGACACACCTGCCTAGCTATCTGTCCCCTTGATTGGTATCTCATGTAGAGGCCTGTTGAGGTTTGCTGGCACTTTCAATTATTGGACACTGCTGTTCTGACAAGGGAAAATGTATTTATGGGATTCCCACCAACATAAGCACTTGTCAACAACTATTCTAGTTGTTGATAATAATGTAGTAGGGAGCAAAATAAGAAGTTAAAACACTAGGGGGCATATTTATAATCCATTAACTTCATTATTTTTTACGTTAATGTGGCCCAACGAGGCCGAAATCCCTGCCCTGTATTTACAGAGTGGTGCAATGCATGCATTGCACCACTCTGTAACCCTTTGCACTGCATTATGCCTGCCCCAGGCATAATGAATGCAAAGGGAACATTCCCCTTTGAGGGGAGCCGGAAAAATGTTGCAATGAAATCTATGAGATTTCCCTGTGCCATTTTTTACGGCACTTTTAATGCCTTATCAAGAGCAGGCATTAAAAGGGGGCTTTGATTCTTTAGAATGGGCCCCTATGCACTCTGCAGGAGTAGCACCAATATTTTGGCTCTACTCCTGCAGAGTGATGCTCAATGTCATCTGTGTGAACTAATTTGTAACTAAACTCCTGTGAGAAATACACATGACAATCCTTGCACTTAATTTCATGTTTCTAATTCAAGTTTAAATATTTCCTCAAATTTTATATTGATGGCCCATTAAACATTCATCTCCATTTTCTGCTACATGTGTCTTGCCTTTCATGCTAATTCTGTAACATGTTCAAGTTTCTTTTCATGCATTATTCTGTTCACTGCTCTAATTTTGTCAAGATCATTGTGTGATCTGCTTCAAGTATTCTTTTCAAATCTGATCCCGGAGATTGTAGTGAAATGAGACCTGGAGTCTGTAATATATCAAACACTGCTGTTTCCAGTAATGACCAAATACATGGGTTGCCTTCTTCCCATCATCAAATAACAAAGCTTTATTACCCAAATTCTCCTTGTTTTCCTGACTTTTGTGGACCACGTTCAGCTTACTTCTTGTAAAATGTCCCAAATGACCCTAGTTATTATTATTATTATTATCATTGTTGTTGTTGTTATTATTATTATTATTATTATTATTATTATTATTATTATTATTCCAAACTGTTTATTTCGGATACAAAGATCCATGAAACACACTTAAATTCATGATGTCACATATTGATTAGAAGTATTAGACACAACAATATTACATACAATATAAAATTCTGCTTCTGTAATCACATAGTGAGTACTTAAAACAAATCAATTTGGCACACTAATTGTGATATATCACATAAAAGTGCTAAAAATAATAAAACTAGCACCCATAGAGAAACATCCTATGCATGCATCCTACAAGGATATGTATTACAGATTAAAATATAAAAGACAAAACAGAAAAAAAACTAAAAATCAAATTGAATGAAGACCATTTTTAAATGTTCCACATGATAACATTCCAATAATTTTATTGACATCAGTAGGAGATGCTTCTTTATGATAGGATCTCAAAATTACCGTTTACAAAAAAATTAACTTGGTTCCAATCAAAGCTAATTGGAGAGTGCTTATTTTGCCCTGAAAATTGAAATGACATGGCCTCCTCCCAAAAATAGATTTATTAGCTCAACATACATTACAGAAACCTGCTAAAACCTCCTAAAAGTCAATTAAGGAGGAGCCAAGAGCCCAAATTAGTCCAAATCAGAACCTATGATACTCTAAAATCTCAGAGCCGCCTTGTCTCGGACATATGCAACTATTAATAAAAATCAACTTATTCCAAACACTATGTAAGGAGTGGTGTTGGACTCTAAAATTCTTAGGGCGTCCTGATATTTCCTAACTCCTAAGTTATTGCAAATCAGACAAATCCATTTCCTTTTAGGCTTCTCGCAAGCTTTACAGAAGAATAAGACGTGCTCAATAGTTTCATTTCCATCCCTTTTGAATAATCTACAAACTGGATCATCTCTATTATAATTCTGTTGGTCTCATTTAGTAGTGAATGTCCTTACTTGAAGGGTATCGTACCAAAACTTCATATAGACTGTTTGTGCATGACTTGGTTAGACTTTATCTAACCACTCCTCAAAGCTGGAGTTTGGTTTAACATTTAAAAATTGGGAAGTCAACCTTCCAAGTTGATAATTTTGATGGAGATTACTAAGGAGGTGATCCCAGTACACTTGTTTCAAATAGTCCTTTGAATGCACTGTGAGAGTATGAGGTGTGTCCCAAAAAGAGTTAAGTCCAAGTTTAAAAAAACATTTCCTAACATGACAAAGGCTGCAAAAAGTTACATATTTATCAAGATCCAGCAACACAGTTAACGCTTCCCTATGATGGGTCCGATCTTGTGTCGTCCATAATCTGATCAATAAAGTATTTGCCTTAGAGCTGCTAGATGATCAATCTGTTTTAGATTCAAATCAAAGAACATTGGAATCAAAGGTGTTGAAGCAGATAATCCTAAAATAGCTCTCATCAACTTATTGACTTCCAGTGATAGTTGTTTCATATTAGTAATTCCCAACAGCTCTGCCCCATATAAAGTGGTAGCCTGAGCCTTATGTTTGTAAACCTCAAACACAGGAGATACTACTTATACTCGCATATTTCAATGTTTATTACTAATTGCTAGAGAGTTATGAAGGAGTAACATGTTTGCTTTATCCACTTGAGGGGCCCAAGATAACTTGGAATCCAACATCACACCTAGATAATCAACATTTTTCACACTCTCAAGTTTTTGACTTTGGATCATAAGGTTTCTCTTAAACCATCTATAGGGTTTGTTGGAAAATGGATTATCGGTAAGGGCAGGTAAGTACCTACACTTAGCAATAGGCCACTAACCTCCACTTAGGTCCAGTTAGGTCTCAATAAATTTAACCCAGCTCAACTCTTGGTAGCTGGTGATGAGCGACAAGGCTTAACTTAGGAGACAATTGTGTAAAGCATTTAAAGATCACAAAACAGAAAATAAGTAAAACACAAAACACTATAAAAATTTAACAGCAATTTATAACAATAGATTATATTTTTATCTTTAAAATTACACCACAACAATTAAAATCAGATAAGGGGAACCGGAGATATGAATTTTTAAAGAATTAGGGAATAGTTATACTTTTTGGTGCAAAACTGCACTAACACATTTTTGCACCAAAAAGTTTTGCACCGGCTTGCACCATTTTTTAGCACCAGCTGGGCACCATTTTTATGGAATGGTGCAAGCCAGTGCAAAGGGTAGGCTAGCGTAAAAAAAAGAAAATGACGTTAGGCAGGTTAGAGTGCAAATAAATGACTCTAACTAGATTAGTGTCATTTTTTTACGCTAAAGGGCATATTTATACTCTGTTTGCACTGAATTAGCGTTTTACTCTAATTCGGTGCAAAACTAACTCCAAATTTATACCTTGGTGCTAGATCCGTCTAGCGCCAAATGTATGGAGTTAAATTAAGTTTTTGGAAGTGGAAACCTACCTTGCCTTCATGAGATGCAAGGTAGGTATTCCCGTGCAAAACACGCCATATTTATACTCCCATGCAAAAATGGTGCAAGAGAGGGAGAAGGGGTACAAAAATTGTGCAAAGCTTGCTTTGCCCCATTTTTTAAAGCCTGGGTCAGGGCAGGCGTTAGGGGACCTGTGGGCCTATTTCCATGGCACCCCCACCCACACCAGAGGGACTGCGGAGGATGGGGACCCCATCCCAGGTAAGTACAGGTAAGATTGCATTTTATTTTTGAAAGTGCCGTAGGGGCCCTGAAATGGGCCACCATACATGGCACAGGGTGCAATGGCCCTGCCCAGGGGACCCTTGTCCTCTGTGCTGGCCATTGGGGTGGTGGGCATGACTCCTGCCTTTTGTGAGCAGGAGTCATGTGGCATGGTAGGTTTAGCACCATAAAATGACGCTAATCTGGTTAGAGTAATTTGTTGTTTTTTTACTCTAACCTGCCTAAAGTAATTTTTTGGTGCTAAACCCTCTTCTTCTATGCCGCCAGCCCCACCCGACTAAAGTTATTTTTTTTTACTCTAGCCTACTCTTTGCACCGGCTTGCACCATTCCATAAATATGGTGCCCCGCTGGTGCACAGAAATGGTGCAAGCTGGTGCTAAACTTTTTGGTGCAAAACTGAGTTAGTGAAGTTTTGCAGCAAAAAGTATAAATAAGGGCCAATGTTTTGTAAGTTTGTACAACTTTTGCTTCAAAAAATGACATTAATGCGGCGCAAAAAAATGATAAATCAGGGCCTTGGTGCTAGACGGGTCTAGCACCAAAGTATAAATATAGAGTTGGTTTTGCACCAAATTAGAGTGAAAAAAATGACGCTAATTTGGTGCAAACAAAATATAAATATGCCCTAGAGTTTAAATATGACCCTAAATATGGCGTTAAGGCCATAGAGTCATTTTGTGCATGGGAACACCTACCTTGCATCTCATTAGGGCAAGGTAGGTCTCCACTTCCAAAAATGACTTTAACTCCATAAATTTGGGACTAGACGGGTCCAGCACCAAAGTATAAACATGGAGTTAGTTTTGCACCGAATTAGAGTTAAACAAAATTACGCTAATTCGGTGCAAACAGAGTAAAAATATGCCCCTTAATGCTTTCCAGCACATAGAAGCAACTAGCGCTCAAAGGGTTAAAAAAGGTCACACTGGAAAGGAACAAAATCCAGATTTCAGGCCACTCATGAGGTAACACTGTCACACTTACTTTCAGAATTGTTTCTTGATTCAGTAAAGTGGTCCAAAGTGCCAGCCAAGGGTTCAGAGGCTCTAGTTTGCCTCTTGGGTCTGGGACTACAACTCCCACAATGCACCTCTTCAACTTATGGAGTTGTTCCAAACATCTCCACACTTATGGATCTTCTTCCAGAGGTCCTTTGTGGGTCTTTGAAGTGTTCACAACTTGATCCAAGGTTCCAGAAGCTCTGAGTTACCCTTGGGAGTTGGTACTACAATTCCCAGAATGCACCTAGTCAGACTCCTCAAATGGCCACTGAACGCTGGTCACCTGAGCGCTGCTTGCAGGACTCGATGCAGGGGACTCTGGGCAGCTCCTTTGTACCAGTGGCAAACAGGGAGTCCCTTCTTGAAGCAGTAGAAGAAAGGCAAAGTCCTTTTAGTGGTGAAGCCCAATTGTGCAGATGGTGCAGTCCTTCAGAGTGCAGTGTCTAGGTAGGGGTCAGGGGTCCAGCAGGGCAGTCCTTCTTCTTCTGATGTTCTTCCTTGTTGGGACCTGGTAGGGAACTGAGGTGTTGGTTCAGCTCTAACATATTTATCCTTGCTCCTGGGTGAAAAACAGGGGGTCCTGGTTTTCCAGTCAGGTGCAGGGTCCTTCCCCAGGTGATGACCACTTCCTGGGACGTGTGGCACAAATCAATCCCAGGGAGCAACATTCCTCAAAAATCCATCATGGCTGAAACTGATTGGTGGAGGTTACACCTGGCTGAGCCCACCCACTGGTGTGGCTAAAAATCCTAAACACACCCTTCTCCTGCCCTCTCCTAATCTAATCAAGGGGGCACCTAATTGAATGGGGTTGCAGGATGTGAAGAAGTTGCTGGGTTACTCCAAATGTCCTTCCCTGCCTTTGAAGACCAGCTTGGCAGCCCTCCCCTTCCTGCTTCCCCATTTGCTGAGGTAGGTCTCCTTCCCTATGCATATTCCTTCGTGTTCAGCCCATGCTACTTCACACCTCATCAAGGCAACCTGGCCAGGCTGCCAGATACTGGCCAATCAGAGCAGACCACTACAGAGCTAAAATTGGCAAATTTTTAGGCAGAGTTTAAAACTCTTTACCTGAGCAAGTTATATTAAATCCAACAATTGTAATTTGTGGGATTTATTATAACAAGTAATTTGATACCCAACTTGATATATCGGACACTTAAGGGGACTTTATAAATTAAAATAAAGTCTCCCCATTCTAGCCTATAGAGGCCTTTCACTACAATGAGGGAAAAATGAATTTTAACTCACCATGGCTTATAAAACTATTTTTATAAGGCCCCTGCTTATATTTACAGGGCACCCAGACCCTGGGGCACATAGGCACACCTTAGGGGTGACTTATATGTAAAAACAAGGTAGTTTAAGACTTTGGAAGTACTTTTAATCTTTTAATTCCAGTCGAATTTGCATGTAACTTTAAAAGCAGCAATCAAGGCAGGCCTGCCTTTAAAATGACCCTGGGGTGCACTATCTATGCTGGGGATCCTAAACCTACATGCCCTACCATATACTAGGGACTTATAGGTAGGTTGACATAGCCAATTATAATTAGCCTAATTTGCATACTTATTTTTATAAAGAACACAGGCCCTGGGACTGATTAGCAGTACCAGTGGCACCATCAGACTCAGGAAAACACCAGCAAAAAGTGAAAAATGGGGGCAAAAAGTTAGGGGGCCTCTGCAATCAGCCGTGTTTTCTCTCATGGTTTGACAATCAGATATTAAGTCTTTTGTACATTAATTTCTAACCCTTTTAGCATGCAATATTCATTGATTTCTTCCTAATAAACGTTGCAAGCCCAAAGACATCAAA
The DNA here is from genome assembly GCF_031143425.1 of Pleurodeles waltl. Taxonomy (NCBI): domain Eukaryota; kingdom Metazoa; phylum Chordata; class Amphibia; order Caudata; family Salamandridae; genus Pleurodeles; species Pleurodeles waltl. The sequence continues at coordinate 448,649,313 of NC_090439.1, read as the reverse complement.
GTAGTATCATCCACAAGGAGAAGTGCAGGGACAAAGTCCCCGCATAATTTAGGGGGGCTTGGACACACTGCTTAAGTTGGCCGACTAAATTGTTGATGTAGAGTAAGAATAGGGTTGGTGCGAGCACACACCCCTGTCTCACTCCCCTAGTAATAGGGATAGTTTCTATTAGTTCACCATTCAGGCCCCACTGAATCTTTGCATAATTGCCCTCCTTCAACTTGATTACCTGGAATATGAGATCTTCTGGGATACCCTGTTTCCTTACTGAGGGCCATAAAGAACGTCTTGGGACCAAATCAAATGCAGCACGTAGATCTATGAATGCAATGTAGAGATGACTTCCCTTTAGTTTGGTATATTTCCACATGGTACATAGAAGCATGAACCCTGTTAAATTGTTGATTTGTGGCCCAAAGCCTGTTTGGTAGGGTGTTAAGATGTTACCTTCCTCCTTCCAATCAGCTATTTTGTTTAGTAGCTGCCTGGCATAGATTTTTTGTAGCACATCTATGAAGCTAATCGGCCTATAAATTTTAGGCTTCTGCCTGACAACTTTTTTGTAAATCGGAATAATTTCCACACGTTTCCACATTTCGGGGACAAGGACCCCAAATGCTACTGGTATGCTAATTAGATTTATGAATGGAGCCCATATTTCAATCATGTGTCTGATTAGGTTCCACAGGATCTTATCCAAACCCAGGGCTTTGCCCAGTTTTCTAGCCTCAGTGGCCACCACCATCTCCTCTAGACTAAAGCTGGTTTCAATTGCTATAGCCTTGGTTGGCTGTCCCCTGGAGCAATGGGAGTGTTGAGAGTGCACAAGTGGTTCAGAATAGAGATCAGTCAAACCATGTAACAGGATCTAAATAATGCTCGGTGTTAGATACCCCCTCTTTGCTTCCATGGGTATCTATCCTCCAGTAAGTTACTGTGTCTTTATGCTTGGCGGCATAGAGAAGATCAGCCAAATTCTGTTCTTCACAATTTTTCTCTGCATTAATCAAAGCATTTTTGTGACTAGCCCTTGCCTCTCGACTAGCCCTTACCTCCCGATTATTATTATTTTTATTATTATTATTATTGTAATTATTATTATTATTGTTATTATTATTATTGTTTAGCATTTGTAAAGCACATCTATTACATCAAATGTATTGTGGGGCTCCCCTCTTATAGAACACCACTAGTCAGTCAGTGGGCCCTTAACATTCATTGTATGGGAAGATCCACGTTTTCAGTGTCCTCCTAAATTGAAATAAATCCTGACTATTAATCAAAGGTGCTGGTAGCTTATTTCAGAGCTGTGCCACCTTAACTGAGAATGCTTGCCCTATCTGTATTAATTTTCAAAATGTAGGAATGCATGTAGAAGATTTGCAGTGGACAAACATATGTTCCTTGAAGGCACATATCACTTGAATTTCCTCTGCAGGGGTATGGGACCCTTTTCCTGGCTCAGAAAACTATGCATAATTATTTAAATGCTGTTCTTTCCTTTACTGGGAGTCAGTGGGACTATTTGAGTGATATGAGGAACATGATATTCTTGGCTGGTTTAGTGCTAGTTTTGTGGCTGCTGCTTGTACTATGTTTAGTCTTTTTATTAATATTAAAAAAATGCAATATATATTACAAGCCAAGAAAAATGGGCACCCATGGGCAGCCTCTCAACTTATGTGATGTTGGGCAAGTCATTCTGCATGAGTCATTTGGAATCCAATGCACCACCTATACTTGCCCTAATAATTTCCAACTGGGCCTTTGGCAATAGAACTGGCCAATAATAATCCTAAACATTTATATCAACCCATGCTCTAGACAAAATCTTAATCCAGCTAATAATTTAAGAAGTGGTAACTCAAGAAGAATGGATGTGCGTTGAGTAATACCATTAGAAACTTAAAAATGAAGCTGTATTAATACAATAGACCACGTTCTCCTCTGCACTTTAGAGGCCCTTTGATTTTGGGCACTCAACAGGTGCTGCCAAGGTGATAACCCAGTGACTGCTTGTAGCCGGCTATCGGATATCCCGTCACGGAATCGGGAACGGTGTACCGATTCTGCTTCGTGGACGACGCCCCGCCCGGATGTCATGGCAACGTAGACGCCAGAAAAATCTGGGTTCCCGAAAGAGTAGAAAGGGAGAACGGACTTCACGCGCGGCGCGCAGAGAGAGAAGAAAATGCCGACGGAGGAGAAAAAGGAGGGGACGAACGAACGGAGGACAGAAGAAGAAACTTGAACAGCGAAGAAATCCTGGAGGCAAGCGACCAAGGGCGGATCAAGAGCAAGAGGAGACCCGAAGGACGCGGACGTGGCTTAACAAGGTATGGTCCTTTGTAAAGGACAACTTCTGGCAAAAGGGGAAAGTGAAAACAGGAGAGGGGAGGGGAGAGATAGTACAGGGAGAGGGGAAGGGGAATTTGGAGGGAGAGGAAGAGGAAAGGGACATTAATAAGGTGAAAGAAGAGCACGAAGAAATAGGACATCTGAAAGAAGAGCACGAAGATATAGGACACCCATAGGGGAAAGAACCGAAATCCGGAATTCAAAGAGCACTACACAGAAAGAATTAAAGAGCACCCAGGGGTAGAAACCTCACTCTAAGAAGACACTAAGAGGTGATTGTTTTCTGCACACTCTGATTTTCAAGTTCAACACACTTTCCAAAGGGGAGTCTCTCTCTCTCTCTCTCTCTCTCTCTCTCTCTCTCTTTCTCTCTCTCTCTCTTTCTCCCTTTCTCTCTCTCTCTCTCTCTCTCTCTCTCTCTCCTGTACTATTAATACTACCCGTACCTCTATACCATCCCGACTTACCCTTATCTCCATTCCTATTATTTCCGGTGCGTCTGGGAGCCAGAGAAGAACATCTTCGCCAGTCAAGAGGGGACCTGGAAAGAGAGAAGAGACATTCTATTATGGAGAGCACACCACCTATATATTATTGAAGAATTTCACATATCGTTAAAGAACTTTAAATAAAATCACTAATTCTAACCCACTCGAGCATCCTAGTCCTTATTATCGCCACACCGACGGCCACACTGCTACAAGAAAATCGCTCAAATCTGAGACCGTCTTGGGCTATATTTTTGTCATGCTTCCCATGTTTAATAGAATTGTTAGTTGTAACATAGGTGAAAGATGTGAGAGTGATCATTCACCTCAGATCATTAGGATCAAGAATTCTAATAAATTTGTATATGCTTACGATGCCATCTGTACTCAGGATGTCGGCAGACAGTCGAAAAGGGTAAGATTCTCTACACCTGCTTCGGCAGAATAGAAGTAGACCAGTATGACATTAAATTAGGGCCATGACGATCCAATCAGGGCGTGACAAATTATGTTAGATTAACTCAAAAGCCATCTCTCAAAATGTATTGAACAACCCCGCAGAAGTCTCAATTAAGAACAATTTAAAGTTTTACTGGAAAACTTTAAGGCTCCAAAGACCAGCAAAGACAACTCAAATAAAAACTATCAATACTCATCCCGATCCTGCATTCTAGCAAGAAAAATTCTGCGAGCTAAGCAAGAATCTAAAAAAGCAGTCTCTTTGGCAAAAAGTTCTCAAACTGAAAAGGGTTGGATTGACATCATGCAGGCTTGTAAAAGCAATAATCCTACAGCTTGGTGGTCATTGATCAATCAACTAGACAGAGTTCTGACTGATACTATAAATAACAATGTCACTGAAACAACATGGGTGAGGCATAGTGAATTCTTATATAAAAGTGAAGATCCAAGCCCTCTTCCATTGCACAATGATAACTGCACAATCACCTTATCCTTCTCTGTGAATGACGTTAAGGGAAACATTGAGAAATGTAGAAGGGCTGGGGCACCTGGCCCAAATGGACTTCCTGCAGGTATTTACAAACAACATTGCAATTTTTGATGTGCATGTCTCTACTCTTTGTTCATCTTTTGGCTAAAGGAAAAGGTTGTCCTGAAATCATGGTGTAGCTCAATCTTCCAACCCATCTACAAGAAAGGGAGTTACAATTCCCCTTACCGCTATCGTATGATCACCCTTTTGGATGTAGAAGCTAAAATCTTTAGTAGCTTATTATTGGCAGAGCTGGACGCCTGGGCAGAAAGGGATAAATGAATTGCATTCAATCAAAATGGATTCCACAGATAATCTAGTTGCACTCTCAATTATTGCTGAGAAATATATCATTAACAGGAAGCAGCTGTTATTCCTGCTTGGTGGAATTTTCCAAAGCATTCAATCATGTCAACCATAATCTCTCATGGAGAATGCTGGCCGACTGGAACATTCCAGCAAACCTACTAAATGCCATTCAACTATTGTACTCAAACAACTTGGCAATGGTCAAACTTGGCTCAAACAATGGTTAGAGGTCCAAAATAGCATTGAAAAGGGGCCTGAAACAAGGATGTGTCCAGTCCGCACTGCTCTTTCATCTGTTTATATCGGACTTGAGTGTGCCTCTAGACGTTGCCAGATCTCATCCCCCAAAACTGGGACATCGGCTGATGACCTTGTTACAATAAGTGGATAATGTACTTTGGTTAAACTTCACAGGCACTAGACTCCAGAGGCTCTTAAACAATCTTCATGCCTAATGTGTCAAAAATGAAATGGTGGTGAACCTCTCAAAAACTCAGATCATAGTATTCGGAAGGTCTGGAAGAAAGGTAACTTGTTTCTAAGTGGTCTGCCAGTTTCAAAAGGCACTTGTTATAAATATCTTGGTGTTTGGCTGCAGGAACGTCTATCCTTCCACTTAAATCTAAATTCAATAAAGCCAAAGACTGCCTCGTTATTGCAGCCTTTCAATCCTTACTTCAAAAAGTACAAAGTTCAACCTTGGTGCCCCTTCTTGTCGTGATAAAAGCCACATTTATTCCAACAATTAGTTTAGGTTCAGTGGCCTTTCCGGGGAAGCCTGGGACCTCGCTCAACTGCACAAAGCAAAGCATTTTGCACTCTTTTTTGTCTACTGCAAAGCACAGCTCTGGCTCAAGTGCAGCTAGGTTTTTGGCCGACTAAATCAAGTATTAATACAACATGGTTCACTACTTAAGTACATGTCATTACTAAGGCTAGCCAACAGATCGTCTTTGCATGCTGAAATATGGGAAGAAATCCAAATGGCATCTCCAAAAACAAACAGTTGGGCTCAGGCTTTTGTTTTAGCTATGGAAGTCCTTGAGGTAAACAATGTATGTGAGGTAACACTGTTGTATACCCTCTTCAAAACAAGCTTGAACAAGAAAATAAATATTTGATGGCTGAAGGACAAGAGAGATTTTAGTAAAAGAAGCCATGCGTGGACAGTGATCGGCTCTTACAAACAACCCAACCAGCGACCATATTTAACTATTTTAATGCGTTTTTTTTTATTGAAATCAAGTTTCTTCAAGCACACTTCGGTTAGGTGAAACTAATGATCGCTCTCCAAAACGGATAAGAAAACCTTCAAGTTTTAAAGGCAGGATATGTCGATTCATATGGAAAGTTTGACTCATATCGCCACTACTTGTCCCAAGCTGCTAATTGAAAGTAAGGCTTTGCTGCATAATTTTTTAACAGTATGGTATTAGAAAATGCCATCATGCCTTTCTCTTTTGTCTTAAAGGCGAATGTCCCCGAATAATTGCAGCTTTTGCAAAATGCATTACAAAGGCCGATATGCTGCTATTGGATAACGACCCAAAGGCTGTAATGAGAAGGAAACATGACCAATAGCTCCTCTCTTTTAGCCTCGCTTTTATTTCAGCATTTTACTTTCATTTCATGGCATCGGTTTCATAAGGTCGTGATGAAGAATACCAAGGTCTGAAGAAATTCGAGATTCGTGGGGAGAATATTCAGGATTACCATGTTTAGGTGCTTTTGATCACAAAGGTGTACATTTTTGTGAATTTTGCTCCAATTTTGCATCAATTGTTGGGCCTTACGGACAGGTCATTGGGAGATAAAATGTTTTTTTGTATATCATTGGAAGAGTAGTGAGAAGTAAATACTCCCTACTCCTACTGAAACTGTATTACACATGTTATTGTGTCATCATTGCACTTTATATTTGGTATTATGCAAGAAGCATTGAGATAATAGGCATCATGGATAACAAGAGGGTATGCGGTATCGTTGCCTGTAAAGAGTTTTCCCTTAGCATGTTAATTATGTTAGGTCTGACTTTTCTCACTCTTCTTGCTACTACGAGCCCCCTAGGCGGAAGCATAACAATATAAGTAGGGATTGAATTAGGTAATGTTAGATTTTATTATTTGTGCTGTGCATTTATGGTTTTTATTAAGTGAAATAGGCCTGATTTTATATTCTGATGCTCCCAGTAACAGCGCATTGCAGTAACCAAGACTGCTTAAGGTAGTGCATTGTACTATCAGTGTGCTTAACAGTGTGGGTCGTACAGGTAAACGTTTCCTCACTTTGCAGAGTAATGCAAAGCAGGTAGCCGCCATCTCACTGAAAATGGCTCTCCATGGATATCTTGTAATCAAAGATGACCCCAAGATTTGAGCTATCTGTGATGCTTCTAAATTTCCATCATTTGTCAATGGTCAGAAATTGGTTGATGGTTCCCTGAAGAATTAATTGGCTGAGCAAAAAATAATTTTGGGTTTGTCACCATTAAACTTTAAGGAGTTGTTGCTTAGCCATTTCACAATGTCCTTCAGACAGTTATGCAATGAATCTAGTGATTTCGGCATGTTGTTTCTTAGGAGAATCAGTTGAGTGTTATCTTCATAATTACCAAGGCTGATACCATAGAGTTTAGGCTTTCAGAAATGTCAAAAATCACTTACTCACACATCATTCCAGCATTTTCACAGGAATTGGTAATTGAGATATCGGTCTTGTTGGAAATGGCTCTTTTTGCAGGATCATCTCTAAACTTTTTGCCTTCTTCCTCCTAGTTTTTCTGACTGGTTTTTGTTGGCTATAGGACTCTGTGCACTGCTAACCAGTGCTAAAGTGCATATGCTCTCTGTGTAAATTGTATTGTTGATTGGTTTATCCATGATTGGCATATTTGATTTACTAGTACATCTCTAGTAAAGTGCACCAGCGGTGCACAGGGCCTGTAAATTAAATGCTACTAGTGGGCCTGCAGCATTGGTTGTGCCACCCAGATTAGTAGCCTTGTAAACATGGCAAAGACCTGCCTCTGCAGTGTCTGTAGGTGCATTTTTAATCGATCAATTCGACTTGGCAAGTGGACCCACTAGCCAGGCTTAAACCTTCCCTTTTCATACATGTAAGGAACAGCTAAGGTAGGCCCTAGGTAACCCCATGGGCAGGGGGCAGTGTATGTTAAATGTGGGACATGTATTGATGTGCTGTACGTGTCCTAACAGTGAAATACAGTCTTCACTGTTGCAAGGTCTATCTCTCTCATAGTTTAACATGGTGTAGGATAGTACTATCTTGCCTGGCATGTTACCCCCATATTTCACTGTATATATGTTGTTTTAGTGTATGTGTCACTGGGACCCTGCCAGCCAGGGCCCCAGTGCTCATAAGTGTGCCCTGTATGTGTTCCCTGTGTGATGACTAACTGTCTCACTGAGGCTCTGCTAACCAGAACTTCAGTGGTTATGCTCTCTCTGCTTTCTAAATTGTCACTAACAGGCTAGTGACCAATTTCACCAATTCACATTGGCATACTGGAACACCCTTATTAATTCCCTAGTATATGGTACTGAGGTACCCAGGGTACTGGGGTTCCAGGAGATCCCTATGGGCTGTAACATTTCTTTTGCCACCCATAGGGAGATCTGACAATTCTTACGCAGGCCTGCCACTGCAGCCTCAGTGAAATAACGTCCATGTTATTTCACAGCCATTTACCACTGCACTTAAGTAACTTATAAGTCACCTATATGTCTACCCTTCACCTGGTGAAGGTTGGGTGCAAAGTTACTTAGTGTGTGGGCACCCTGGCACTAGCCAAGGTGCCCCCACATCGTTCAGGGCAAATTCCCCGGACTTTGTGAGTGCGGGGACACCATTTCACGCGTGCACTATACATAGGTCACTACCTATGTATAGCGTCACAATGGTAACTCCGAACATGGCCATGTAACATGTCTAAGATCATGGAATTGTCACCCCAATGCCATTCTGGCATTGGGGAGACAATTCCATGATCCCCGAGTCTCTAGCACAGACCCGGGTACTGCCAAACTGCCTTTCCCGGGGTTTCACTGCAGCTGCTGCCAACCCCTCAGACAGGTTCCTGCCCTCCTGGGGTCCAGCCAGGAAGGCAGAACAAAGGACTTCCTCAGAGAGAGGGTGTTACACCCTCTCCCTTTGGAAAAAGGTGTCAGGGCTGGGGAGGAGTAGCCTCCCCCAGCCTCTGGTAATGCTTTGATGGGCACAGATGGTGCCCATCTCTGCATAAGCCAGTCTGCACCGGTTCAGGGATCCCCCAGCCCTGCTCTGGCATGAAACTGGACAAAGGAAAGGGGAGTGACCACTCCCCTGACCTGCACCTCCCAGGGGAGGTGCCCAGAGCTCCTCCAGCGTGCCCCAGACCTCTGCCATCTCGGATTCAGAGGTGTGCTGGCACACTGGACTGCTCTGAGTGGCCAGGGCCAGCAGGTGAAGTCAGAGGCTCCTTCTGATAGGCTCTTACCTGTGTTACTAGCCTATCATCCTTCCTAGGTAGCCAAACCTCCTTTTCTGGCTATTTAGGGTCTCTGCTTTTGGGAATTCTTCAGATACCGAATGCAAGAGCTCACCAGAGTTCCTCTGCATCTCTCTCTTCACCTTCTGCCAAAGGATCGACCGCTGACTGCTCAGGACGCCTGCAAAACCGCAACAAAGTAGCAAAGACGACTACTGCAACCTTGTTTCGCTTATCCTGCCGCCTTCTCGACTGTTTCCTGGTGGTGCATGCTCTGGGGGTAGCCTGCCTCCTTTCTGCACCAGGAGCTCTGAAGAAATCTCCTGTGGGTCGACGGAATCTTCCCCCTGCAACCGCAGGCAACAAAAGACTGCATCACAGGTCCTCTGGGTCCCCTCTCAGCACGACGAGCGTGGTCCCTGGAACTCAGCAACTCTGTCCAAATGACTCCCACAGTCCAGTGACTCTTCAGTCCAAGTTTAGTGGAGGTAAGTCCTTGCCTCCCCACTCTAGACTGCATTGCTGGGTACCGCGGGATTTGCAGCTGCTCCGGCTCCTGTGCACTCTTCCAGGATTTCTTTTGTGCACAGCCAAGCCTGGGTCCCCGACACTCTAACCTGCAGTGCACAACCTTCTGAGTTGTCCTCTGGCGTCGTGGGAGTCCCTTTTGTGTCTTCAGGTGGACTCCGGTTCACTCCTCTTCCAAGTGCCTGTTCTGGTACTTCTGCGGGTGCTGCCTGCTTTTGTGAGGGCTCCCTGACTTGCTGGGCACTGCCTCTGTCTCCTCATCCAAGTGGCAACATCCTGGTCCCTCCTGGGCCACAGCAGCATCCAAAAACCCTAACCGCGACCCTTGCAGCTAGCAAGGCTTGTTTGCGGTCTTTCTGCGTGGTAACATGCCTGCAAGCTTCTTCACGACGTGGGACATCCATCCTCCAAAGGGGAAGTTTCTAGCCCTCTTCATTCTTGCAGAATCTACAGCTTCTACCATCCGGTGGCAGCTTCTTTGCACCCTCAGCTGGCATTTCCTGGGCATCTGCCCACTCTCGACATTGTCGCGACTCTTGGACTTGGTCCCCTTGTTCCACAGGTATTCAGGTCCGGAAATCCACTGTTGTTGCTTTGCTGGTGTTGGTCTTCCTTGCAGAAACCCCCTATCACGACTTCTGTGCTCTCTGGGGGTTATAGGTGCACTTTACACCTACTTTTCAGGGTCTTGGGGTGGGCTATTTTTTTAACCCTCACTGTCTTCTTACAGCCCCAGCGACCTTCTACAACAAGCTCACATAGGTTTGGGGTCCATTCGTGGTTCGCATTCCACTTTTGGATTATATGATTTGTGTTGCCCCTATACCCATGTGCTCCCATTGCAATCTATTGTAACTTTACACTGCTTGCATTACTTCCTTTTGCTATTCCTGTATATTTTTGGTATTGTGTACATATATCTTGTGTATATTTGGCATCCTCATACTGAGATACTTTTGGCATATTGTCATAAAAATAAAGTACCTTTATTTTTAGTATATCTGTGTATTGTGTCTTCTTATGATATTGTGCATATGACACCAATGGTATAGTAGGAGCTTTGCATGTCTCCTAGTTCAGCCTAAGCTGCTCTGCTATAGCTACCTTCTATCAGCCTAAGCTGCTAGAAACACCTCTTCTACACTAATAAGGGATAACTGGACCTGGTACAGAGTGTAAGTACCCCTTGGTACCCACTACAAGCCAGGACAGCCTGCTACATTGGTGGTGTCGGTGGGATAAGTACTTGCAACTACTTACCACTTTGTCATTGTGTACTTTTCATAAGAGAATAATATACAAAACAAGTTCAGTGTATGTACACCTAACCAAAAAGTTTTGCTTCTCTTCTCTTACACTATCTTCTAAGTGCTGAAAAGTACTCCTAAAACTTTCAAAAAGTTTCAATGCAAGAGCTCACCAGAGTTCCTCTGCATCTCTCTCTTCACCTTCTGCCAAAGGACGCCTGCAAAACCGCAACAAAGTAGCAAAGACGACTACTGCAACCTTGTATCTCTTATCCTGTCGCCTTCTCGACTGTTTCCTGGTGGTGCATGCTCTGGGGGTAGCCTGCCTCCTTTCTGCACCAGGAGCTCTGAAGAAATGTCCTGTGGGTCGACGGAATCTTCCCCCTGCAACCTCAGGCAACAAAAGACTGCATCACAGGTCCTCTGGGTCCCCTCTCAGCACGATGAGCGTGGTCCGTGGAACTCAGCAACTCTGTCCAGCCTCCTACACATGGGGGCTGCCTTTAAATAGTCTTAAAGTGCAGATTCACTTTGAAAGCAGATAGAAATATGGAGTTTGGGGTCTCTGAACTCACAATTTAAAAATACATATTTTAGTGAAGTTGGTTTTTAGATTGTTAGTTTGTAAATACCATTTTTAGAAAGTAAGCATTTTATTGCTTAAAACATTCTGTGACTCTGCCTGTTTGTGGATTGCCTGTCTGGGTCAGTACGACAGTTGAGCTGTTTGTGAATCCCTTCTAGACAGTGGGACAAAGGGAAATGGGGTGTAGCCTGCATATCCTGATGAGCCATCTCTGCTAAAGTGGAGAGAGGAGTGGTCACTTACACCTGAATGTGTTGTGCCTGCCATCTCACACTGCAGTCTCCAACCCCCTTGTGTGTGTCTGGAGCCTGGCCTGGGCAAGGCAGGATCTTGCAAACAAGAGAGTCTCCCCTTTGAAGTGTGCCTACTTCAAAGACAGAAAGAGTAGTGGACCCAAAATCCCAGACATTAGATTTTCTTCAAGATCACTTCTGGAACCAAGAGAATCCTCTGCCAAGGAGAAGAGTTGAAGAGCTAAGGAGGAGTGCTGCCTCTGCCTGTGACTGTGCTTTGTTGGGCTATGCTGCAGTTGCTGCTTCTGCGTGTGAAGGGGGACAAAGACTGGACTTTGTTGTATATTTCTGCTTGTGAAGAATCTCCAAGGGCTTGAGTTGAACTTGCCTCCTGTTTTGAAGTCTCAGGGCCATCAAAGACTCCCTCTGCTAACATCTGGACTCTCTGCTGAGACTCCTGCCCTTCATAGTGGTGTGCTATCCAGTCCCTGGGCCCTTGAAAGGTGGCGTTGGCAGACAAGAGCTGAAAATCCTCGCACAGAACGCTGTGCAGGGAAATTTATGACGCACCATCTGCAACGCAGCTGATAAACGATGAGCCACCGGCTTCGTGGCTAAAATTGATGCTCCACCTGCATCGCGGCTGGGAGATTAATGCATCGTGGCTAGAGAAACGATGCACAACACCGTTTGCAGCTTCTGATAACAATGCAAACTCCACTCAGTGCTGTTTTCTAACACCGTGCAACAGGATTTTCCACGCATCGTCCCTGGGCGTCAAAGTCAACCCGACCCTGTACGGATACAAGGTGCCCTGTTCGGAAATCAATGCATTGCTCTCTTGTGAGGGAGAAAAATTACGCATTGCTGACCCAACCAGAGAAGAAATGATGCACGGCCTCCCTTGCGAGGAATGAATCGGCGCATCGTTGCCTTTTCTGATGTACGCTCACCCATGTGGCTTTATTTTTGACACTAACCAGGTACTTTGTGCAAAATCATTGTTTCCATTGTTTTCTATGGAATAAGATTCTTATTCTTTTGAAAATTCATATTTTAACTTGTGTATGTTGGATGTTTGCCATTTTTGTGTTGTTTGATTTAGATAAATATTACCTATTTTCTAAAGTAGTGTGGTGTCCATTTTGTAGTGTTTTCACTGAGTTACTGTGTGTGCTGGTACAAATACTTTACACATTGCTTCTGAAGATAAGCCTGTCTGCTTGTGCCAAGGTACCAAGGGGGTGAGCGGGGGTTAATTGAGGGTGATTCTCCTTTACCCTAACTAGAGTGAGGGTCCTTGCTTGGACAGGGGGTAACCTGACTGCCAACCAAAGACCCCATTTCTAAAAGGTCTATAATTAGTAAGCATAGAGGGATCGACTTTAGGCGTTTTTACTAGAGAAGTGCTCATGTAATTTTCCAGGCCTAAGGGACTTGGCCTATTTGCAGCTAGTGATTACATATTGTTAATAGTGCAGTATAAAGATCCTTGGCTAAGCATTTCCATATTCTAGGCAGTAGAGGGTGCAGTAGAGAGCCTGATGAAATAGATATTGCTGTACATCTAAAACTTTGCTCTGTTATTACGTCAAAGGTCTCAAACTTATTAGTGGATCTGCTTGAGATATCAGCCACCCTGAAATCACCCAGTGATGGCTAATCTATCGTTGGAGTAGTCTTTTCCATATCCACTATAATCTTGTTAAATTTGCTCTTAATGAACATTGCTAAGTCATCACAGAGTACTTGACAGAACGTAACTGTTTGTTTAGTGTAGTCTGTGTTCATCAGTTCCCGCATGATGTCAAATACCTTTTTTGACCTTTTTGCAGCCTCTACGACTGTCTTATTATAATAACTCCTTTTTGCTTTGTGTGCTTCTTTCTTATATGCACTTAGCATGACTTTTAATAAATGTTTATCCTCCTCTGTGTAGGGTTTTTTCTATATCCTTTCTAACTCTTTACATGCTTGTTTTGTTTCTTTCTGTAGTTCTGTGTACCAAGGTACTGAAGGCTTTTGATGAGTTTTACCCTTTTTAATAGATATTACATGGTCCAGCTTCTTTAAGATCTTTACATATAAGATTTTGTAGATAGCACCTATTGTGTTTGTGGCATCAAAGCATGTTTCCAGGCCGAATAACTTCCCAACTTCTGGTTTATTCAAATCATGCCATGCTCTGATTTTCTTTGTCTTGGTAGGTTCTTCATTCAGAATGAAATGTTTGAATCCATTTATAGCAAAGACCACCAATGCATGGTCAGTCCAGCTCAAGGAGGTAATGCCCTCTACCAAGTTTGAATCTTTTGATGAGATCATAAGATCAAGGGCCACATGTACGAATGTGAGGTTTTGCGACTCGCAAATTGCGGGTCATAGCGAGTCGCAAAACCTGATGTACAACAGTGTCAATGACACAGTTTGCGATTCCCAATGGGGTTGCAAATGATCTACCTCATAATACTCATGTGGTAGGTCGCAATTTGAGACCCCATTGGGAATGGCCGCCCTCACAGGGATGGTGGCATGCCAGGGACAGCAGACCACCATGTCTGTGACTTCTTTTAAATAAAGCAGTTTTTGTTTTTGAAATGCAGCCCGTTTTTCTTAAAGAAAAACGGGATGCATTACAAAAACAAAAATGAAAAGTTTTCTTTTCATTTTTTAAGATCAGGCAGTGGTCCATGGGACCACTGCCTGCTGTGAACAAAAATGTTCACTTCCATTCACAAAGGGGAAAGGGTCCCATTGGGACCCCATCCTGTTTGCGAATGGGTTAGCACCAGTTTGAAAATGGTGCATTATCTCACATGACCCTTGAAGATCTCTACAGGATTGTGACAGCTCATCCCCTATCCACATATTAAAATGCCACTGAAGAAAGTGATTAGAGTGTGTGACGGCAATGCTTGAAATCAACTCAATAAAAGGTAGTAAAAAGGGGCTTATCAGTCCTGATCGTCGATAACATAGGATTCCAGAGAATACATTACCCATTATTCCAATTCCCACCATTTTGTCTAGGTGTGGACTGGTGATATTCCAATTTTCTTTAAAAATTACCACAACACTGCCCCCTCTTCTAGCCTCTCTCAGTCAGTGCAGGCCTTTATAACCTGGTGGACATATCCATCAACAATCAACATCTGAATCTTGTGAGGCCCATGTATCTGTAAGGAATAGTTCATTCCAACATTAGCTTCTAATAACATATTAAACTCCAATGAGTGTTTTATCACCAACAGTGTATTCAGCAGGCCACATCTGAACTTATGAGGCCTTTTCTTAAGGTTTAGTAGGGGATTATTGGGGTCTTCCTTCACGCTGACTGTTTCCCACCTTAAATTATCTTGGTTGCAGTTATTACCTATCTGCTTCAGTTGGTAGCTTGAGCAGTAACTATGTTCCATCTATATTTGCTCACTTTCCTGTCTGACTCGCTATGGCAACCAGCAGCATGGCTGGTGCTGTGCACGGTCGGTCCACAGATGGGCAGAAATGGGCTTGTATTTGGCGCACCGTCAAAAGGCAACCACATCTGTTGCGTGGTTGTTCCAGAGACCACCTTAAATGGCCCTTCCAGTTCAAAACACTAGACCGCTAACACAAATAGCAGCAATCAAGTGTCTCAACGTATTAGTCTGAGGAGAGCAGTCAAATTCATTGGCATTTAAAACTTTAAAGACATGAAATTCAGTCACTCCCAGTGATTAGTGTAAAGTATCTAGTAACAACTTTTAATTTTGAGGCAAGCGCGTTCATGCCAGGGTCCACCTTAAATGACCCTTCCTGCTCGAAACACTAGACCGCTAACAAAAATGTTGGCCATCGAGTGTCTCAGCATCTATACATTATCAGAGCAGTCAAGTTTATTTGCATTTAAACCCTTAAAAATACATTAAACACAGTCCTCCCCCATTGACTAGTGCAAAGTATTTAGGAGCAGCATTTAATTATGGGACAAGTGCGGTTGCACCAGAGTTCACCTTAAATGGCCCTTCCTGCTTGAAACACTAGACTGCTAACACAAATGTTGGCCATCAAGTGTCTCAGCGTATTGACGCTATTAAAGCAGTAACATTTATATGCACTTAAAACTTTTAAAAAAGCCCACCAAAATCTGCCCCCCCCGGTGATTAGTGCAGAGTATCTAGAAGCAGCTTTTCGCTCTGAGACAAAAGAGTGAAAGGTGTGGTTTCTCAACTCTTTTCAAACAACAGGGCAAAATGGAAGTAGTAGACTGACAGTTACATACTATATAAAAGTGTCAGGAGGCAGGATAACTCAATCATGTTTTTCTTAGTAGCATAAGTTAGGTTTTGTTGTCTTTGAACAGCGAATTAACTTTAATTTCATGATGAATTGTTTTTGATGCATTTATGGATTTCTGTCTGCTTTTCGTTATGGTTTATTTGAAACTTCTACACCCCAATAGCCATTAGTGGCATCTTTGCTATAGTAACATTCAATTATTATATTTCTGATTAGATGATTTTGACATAATGCTCCCTGTGTTTTCCTTGCTGCTCCCCAATATTTTATTTTCTCCAAATTGCAGGTCTTTAAGCCTGTTTGTGTTTTGTATGAAGCTTGTATGTCTTTGATATCAGTACTAGACTTTCCATCTGAGCCACATGTTCTTCATAGACATCACCAACTCAGATGCATCTTCTGCTGGTCAAAAAACTCCTAACTCTCTAACGTAATAATAAAATAATAGGGCAAATGTAGGCTCTCCTAAGAACTCATTTTATTCATTTTATACAAGGTTACCTGCCAGGTTATGTATTTACATTTACATCTCTACCTCTCTATTAGGAATTAATATGGCAGCTGTAGGCGGATCTGCCGGAAAGTTATTTTATTCAGTTTACTCCTGGTTACCTGCCAGGTCATATGATTACTTTTGTGGATGTTATAATTGGTTAGCCAAATGAAATGGTAAATGGCAAACAGTCAGCAAAACTAAAAATAGGAAAAGTAAAAAAAACACATAAATATTACATTTACCACAGAAAAATAGTCTTAATTTCTAGGACAGTGTTTCACTATTCTTCAAGTTGCTATTTTGTGTCCTGCCCTTTTGATCCATTACAGTGAATGCTTCGTGCTCTACCATGCCATGGACAATTAATGCTATTTAATAAACAAAATTAAAATTAATGTAATGCTGATCTTAGTTTGTCCTTATGGCGTGGCATTCTTGCAGTCCCTGCCTGGCCTTCACCTTTGTTGGTATGTATGTCATCAGGGATAATAACACGCCAGCAGCTAGATTTGTAGCAAATCCTATCACCATTGCTCTCCAAACCTTTAGTAATTCTGTTTTTTTCCACTGGGTTTGCAATGACTCCTTAGTGGAGTACCCTTAACTGCTTTAACAGCAATGCAACGTATGTGCAAAGTAAGGCAAACAAATATCGAAAAAAACATAATTGCGAAATACTTGCAAGCAAATTGTTTTGTTTTTAATATAAATGTCTTTATTGCGTGCCTACCTAAACTAACATTAAAATAAGTCTATTGCACTGCTGACTGCAGTATTTGATACACCGTCTGTACATATAATTAATGTCTGCTGCTTAGTGTAGTGTTGGGGTCCCTAGGCCCTCATGCTACTGAAATGACTGACACATACACGGTAGCGTGGTTGTAGGAACTGGCCATAGGCACGTGCGCCCAGCCCTTTTTATTGGCCTGTGTTGGGTGGGTGTGGGGTGTGACTGCAAGGCCAGCCATCAGCCGAGTGGCTGGTTAAACACTAGAACATGTCCAGAAGGACACTACATCCCTCCCTAACTTTATTGAGGAACGAAACAACAAAGTCCAACCTGTGGGAGAGAAACAAAGACACAAACGATATATACAGAGTCTCTTCAGGCGGTCCGCCTGACCTGCGGCATGGAACAGGTGCAGCTGGGCACTCGGCATCATAGCACACCTCTGTTGTTCAACCAGACTGCGCTGGACATGAACAGCAGTGCAGATGACATCCAAATACTTAATTCGCTTGTCCACGACCGCACAGTTCACTGAGGATTGTTGGTCTGGTCCCGCCTGGGCTCACGTTATTAAAGTCTATGTACAACTTCTGATGCAGTGCATCTAGAGCACTGGGTAGTCTAATGTACACAGTTCTGGATGGCATTCCGGCTCTGGAGATTGTCCACCTCCTAAGACTGCAGATGACATGACGGCCTGGTGCACCTGAGTGTCCAGAGGCAGAGCAGCAGTAGGCTTCCCTCTCGTGCCAGACCTCCATCAAACAGGAGTTTCCTCGAAGCCCTTTGGTGGGCTGCCACGGGACTGTGTGGACTGTGCCGACCTATTGCAGGCCCAGCAAAGGTGTTGCAGAGGAACTACAGGACCACATCCTAATCTCGCATGGAGCCACAAGGGTGGTTGTTGCAGGGTCAGCTTGCTCGAGCCATCAGGATTCAGGTGCTCTGGCCATAGGGCAAAGTCTTTGGGTGACCAGTCACTCCATATGAGACCTCCGTGCTTCCCAATGCCTGATTTGGAGCTGTCTCAGACGCATCTCTTGCAGCAGGATTCCTCTCTCACCAGAATTCCTTGGAGCCCCTTGCCCCTGGATTGCCACAGGACTGCGTGGGCTGTGCTGACCAGTGTAGGCCATGCCAAAGTAGTTGCTCTGAACTCCACGTCCACGTCTAGATGGTCCAAATGGTTCGGTCTGCTCTCACTGGCAGGTGTCGGGTTCACGGGCTCATGGCAGGTGGCAAGTTTCCATGATGCAAGATATGCCTGGTCAGCGTTGGTTCTTGTTGCTGACTCTGGCTCCACTCAGGTGGTGCTGTACTCCTTCAATGTTTGGGCGATGCACTTCATCAAGATGATGAAGTTTTTCATCCTTCTGTATGAGGCGGCGTCTTTGTAGGCAGAAAGATCATTTGATGGAATTCGTGGCACTGGTGTGTCTTGCATGGCCTGCAGTTGGCGACAGGGATGCCATCGCAATCAAGCAGCTGGTGACAAGTGGCAGGACGGTTGCACTGAGAAGCATGGGGGTCGATCCGCGTAGCTGTCTTCAGTGACGTCTGCTCACCCCGGTGGCTGTCTTGTGCTGATGGATACCTTCTCATCTGCTCACATGAATCCTCAGTTGTGTCACTCTTCCTCCTTCCGCTTGCACACCTGTGATGGAGTTGATCTGTGGTGTGACCAGTCTGTCACACTCCTCTCTTCTTCTCGTCCTTTCTCATTGTGACATCGTGCCACACTCTCTTTTCCTTTTCCTGCTTGTCATGGCGTTGTGCCACAGGTCTCATGATGCGACACATGGACCTATCACTGCACCTCTGGCGGTGCATCTTGCTCGGTAGCAGTCCTATCAGTAGGACTTGATCCGCTCCTTTGGCAGACCTCTCGCCGGTCTGGTCCATTCTGGGATCGTCTTGGTGGACCGCTCCATGGCAGGAAGGTCACTGTTCTCTTCCTCTGAGTCTTTGCTCAATGGCGCCACTCTTGCGCCTCAAGACTGCGCTGTTGCGGCGCTCTCTCCTGCATCCATCTGCTTGGCAGGGTCGGTCAGTTCTGCTGACCTGCTCAATGATGGGCCAACGGTGGCCATCTTCTGTTGTTGTGTGGCTGGCTGGCGTGACCTCTTGTCCAGTGCATTACGTCACGCTCTCGGTTACTCTCTCCATCGTCTCTGGCTTCTGCCTGTGTCGTCATTTTCTCTGGTACAGCTATCAGCACACTTGTGACATAGGTGGTCATTCTGACCCTGGCGGTCTTTGACCGCCAGGGCGGAGGACCGCGGGAGCACCGCCGACAGGCCGGCGGTGCTCCAATGGGGATTCCGACCGCGGCGGTAAAGCCGCGGTCGGACCGGCACCACTGGCGGGGTCCCGCCAGTGTACCGCCGCCCCATTGAATCCTCCGCGGCGGGGCAGCTTGCTGCACCGCCGCGGGGATTCCGACCCCCCCTACCGCCATCCAGATCCCGGCGGTCGGACCGCCGAGATCCGGATGGCGGTAGGGGGGGTCGCGGGGCCCCTGGGGGCCCCTGCAGTGCCCATGCCACTGGCATGGGCATTGCAGGGGCCCCCGTAAGAGGGCCCCTACATGTATTTCACTGTCTGCTGCGCAGACAGTGAAATACGCGACGGGTGCAACTGCACCCGTCGCACAGCTTCCACTCCGCCGGCTCGATTCCGAGCCGGCTTCATCGTGGAAGCCTCTTTCCCGCTGGGCTGGCTGGCGGTCTGAAGGCAACCGCCCGCCAGCCCAGCGGGAAAGTCAGAATTACCGCCGCGGTCTTTCGACCGCGGAACGGTAACCTGACGGCGGGACTTTGGCGGGCGGCCTCCGCCGCCCGCCAAGGTCAGAATGAGGGCCATAGTCTCTTTTTTTACTTCTGGGTGTCTTTTGTTGACACCTGACATGTCCCTTTCTTGTCTTACAGTGATGTCCATCACTGCTGAGACATGTGGCATTCTTTTGGCGGTGGCGGCAGATGGCTGCCAGGCACTGCGCAGGCCATACTTGCTCTCCTAGTGCCTCGCATGGTACTTAAGTCCATTTCTCACTGTTGGAGCTTGGCTGGGACAGCTACAGTCTTCTCCTTTGGTGTACAGTGCCGTACACGTCGTTTCTGTCTTCTGCTCCGTTTTAGTCCGCAGGCGTGCTGTTGGTCTGGAACAGTCACTTTCTGGGTTGTTGCTGGCACCTGGCTTTCAACAAAGCTTGTTTCCCTGGTAAAATAGAAACAAGGGTGAAGTACCTACTTTGACCACTAGATGCCACAGTTGCACTTCTTTCCAGCTGGAGGACAGTCTTTCCTCCTACTGGGCCTCGTTTGTTGAAAGCTGATGACGGTGAGGAGCCATGCTTCCATGGAGGAGTTCATCAGGCCAGAGGGGGCTGCCGGAGTTGCGGGTAAGTTCCATTTTATTCATTTCTCGTTCTTCTCTTTGCTTGTCTCTTTTGTTCCTTTTTTTTTCCAAACAAAAGACACAGCCTCGTGGGAAGAGGCAGGTAAGCTGTTGGTCGGGAGGGCTCTGGATGGTTCACATGTTTTTTTTTTCCTCTGGTGTGTGGCAGCACCTTTCCGCCAGTGTGCTCCTGGCCTAGCAGCCTTCCCTCACACTGCGGGCTGCTCTCATGGCCTTTCTGGGGGGAGGTGGCCCTGGCCACCTCTCTCACGATTCTTTGGTGCGTGTCTGCACCCTTACACTTTCAACCTCACTTGGGGCCGTGGCAGCCTCTCGTGACAGTGCGTGCCATGCTGCTGAGAAGGGTGGGCTGCCCTGGGCATTTCTCCCTTGACTTTGGTGCAGGCCAGCACATCTCCACGCAGCAGCACCTTTTTCTTGCACGCCCGCAGCAGCATACCTGACGCTGCGGGCCGCGTTGCCATCCTGGGGGTGGGGATGGGGGCGGCTGACCCGGATATTGTTTGATGTTCTTTTTTTTAAAATCTACGATGTGCGACAGCACCATTTGCCCTCCTCCTACGCGCCCCAGCAGCCTTTCTTCGTGCTTCGGGCCGCTCTTCAGCTGACAAAGGGTGGCTCCGGGCATTTTCACTCGGTGCAGACAGCACCATTTCCTTCCCATGTTGCGGCCGCGGCAGCCTTATCTAATGCTGCAGTCTGTTCCTGCAGATAAGGGAGTAATTCTTTTCGATTTTCTTTCAGTGCGTGTCTACACCTGCACACTGCCATCCCTGTGGCCGCAGCCGGGCCTCGGAGCAACTCCTGTGGGCTTTAGGGAGGGGCTTCCTTCTGGCGCAGCACATCTCCTCTCCTTAATATTAGACCCTCATGGGCCGATTCTGCTTGTGCTTCTGCTTGTGGGCACACCTCAAGCCCGGTGGACTGTCGTGCACTTCTTTAGGGATGTCGCCACCTTCCTAAGGTCACGGCACCCTAGACAGCATTCCGGATTCATGGCACAGACCGCATCACATAAGGGTGCTTCCTTCACTTTCTTGCCGTCTGGCAATTCTCTCTTGGGAGTGGGCAGCCCCAGTCGGGGATGTGAAGTGGTGCCTTATTCTAAGGCTCCCTTCCCCTCTTGCACAACATCGAAGTTGCTACTTACGGCCACGTGGGATCAGACCCCCTCGTCGCCATTGTACTGTTGGGGGCCCTAGGCCCTCATGCTACTGAAATGACTGACACATACATGGTAGCATGATTGTCGGAACTGGCCATGGGCACGTGCGTCCGGCCCTTTTTTTTGGCAGGGTCACCTGACTGGTGACACCTGTGTTGGGTGGGTGTGGGGTGTGACTGTAAGGCCAGCCCTCAGCCGAGTGGCTGATTAAACACACTAGAACGTGTCCAGCAGGACACTACACTTAGCTTGAGGCTTGAAATGTCATCTGCGACCCATAGTCTGAGGTGACAGTACAAAGCATTTTCCTGAATGTGATGCCTCTTGATACTCTATGCTTGGCCCTACTTAAGTTTCTATACCCACATTTGGAGACCAAACCTTATGCCCACCAGCTCCCAGCCACACTTGCAGAAGACTCCATGTGTAAGCATGATGAAAGAGTGAACAGGCCCTTCTATTTAAGCAGTCAGCTTTCAACCTTTATCAGCTGTGCATATCCTGGTGAGCAGACATGTTTTACAAGCATGGATGGCCCCACAGCTTCCACAAGTTCACCCCTAGTGTAAGGAGAAGCATAAAGCTGGGAGAAAAGGCTTCTTTAACAGGCCCAAGGCTCACCCATCATTGTAAGAGGTAAAACAGTGATGATAGAGCCTTTGGCAAAAATACTGTGCATGCCTTAAATAAGGTCATAGACATGTACAAAGTAACAATTCGTGGTAAACAGAGACTGAAAGCAACAACAAAAGAAAACACAGCTCCTGAAAGGAAAGCAGTGATCGATACATACACACCAACCTTGATTTTAGGTTAGGTGTTAAAAATTGAAAAAGTGTGTAACTTGGCAAACAACAAGTACAGTATGTGTACGCCTTTGGAGAGAGATAAGGGCATTAGAGGAACAGAAATATGCCATCTGCCATTTAAACAGGGATAGCATAGGTGTTAAAAAATACAGTTACTATGCGGAGTATAATTAACTGGAGATTCCGCAAGCCAAATGCTAGGAGTGAGCTGGCTTTTTACTGAGGTAGTGTGTGTTTTGTGCTAGTGTAACACCTTTTAAAAATCTCCAAATCCATTTGAAATATTTAGGTCCACATGTGCAAAGCATTTTTCGTTTGCGAGTATAAATATGTTTTTTGAGATGTACAAAGCCCAAATTGCGATTCAGTAATTTGATACCGAATTGCAATTTGGGTTTCACGATTCGGTATTAAGAAGGGGCATGTTCAGGGCGTCCATTCCGAATATCGAATCTGAATGGTATGTATGATTGTTTTGTTACTGTGAACGCAGTCGCGAAACAATTGCAGTTAGCACAAATTTCAAATTGGTGTTAACCCATTCACAAAGAGGAGGGACCTCTTCCCCTTTGTGAATGCATGTGAAAATGCTTTTTTAAGAGCAGGCAGTGGTGGTCCACTGCCTAGTCTTAAAAAATTAAAGTGAAACGTTTATTTTTTTTAATTTTTAATGCATCCCGTTTTTCTTTAAGGAAAACAGGCTATGTTACTTTATTTATAAGCAACCACAGACATGGTGGTCGGCTGACCCAAACAGGCCACCATCCGTGTGATTTTTACAATGCCCAATGGGTTGCAAATTGCAAACTACCTCATTAATATTGATGAGGTAGGACTATTTGCAACCCTCGGTGAATTGCAAAGAAAACTCAATGGTGTTTCTTACATTTGAAATTGCAATTTCCTAATTGCGATTCACATGGAATTACAATTCTGAAATCGCAGTTCCAAATGTTCAGACATGTGGAACTAAATTAAGATAAAACTGTGATCACAGACCTAATGAAATCAACAAGTAACTGTGATTTCTAATGAAGCAGTAAAGATTTTTCATCAGCAAAAGCACAACCTTGATTTGTGCACATTTTGGGGGTTCTATTTACACAATAACCTTTGATGGACCCTTAAAATGTGAACCTTCACTGGAGCAAATCATAATTAAGAACTTCACTAGAAAGATTGTGAAACATTAAAATGTGGCCAACATAAAAGGCGTCCTGAAGTGTAGAAAACTGCTACATGATCTTGAAAAAAGGAATGATATGCAAATACAAATATCATAGAATAGAGAAACGTGTTATGTTGTAACCTAAAGTTGTTCATAGACCAGAAGTACACATTGTCACAGAGCAGGAAAGCATGAAGTAGAATCTGAGAAGGATTTGCGCAATACCACAATGTGAAATAAGATATTGAACAGTCCACCAGATGGCTCTAAATCTAATGATTCAATACGTTGTGGGTACAAAATATTTCAGTATTATGTGCTTCATTCCCATGTTTTTCTAAATCTCCATAAACTATAGATTGAGAGACTATCAAAATATGCTTCTTATCTACTCTTATCCTCTTCTATATTTTATAAGATTTGGGGCCTAATTACATGGTAGGTGGATACGTGCTGAAATTCCAGATGACTGGAATTTTCTTTACTGCCTGGTATTTCCACATATTACATGCATTCCCTTACCATGGTGAGGGTTTCACTGGAGACCAGGGATAAACTGCACTGCAGTTGTTTACCAAAGCTGTGTTACTGGCTGGATTTACTGGTCGGTAAAATCGAGTCCGACATTCAAACACCTGGAAAATCTGGTTCCTGGACCACCCCCTCTTCTAAAATTGAGAAGAGTGTAATTCTGCCTGGAATCCCGCTCCACTCAAATTGTAATCAGATCATAATGTACATCATACATAGGTAAGGTATACCTGCTATACATTGTAACAAAATTGTAAGTCACCATGGGCTTCCTGACTACATAGAAGAACAAGGCAAAATCTGTTATTGTGACCGGATTGCTTAGTATCCAGATCACAATGGATTAGTAATAGATATCATTCAAAAAGTTAATTAAGAGGCAGTCTCCAGCAATGCTAGCAAACTACAGCATGCATTTTGTTTAGTTGAAAGCAACTTTATTTCAGCCACTAGAGCCATAAAAGCACATGACAATACAAAGAAATAAATAAATATGTTTAAAAATAAAATCATTACAATACATTTCATAAAAGCCTAAGAACCTTAATGCTCATCATAAACGTTCTTCAGTGCATATAACTATTTATACAAATGCATCACATAAGTGAGTACAACATTTTTGCTCTGAGAGTCCTCATAGCCCCAAGAAACTTGACAACAGCAGTAACCAGTGCAGGTGGGTGTCTGATCTAAGATTTCGGAGAGCAACAGAGTTCCTACGAACACCCAAAAATCTACAGGCAGGAGAAAGCCATTTCTTATGAGGGTTTGCATAAGCAGGGCAAATATATAAAACATGAGGCAGGTTTTCGATTGGAGCATTGAAGGCTGGCAAGTGGTTACCCCCTCAAATGACCAATGGCTGATAAATGTTCTTAATAATAAAGTTCCTAATTGGAACTGGAAATACAAATTCCTGCCTTTAGGGACCGAAATTGCATCCCAGAATGCTTCATACCTGCACACATCTCTCAGATCAACAAAGTCATATGAAAATTAGGAATGGAGTGCTACACACAACTCCTCAGAGTCTACCACCCTCCAATAATGCTTTTTTAGATCATGTTTCTACAGGACGGGAGCACTGACTGGGAAATCCCAGAGCTTGCTGAGACCGAGCATATAAAATGACTCTTTGATGTATGTGAGCCAAGGAATGCTCGGGGAGAGATTAGTTTCCACTACGGCCTGCAGGGATACAGTGTAAGAGGCAAGCTCTGGTGTAGACTAAACCCGCCTCTAGTAAAAAAGAGGGCATAAGCAAACATTATGACCTATACCCTTAATTCCCAAGTCCGTAAAAAGATGAAGAAGTGGAATGCTCAGTGGAAGTGAGACAAGCTTCCTTAGAAAGATATTCTCAACTAGTGATATTTCTTTGGATTTAACATGGTCCCACAGTTCTGCACCATAGAGAGCAGAACTCACAGCCTTGGCCCCATAGATGTGGAGTGATGGGCGTATCGACTTAGTGTAAGAACGCCAAAATCCTTGATTAAAACCCCTGTAATTTGCTTTTGCTTCAACACCAGCTTGACAATATGTGATTTTCAGGACATATTCTCCGTTAACATAAGGACAAAGTAACTAAACAATTTCACCTTCTCAAGTGGAATACCTCCAAGTTAATACTTAGTTTTCAAAGTATTAATTTCCAATCCCAGAAAGGAGCAGAACTCCTCAAAGCACGTAAAGAGTTTCCGTAAACCACTCAGGGTCTTAGATATTAAAAGGGTGTCACCTGCAAATTGCAAGACAGGAAATGTATGTGTGCCTACGGATGGTGCATCTGCCTCCACCTTGAGTAGGAAAGGAACAATGTCAATAATATATAATGAGAACAAAATTGGAGCAAGGATACACCCTTGATGTACTCCCCTTGACACTGGGATTTTGTCAGTAAGCTACCCCAGATCACCCCACCTGACGTGTGCAAAGGTTGCCCTCATGAGCCGTATTAATAAGGGAAGAATGTGGGTGGCGATTGCTATCCCAGAGAGGATTTCCCACAACTTGTTACCAGGCACTAAATTGAATGCAAATTTCAAATCTACAAGAGCAAAATACAGATTCCCCTTGCCAATAAAAAATGTCTTCCAATATAAGAGCAGAAAACTAAAAGCTTGATCAATAGTGGAAAGTTTCTTACGGAAGCCAGCCTGCAATGAACTAAGTATATCATGCTCAGACATCCAATCCTGAATCGCCCCCAGGAGACAGTGGCAGAAGACTTTCTGCATACAGTCCAATAGGCTAATAGGCCTGTATTTTCAGGGTAAGGCTCTATCACCCTTTTTGTAGATAGGGACTACAACAGCACCCTTCCATGACTCAGGAATTGGTGTCCCCGCCACTATTGCATTGGATATGACGGTAATGTATCTCAACCAGACTTCAACATCAGTTAAAATTAAATCTGCTGGAACGCCATCCAGACCAGACCACCTGTGGCACTTTAAAGTACCTAATGAGTGCACAACATCCGAGAGAGTAAACAATTGGAAAGGTGAAAGGTTAGGAGTTTGGTCAATGGTGGTAGGAGGGACCTTATCAAATTCACATACCATAGAAGATGATCGACAGAATACATTCAGCTAAAGTGGTCCTCCCACTCTGTTGTAGCAATGTTCGTTGCAACATTCAATGCACTATTATCAGGGCCATGAGCAACCAAAGACAAGAATGTTGTACAGTTCTTCTCACGCGAAGCATCATTTATTGCAGCCCACCACTTATTGTCCTGCTCACATTTGGCTTTACAAATGGCGGCCTTATAAGACTTCCTAGCTATACGGATAGCAACTACATCCTTGGATTTGATGGCATTTAACAATAGTTTATTTAAGGCCCAACATTCCTTATAAAACCAGGAATTTTCCCCTTTGGGACTTCCACCACCAGAATCAATACCTGACGTAAAATGGGCTACACTACTCTCACAACACAAAGCATGGGATGTAACTAAATGCTCACCAGTGGTTACAACACCCGCCTCTAAATGCACCAATAAGGTCCTCCAAACAGCATTTGCAGAGCTTAGGATATCTGGCCGGACTGCTACCTTGTGCCACTTCATGTAGCCTTTATCATTGGTCATACTTATATTCATTTGTGATATAGTAGGGATATTAATTGTAGACATTTGATTACACAGGGCAAGCATTTGGACCAAGAGCGGATTGTGATCGCTCTGTGTTCTCTCAATAACTATCATGTCAATGACTAAAGGCCACAGGCTTGTATCAACTGAACAGTAGTCGATTCTACTTGTGTGGTCAACCTTGTTGTAGGTATGGCAATCCTTTGCATCAGATTTTTTCCTACCATTGAATGCTCTAAGCCCAAATTCAATACTCAAAGTTTTTAGCTGTACAGCTACATGTGACCACCTCTTGATGGGGGAATGTCCAAAGAAGGGCTAGACCATACCTGATCCTCCTGTTGAGTAAGCCCAAGATCATTCCAGTTAAGAGGTTCAAATGTGACATTGAAATCACCTGCCACAATAATTTTGACTTAGTAACATCTCCAGAGCACGGAGGGTACCGGAAGCCAACCCCCCCAATCCTTCTTACATAGATGTTAGGAATGATCACACCTTTGTTTGCCCCAGATGATAACCGGATGCCTAATATGTCAGGGGTAACTGAGATAAACAGCAGTTTAAAAATGTTCTAGCACATACGGTTAAACCGCCAGATGGTCTGCCCCTACTACTAGGAAGTGCCGGCATGTAAAAATGTAAGTAGCCAGGCCGAAAAAATTAGATCAACTGACCAAGTTTCCTGAAAAAGACAGAAGTCATGGTCTTCAATGAATGAAATAAAAGCTGGAAGGGAGACAACAGATCTAAAACCTGCCACATTCCAGGAAGCGTAGCGCACCTTAACGTTTTGAGATGCTAACCGGAGCATAGATATGGTATTAGTCAAATGGCTAGATAGTACTGAGTTGACTGGTAAGATCTATCAGAAGAAGAGGAGTTAGTGAGCTCATAAACAAGAATGGGGGAGACATCAGTGCCAGGGCTAATTGCTTCATATGAGGCAGAAACCAGACAGATGAACTACACCCCAGATGAGCTTTGTGATGTAAGAGAAGACTAGGGTATTTAAACTGGATACAAGAATGCCTAGGGGCACTCGTCCTATCATCTACAGCCATCCACTTGTCTACCATACTCTTGTCCCTGAGTGCTAGTTCAATCATATCATAATGTGTGACAGGACCAGGACTTCTAACTGCCTCAATTATATCCTCATGTATCACAGAGTAACCACCTCTCACATGCCGGATCCAATGAATCACCTGATTTTTTACTGATTCTACCGCTTCTCCAGGAGCCGCTGGATGTAACTTGGGCACATTAACCATCAAGAAGGGGTTGGTAGATTTGGACCTATCAGCAACAGAGTGTTCAATATGATTAGAAACATTATCAACCACAGGCCTAGAAACGTGACAGCAGACTGTTGGTTCCTTAACCGAGCCCAGACCATTGCAGGTGGAGACCTGTTGAGAGTTACCAGTCCTGCCACCAGCTGGGCAATGGCCAACACAGGGAACCAAGATGGCAGCAGTAGAAAGGGTAGCGCAAGTATGATTCATATTACAGGCTGACAAAGGCAATTTAGGCAACGGAGCCAGGAGGCATGAAGAATTAAGGCCCTCATTACAACCCTGGCGGTCGGTGATAAAGTGGCGGTAATACCGCCAACAGGCCGGCGGTAATAAATATGAAATTATGACCACGACCGAAACCGCTCAGACAGACAGCCACTTTAACACACCGACCCCCAGGGTGAAATCAACAGGCAACACGGCAGTAACCGCCTACAGCCAAGTGGAAGACAATGTTCCGCCCACTGTATTATGACACACCAATCCACCACCTTTTCCGAGGCAGTATCAACGACATCAAAAGACTGGTGGAAACACGTCCGTGGTCAAAGGGCTCACCTGTGAAGTTTCAGGGAAGAACCATGATGCCATGGAACCCGAGTTGCGTGGGTTCCCCAGGCTCTTCTACCTTCTGCTCCACTACGAACACCATCGCCGGCGAAGACGACCATGGTGAGTACAGCCCCCTAGTACACAGGGGAGGATAGGAGAAAATAGAGATTGACACACACACGTAATACCCCCATCCCCCAGCCCCCCCCACCATACACATAAGCAGATCCACTAACATTACATATTCACCCCGTACCCTCAGGAATAATGCAAGGACAAAAAGAATTGATCAAAGTGAGTGTAATAAGATAAAATAGTATAAATACGTGCATCCAAATAAAAAAGTATGTACATATTTACAAATGTAGGGACACTGCCCAGTCCTCAATGTCCGTGGGCCACAGAGCCACATCACATAGTCCAAGGCAACAACACAGAGAGAACACTGCAGGGGCATCAGGTTGAAAATAGCCAGGCACCTCAGGGGGACGAGGAACGGGGGGCACCTCAGTTGGAAGATGGTACAATGCCACTGGTCCTGGAGGGGGCAACATGCCTATTACTCTGTCCTGGGGAGTGCAAGACCACAGTCTCTCAAGTGGATGACTTGCCCACTGGCTCTGCAGGGGGCTAAATGCCCATTACTCTGTCCCGGGGAGTACAAGGCCACAGTCTCTCAAGTTGGTGACTTGCACACTGGCTCTGGGGGGCTACATGCCCATTACTTGGTCCTGGGGAGTGCAAGGTCACAGTCTCTCAAGTGGGTGACTTGCCCACATGCTCTGGAGGGGGCAACATGCCTTGTGCTTGGTCCTGGGGAGTGCAAGGCCACAGTATCTCAAGTGGGTGACTTACACCTATGCTCGGGGGGCAACATGCCCTGTGCTTGATCCTGGGGAGTGCAAGGCCACAGTCTCTCAAGTGGGTAACCTGCCCACTGGCTCTGGAGGGGGCAACATGCCCTGTCCTTGATCCTGGGGAGTGCAAGGCCACAGTCTCTCAAGTAGGTGACTTGCACACATGCTGTGGAGGGGGCAACATGCCCAGTGAGCTTCATCCTCAGGAAGATGGGGTGAGTGAATGGCTTCTCCACTGGTTCTGGAGGGGGCATTGTGCCCAGTGAGCTTCATCCTGGGGAGGATGGGGCGAGTGGATGGCTTCTCCACTGGTTCTTGAGGGGGTATTGTGCCCAGTGATCTTCATCCTGGGGTGGATGGGGTGAGTGAATGGCTTCTCCACTGGTTCTGGAGGGAGCATTGTGCCCAGTGATGCAGATCTTTGGAGAATGCAAGGTCACTGTCTCTAACCTGGGTGTCAGACCTACAGGATTTGCAGGGGCCAGACCACACAACAGCCCATGGACGCAGGTCTACACACTGTCAGCCGGAGGAGATGACGGCTACTCAGTGGTGGCAGTGGTGCTGCTAATGGTGAAATTGGCAGTGGTGGGGGAGGCTCAAGTCCATCCCCTGCAGCCTCGGACAGCTGCCCACTGGAGCTGCTGCCAGTGTGCTGGTGGTGGTGCTGGCAGTGGTGGGGGAGGCTCCAGCCCATCCCTTGCAGCCTTGGACAGCTGCCCACTGGGGCTGCTGCTGCTGGTGGCGTTGCTGGCAGTGGTGATGGGAGGCTCCAGTCCATCCCCTGCAGCCTCGGACGGCTGCCCACTGGGGATGCTGCTGCTGGTGGCAGTGCTGGAGGTGGTGCTGGCAGTGATGGGGGGAGGCTTCAGCCCATCCCCTGCAGCCTTGGACAGCTGCACCACCATGGTTGGTGGTGGGGGCTCCAACTGAGTCCCACCACCAGGCCCCTTGTCTCTACTGCCTGCTGTTGCAGGCCCCTTGCCCCTCCTTCCTGCAGATGGGGCGGCCTCCTTGCCATTCCTTCCTGCAGCTGGGGCTGCCTCCTTGCCCTTCCTTCCTGCAGCTGTGGCTGCATCCTTGCCATTCCGTCCTGCAGCTGGGGCTGCCTCCTTGCCCTTCTGTCCTGGAGCAGGGGCTGCCTGCTTGGCATTCCGTCCTGCAGCTGGGGCTGCCTCCTTTCCCTTCCTTGATGCACTTGGGGCTGGACCCCTGTCCGTCTGGCTGGCTGGTGGTCGGGATCCTTTACCACCTGGAGTAGTTGGGACACTATTATGCCTGTGGACTGGGTGGCTGAGGTGCTTGCCTGGGATTTGACCACCCTGGCCTGATGTGAGGGATGGGGGAGGGGAAGGGAAGAGGTCAATGTTGGCGAGGAAAAGCCTCTTAGGGACATTGGGGTGGGAAGAGGGAGATGGTTTGGGAGTGGAGGTAGATGGAGTGATTGTAGGAGGTGTCAGTCTGCTGGGTTTGGGTGCATGTGCATGGGCTGGATGCTATTGTGAGGTGGATGACTGTTGTTTTCCGAGTGCTTGCGTTTGTGTACTTTGGGAGGAGGGCCACAGACACAGTGAGAGGGGACACAGGGGACATGTGCATGGATGTGGGGGTGGTGACTGCCAGTGAGGGGCGTTTACTGATAGGTGTGCTGGTGATGGTGGTAGTGGATGAGGATGTAGTGCATGCAGTTGTGAGTGGAGACGCAACTGGGAAGGCGGTGAACGGCGGGGAGGAGGGGGCCACAGTGGAGGCAGTGGATGTTGGAATGTCTGCTTCTGGATGATGTTTGTGTGAGTGCCTGTGTGATGAAGTGTGGTGCTTGTGTTTGCCATGTCTACTCTTGTGTGTTGTCCTGGGTGCATGCTCGTCTGCTTGTGTGCCTGGGATTGGTTGGGGTTGAGGGGAATGGGATTGGGAAGAGGAAGTTGGTGGGGGGAGGCTGGAAACAGGGGCAATGGCTGCCACCAGAGAGGAGGCCAGAGCCTGGATTGATCTATGTTGGGCCGCCAAGCCAGTGTGACTACCCTCCAGGAATGCATTTAGCTGTTGGATTTGGGCTGCCAGCCCCTGGATGGCAGTCACAATGGTTGACTGACCAACAGAGCTGGATTGCAGGAGGTCAACAGACTCCTCACTCAGGGCAGCAGGGCTCACTGGGGCAGGGCCTAAGGTGCCTGGGGCGAAGGAGATGCCCACCCTCCTGGGTGAGCGGGCATGGGAAACTCACTGAGGGGCTGCTGGGAGGGTGGTGCTGGTACAGGGGGGCTGCTGTAGCTGGGGTGGGCACAGAGGTGTCCGCCACCACCAAGGAGCTTCCATTGGAGGAGTTATCCGTGTCCAAACTGTCCCATCCTGTCTCCGCCGTGTGGTCCTCTCACCTTCCGTCCCACGGGTGCCCTCACCGTCGGTGGATTCGGCCTCCTGGGTCCTATGGGATGCAGCTCCCTCCATCGCCGGTGCCCCTGCTCCTCCGCCAGATGATGCTAATGCACATAAGGTCAGGGTGACAAAACAAAAAGGGAGGGAGAAACAAAGGATACAGTTGATCAATGGAACCAACACCACCACCGTTGGCGTACACAATACACTCACAAAAGAGTACTACCAGTCACAATGCTAGTCACCAGCCCATGGATAGGGACACCTAACTCAAATTGCAGCATACCTGAGACCCACAGACCCCTGCCCAGTAGTGGATGCCTACTAGCTTGGTAGGAGTACTTTCACATCAGAACTCTTCCCAACGTGGGACCTACCCTGCAAAGCCAGGCCTGGGCTAGGAGCACCCACAGGGCCCACACTCCCCACCCGGATACCACCCCACCAGGCGTAAGTTGTAATTACAGGCACTGTACTCACCCCCTTGTGGCTGCTGTGATGCCCCTTAAGTGCCCATCTAGCTCCGGATAGGCCACCGCCAGTATGCAGGCCATCAAAGGGGTTAGGGTTCCACGGTTCCACGGGCATCCCTTCCTCGTTGGGAGGCCATCCCCAGCTGGGCCTCTGCCGTCTTCAGTACCAATTGTCTCAGTTCCTCCCGCTGTTTGTGACAGTGGGTGCTCCCCCTGCCATAGACCCGCAGGGTCCGCTTGTCCTTGGCGATGGCATACCATTTTCCCTTTCTTTTTGACCTGCAGGGAAATAGACACCGGGAAAGATATTAGTCTGACCGTCCGGACTATTACACTCATGGACCACCATGCCCCTCCCCATCCCCCTTAGCACAGACATAGCCCACCATACATGCTGCACGCTGCCCAGGGCCCATCCACCAACCCCCCTACACGAGGCCTTCACACACAGCACTCCATGCATTCACACCCCATGCATCGTAATCACGGTGTACTCACCTGTTTGTCTGGAGGCCCATACAGCAGTCAGTACTGGGGTAGGACTCCATCCACCAGTCTCTCCAAGTCCGCCGAGGTGAAGGCAGGGGCCCTTCCCCAGTCACAAGAGCCATGGTCGGGTCCAGACACAGGTCACAGCAGCACATGCAGTGTAGGCCCTCTCCTGTTGAAGGTCAGGTAGCAAGTGAGTGCACAGATAGAAAATGGCGGCCACGTCCACGGCGGTGCATACCGTCACCGCCGGCATACATCAACATTGGCCACTGTATCCCATAGGGCCCCATTGTTAACCAATGAGGAGTTTCACAGAGGTTCTCGATCGCCTCCCGCAATGGCGCACACCATCAGCAGAATTACTTCATTCCACCTGTCTCTCCATACTGGAAAGGTGGATGCCATTTCAGGGGGGGTGCAGGCCATGGATCCAAATTGCGTCACAGCACACAAATGCACCATTTGGACATCTCCAACAAAAAATTGTTACAATCACAACATGCATTGAACTGTAGTGGTTGGAATGTTGAAATAATGACTTTCCAATGTAAACATTACTGTACATTTGAAATGCAATGTTTAAACCTTGTTAAACAAATACATACTTAAATCATTTGACATAATCCATACTTGTATTTTTTCAAAGGGTGTTTATTTAAGTGCTAAGAAGTAGAGGGGCAAGTGCAATGGGCTGGGGTGATGATGGAGGAAAGTCCAGGGTAGAGTCCAGTCTATTTGTATCACAGGTGCATTATCCAATGGAGCATAAGAAGGGGAGCAATGGCAGTTGAAGGTGGACAGGGTGACAGAGTGGGACACAAGGGTGACAATCAGGAGAGTCTTATTTCCTGGTGGGAGACTTGGAAATTGTTTCTGGCTTCTGCCTGGATGGTAGGGAATGTTTGTGGGGTGGTTCTCCTTCTGCAGGGGGACGGGTGCTGGTGGCCTGTTGTTTCTTTGGCGGGGCATCCTGTCCACTAGAAGCAGTAGAGGTGGAGGGCTGTTCAGCAGTTTGGCTAGTGTCAGGGGCCCGGTGGTGTGTGACTGCCTCCCTCATAGTGTTGGCCATGTCGACAGCACCCCTGCAGGGTGGTGTTGATGTCCTTCAATTCCTCCCTGATCCCCAGGTACTGTCCCTCCTGCAGCTGCATGTTCTCCTGCAACGTGTCCAGTATCTGGCCCAGTGTATCCTGGGAGTGTTAGTATGCTCCGAGGATGGTGTTGAGTGCCTCATGGAGAGTCGGTTCCCTGGTCCTGTCCTCCCCCTGTCGTACTGCAGTCCTCCCAGCTTCCCTGAGGTCCTGTGGTCTGTCCCCTAGACCTTGGGCCCTCTGCCACTGACCCAGGTCCCTGATCGTCCTGTGTTCATGGTGTTCCCTGGGGTCCCTGTAGTGGAGGACACACTGCTGATTGACGTGTCCTGGGGACAGAGGTATGGGCCTGCTGGGTGGGTGCTGTGGTGGTGTTTTCTGAGGGGGAGGCTCTGTGGTGGTGTGAGAGTGTGCCTGGGCAACCGACTGTCTGGAGATCCCTGATGGGCCAGGTTGGTCCTCCACATCCAGGAGACCAGAGCTGCTGTCATCACTGTGGGCCTCTTCTGTGGGGGGACTGGATGTTGCTGGATGTTGCTTTCACCTCTTCGCCTGAGACATTGGCAGAGTTACCTGTGGGGATGTATTTGCAGTGTTATTGTTTCTGCGTGTGATATATTGTGCATGGGTGGGTTGCCCTCTATGGTTGTTATTGCCCTGGCAGCTTTGCCTTGTGTGAGTTGTTATTTATTTGGCCTAGGTGATTGTCTCCAGTGTGCACGCAGTGGTGATAGGTGCCCATGCAGGTCTGTGAGGGCTGTCCATGCATTGGTGTTATATGCAGGGCTTGGCACTGGGATGAGTGGGTTGTGATGGTGGGGTGTGTGGGAGGGGGTGGAGTGATGGGAGTGAGGGTGAGGGTGGGGGTATGAGATGGCATGCAGGTAGGGGGGTGATAGTAGTATAGAGTTGACTTACCAGAGTCCAGTCCTCCTACTCCTGCCAGGCCCTCAGGGTGCATGATTGCCTAGACTTGCTCCTTCCATATTGTTAGTTGTGGGGGAAGAGAGGGGTCCATCCCCATTCCTCTGTACAGCGAGTTGGTGTCTAGCTGCAATGGAACTTACCTTCCCCCATAGGTCGTTCCACCTCTTCCTGATGTCATCCCTGTTCTGGGGTGCTGTCCCATGGCATTGACATTGTCCACGATTCTCTGCCATAGCTCCGTCTTCCTAGCAATGGGGATCTGCGGCACCTGTGATCAAAATAGCTGATGCTCTACCAGGAGGATTTCCTCCACCATGACCCTCAGCTCCTCCTCAGAGAATCTGGGGTGTCGTTGTGATGTCGTGGGTGTAGTGTGAGTGGCATGGGTGAGGGTGTATGGGGTGATGTGTTGGGGTGTGTGATGTGATATGCGTGGGTGGTGTATAGGTGATGGTGGTATGTGGCTCTGGTTGTGTGAGTGCTCTTGCTGTCTCTCTCTGCTGGCAATTAATAGTAGTTGTAAAGGGTTGTGGGTAATGTGGGTGTTTGTTTTATAGTGGTGTGGGTGTGGTATGTGTATGTGTGTCAGGTGTGTGTAGTTTGAATTGTCTAATGTGGTTTTGTTTTGTTTGAGTATGTATATTTTGAGCGCTGAGATATGTACCGCCATTGAATGTCCGTCGGGGTGATTCGTGGGTCATACTGTTGTGGGCGATGTCCTGTTGGTGTAGCAGTGTGGGTTTGTGGACCGCCAGTTTATCACTGACCTTTAGGCTGGCGGACTTGTGTGTGTGGCTGTATAGTGACGGATTGGTATGTGTGTGTCATAATATGGTGGGCGGTTATCCGCCGCAGCGGTGTTATGTTGGCGACAGTCGGCATGGCGGTAAGTGGGATTTACCGCCAATGTCATAGTGAGGGTCTAAGTATGGGATTATGGGCACGATCTAAGGTAGTTGTCCCATCTGCTGGCATTATCTGTTTAACCATAGAGATTAAGATAGTTCACATAGATTTAAGCTGGGCCATCTCACACTTTAGATCTTGTATGTAGAAAGTGTACTGGGCCTCAGACACAACAGGGACAACATAATCCCCCCCTTCCTTATGGATGCTAAATCCTGCATCTCATACTTTTTTAACATACCTGGGATTCTCCTGTGGTACACCCCCAAGTTAGTAGGGGAGCACACGGTCTGAGTGCCTTCAAGAACGTTGCCAAGGGGAGAGGTTAATATTTCTGTGCATTCAACCAAAAAAATATCAATTCTTTCCATTGCTGCATGCTTCTGCCTCCTATGTTTTTTCTTGTGCACCACCGCAGCCCAGCCCTTGGTCACCTTCCTTTTACCCATCAGTAATCCTAAATTCAATAAGTGGGTAGGCCCTTGAGGATCACCTAAATCATACAGCTCCCACCAAAATGCAACAGAAAAATGGAGTCTACAAAAGCCTACTTAATAGAAGATGTTAGAGGGGTGGTCCAGCCCAGCCTCCTTCGGGCTCCGGCGGGTGTGGATGAGCCTGAGCGCAGCCTTGGCATGTCACGCGCTGCGAGAGAATGAAAGCGCTTATGAGCGTGAGTCAGTGCCAGTGGGCCTGGGACTGCCTCATGGGGCCCTGAGCTTGCTGGGACCTGCAGTCTCCCCTTAAAACTGGTGGTGTTATTGTCCTGCACTGTGGGAGAAAGAAAGTGCTTATGAGCCCGAGTCAGTGCCATGTGTGCCGGTGTGCCTGTGACTGCCTCCTGGGTCCCTGAGCCTTCTGGGACCTGCAGTCTCCCCTTGAAACTGGTGCTGGTGCTGTTAGCTTCCCGCACTGCGAATGAAAGCACTTATGAGCGCAGGTCAGTGCCGGTCTGCCTGTGGGCCTGTGACCACCTCCTGGGGCCCTGGGGTCCTGAGCCTGCTGGGACCTCTGGTCTCCCCTTGAAACTGGTGCTGGTGCTTTTAGTGTCCCACGCTGCGGGAGAATGAAATCGCTTATGAGCATGAGTCAGTGCTAGAATGCTGGTGGGCCTGGGACCACCTCCTGGAGCCGTGATCCTGCTGGGACCTGTGGACTCCACTTGAAACTGGTGCTGGTGCTGTTAGCATCCCGGGCTCAGGGAAAATGAAAGAGCTTATGAGCCTGAGTCAGTGCCGGTGTGCCAGTGGGCCTGGGACCATCTCATGGGGCCCTGAGCCTGCTGGGACCTGCAGTCTCCCCTTGAAACTGTTGCTGGTGCAGTTAGTGTCCCGTGCTGAGGGAGAATCAAAGCACTTATGAGCACAAGTCAGTGTCAATGTGCTGGTGGGCCAGGGACCTGCGATCTCCCCTTGAAATTGGTGCTGGTGCTACAGCATACAGTTTTCCTCAAGAAAACAATAAGAAAAATGGTGGTCATTATGAACATGGCGGTAAACACCGCCCTGCCGGCAGTGGCGGTAACTACCACCAACAGGCTGGCAGACTGGACATCCAAATAATGAAGCATATGAAAAACAAGTAGTGGTCTGTCCACACACCGCCATCTTTGTAGTCCCGACAAGGACGGAGGAGGCTGCCCACAGGGCGTTAGAAAGGTCCTACCCACCAACCAAATAATGAAACACCAGACCTTCATCAGTTCTGGGGCGGGAACCACCACCAGGCAAAGTGTGATGGAAATTAACAATATAAAAGGAAACACTCACCGGAGGCACACAGAAAACACCAACGCAGACATTGAGCGAGAGTTGGAAATATTTCCTGTGCTGCTCCTTTCCATGTTCCTCCAAGACCGTGACCTATGATGAAGACACGGTAAGTACTGCAGACTAGTACACATGGAAAGAAAGGGCACCGTTACACATCCACCCCACCCACCCTGCAATGTATTCCCAACTCTTCCCACATCCCAAGCCATACATACCGTAACAAAATGACACAAGCCAACAAAGACCTGCACCAAAGTACACACATGTGCACACCAAACCCCGACAGTGAAACGCTGAACAACATCCCTATATTGTGCCAACAGCACCACTGGGCACTCAAATTTATTTACATGGAAAAAGGTAATGTCCAAATAAGGCGATTGGCCAGTCCATTAGAAAATCCCAGAAGGGCCAGTATAGGCCAAACTTGACTCCCACATGTGCAATGGGAACTCCACTCGAAAGGGGCATCAATGGGGCAGCCAGGCACCTCAGGCAACAGGGGGAGGGGATGGCAGGGGTGGGGACTTACATTTGGAAGGGGGGCTTGGGCTTAGGTTTGGGAGGTGGAGGGGGTTTTTGCTTACCCTTGGAAGGAGGTGGACTGGGATTGGACCGGGGATGGCAGAGGGACCTGGGGCAACATAGGGCCTCTTCCTCCCTGGAGAAGGGGCTCTGGTATGGGAATGGCGGACTGGGGTGGACTTGGATGAGGAAGGAGTGGACATGGGCACTTTTAGGGACAGGACGGGGTGGGAAAGTGGGTTCAAACAGGTCAACACAGGATAGGAAAAGCTTCTTAGGTGCAGTTGGAGGGGATTTGGAGGAAGGTCTGAGAGTGGAGGTTGAGGGAGTGCTTGTATCAAGTGTAGGTGTGCCGAATGTGGATGCAGGTGCCTGTAAAGTATGATTATGTGAGGTGGATCTGTGTGGTGTGGATGTGTGTGAATGTTTGAGTGTTTTGGGAGGAGGGGGGGTGGACACAGTGGAACAAGACAGGCTGCCAGTGTACATGGATGTGGTCTGTGTGTCTGCAGGTCTGGTGAGTGTGCTGCAAGTGCCTGTCAATGTAGTCGTGGTGAGTGTAGGTGTGGTGTCTGTGGTGCATGTCTGGATGTCAGATGTTGTGGTGACTGCATAAATGGTGGCAGCAGCAGTGACTGAGGGTGCAGTGCGTGTGGGTGTGCTGGTGAGGTGACAGACAGGTTGGCAGGGGAGGTTGACCCACTGGGGAAAGTGGATGTTGTTGTGTGTGCATTTGTATGTTGGGTGTGTGCATGCCTGTAGTGGGAAGTGTGGTGCTTGTGTTTTTCAGTGTGCTTCTTGTGTGTTGACCTGTGTGCATGGCTGTCTGTATGTATGCTTGGGATGGGTGAAGAGAGTGGGGTGCTGGAAGGGCTAGAGGTGGTGGGAGGGGTGATGGAAAGATCAGGGACACTGGCTGCCATTAAAGAGGAGGCCAGAGCCTGAAAAGATCTCCGTAGGCCAGACATGCCACGGTGAATGCCTTCCAGGTATACATTACATTGTTGCATCTGGGATGCTGGTCCCTGGATGGCATTCACAATGGTTGTCTGCCCTACAGAGATGGTTCTCAGGATGTCAACAGCCTCCTCCCTGAGGGCAGTAGAGCTGACTGGGGCAGGGGATGAGGTGCTTGGGTCGAAGGAGACGCCCACCCACCTGGGTGAGCAGGCACGGGCAACTCGGTGGGGAGCAACTGGGAGGGCGGTGATGGTTTGGGGGGTGGCAAAAGATGGCAAAGAATTGGTGGGCCCAGTTAGGTGTGACACCACCAGGGAGCTGCCATCGGAGGAGGTATCAGACTCACTACCACCAGTGGTAGTTGCCTTCCACGTGGTACTCCCTTCGCCCGCCAACACACTGGTCCCCTTGGCATCGCTCGACTCTGCCTCTTTGGAACTGTGGGCTGCTGCATCCCCACTCGCCGGTGCCTCAGCTCCCTCACCAGATGATGCTAATGTACACAAAGGACACAAGAGCACAGGGGTGGGGAAACAAAACAAGGGAGAACTATGTTAAATCCTTAATATATGTACATTTGGCTCACACACACTCCCATCCAGGTCACGCACGTACCCTCAGCAAAGACAACATACGTAATGAATGTGCCCCCGACTAGTGGGCATGACCCCAGAATACACCACATAACCCTCATGAAACCGGAACCTGATTCACTGTGTGCAGTACACCCATGAGAGACTATGCCCGGCCAATGCACTTACAAGTCCCTAAAGCCACAATGAATACCAGATGACAGAAAGGGGAACCCTCATAGGCCTGTGTAGCCCTCGCACCATCCCAAGGACTAGGAGGGGGCAGGACTGCAGGAACAAACCTGTCCAAGTGCCTGGCACTATAGTGCATGCATACCACAGCATGCAAATACATCCATCACAGCGGTATCACAACAGTGTTGCTACTCACCCTCTTGTGGCTGCTGTGCTGCCATCAAGTGCCCATCCAGATAGACCACCACCAGAATGCTGGCAATTAAGGGGGCCAGGGTCCGATGGGCACCCCTTCCTTGTTGGGAGGCCTCCCCCAGCTGGGCCTCTACGGTCTTCCTGGCCCAGCGCCTCAGGTCCTCCCACGGCTTCTTGCAGACGGTGCTCCACCGGTTGTAAACCCCTAGGGCCCACGCCTCCTTGGCGATGGCTTGCCACAGGCCTTTCTTTTGATGGGCACTGACCTGCATGGGACACACAGAGCAAAGAAACAGACAACAGTATGTGTGCAGCGAATACAAATGCCATGTCATCATCATTCATTACTTTATTCGGTACAAAAAGACCATAAAAGACATCAAATAAATAAAACATACAAATTTCTCATTCATAAAAATTGCTAAAAAAACGTTATTAGTACATTTTCCGAATACCCTGAGCAGCGTATATAAAATTTAACACAGCCTGAATTATGTCAATGTTTCCCAAGTTATGTAAGTGAGAATAAGCAAGCTGGCTAGTTCTAATTCGTTTAGGCAAGAATAACGGACGTAAAAACCTTTTTCTCGGAACAACATATAAAGTGCAAAAAAGCATAAAGTGCAATGTACTCTGAAATGTCTTTCAATCACAGCGACAAGGAGGAAGGTTTTTGAACCAGGTTCTGCATACTGGAAATGCTACTAGGTAATGTAAGGTATTTAAACGTAACCTCGTGAGTAAAAACCTTTGTCGCTCATGATTGATAATAGTCAAATATAGCTTTGGTTGAAGTTGTTGTATCTCATGCCTCATCCATGATCTAATTACTCCCGAGTCTGGCTCCATGTCCTGATTTTTCTGCCATAATATGTCTTTAACCTTCTTAATGTCCTGTCTTGTTAAAGTATCTGGTTTAAGGAAAAATTCTCCTAATCCTAATGATAGGAGGGAGGAATAGACATATCTAAGTCAGGGTATGTCCAGAGATCGTGATAAGAGGAGACAATCCTGTATCACCTTTCTACATAAAGACGCTTCTGGCTTAGTTCAGATTTGTACACACAGTAATACAGGTTGAAGCTTTATATGGCTAGATATATGTCTCAAGCCTACTTCTTTATTACAAAACATTGCTGGTGTAGATTGGGGGACTGCTAATAACCTTCTTAAAAATGTATTTTCTACAGTCTGAAGTCCTGTACATTCTGCATACCCCCAAACCCCAGCTCCAAATGTCGCGATAGAAAGACACTTAGAGGAGAAATCAGTCATCATTTCTTTAACAGGGTTATGTCGGAGTCTTTTCGCAAACCTAAAAACTTCTTCTATGGCTTTCTGGAATTATATTGAACGTATATTAACTAAAAATTTCCAATTAAAATCCACATCAATGGGGACCCCCAGATACGTAAAATGTGGGACCTTGAGTATCTCATGCCCATCTAAAACAAATGTTTTTGTTTTTGCTAATTTGGGTCCGGCCTTCATCACAAATTATTTAGTTCTATTAATTTTAAGGCTGTGGTTCCCCATAAAAGTATTAAAAGCATTTAATAAAATCTGGAGGCCATTTGCTGTCCTTGAGATGAGGACGGCATCGTCCGCATACAGGAGTACAGGAATTGGGGAGTTATTGATGACTGGGGAATCCTTCCCTGATTTACAAAGAAATTTCTCGAACCCATTTATATACAGAAGAAAACGAAAAGGGGCAAGGACACAACCCTGTCTAACCCCCTTTAGAGAGGGAAATTTCTCTGTCAAACCTCCCTCCCGGGAATAGTGGACCCGAGCCTCTGTACAGGCGTGAAGTTTACTAAGTAAAATGACTATGGTGGTCATTACAACCCTGGCGGACGGTGTTAAAGATGCGGTAATACCGCAAACAGTCAGACGGACAAAAAAAGGGAATTATGACCCTGGCAGGAACCGCCAACAAAGACAGCCACTTTAACACACCGCCCGCCACGGCGGTACAGACAAGCAGCGCGGCGGTCACCGCCAACAGACAGGCGGGAGACAATGTACCCAATCACAAAAAAGGGGAGTACGGGGTTGTTTATAAAGTAGGGGGGTCAGTAGTGTACTAATTGTGACGCTAGACCACTCGTAGTCCTCAACTAGAGGTGAAAATTGGGTGGGCTGTGTAGTGATGTTCGGTCTGGGGGGAAGGGGAGGAGCTGGGGAAAAAAACAAGGAAAGGAAAGTTTCCTTTACGGACTAGGTGGTCTCACACACTATATAGTGTCATGCTTCATCATATGACCACCCAGCCCCACCCAGGTAGGACAGTGCTACCCCATTTTAGACAGGTGACCTTGTGAGTCATTGCTCTCACACTGGTTCCCCATCCTTTTTAACCACACCACAGAGGACCCCCATTAAAGTTACCCGGGTACCTGAGTAGGTGTTTTTATTTCCCTAGTATAGCTGGATCCCTATTTCCAGGAATAAGATTAATTTACGCACTCCCTCCTGTTCCTTTAACAGTGAGGTCGAATCCGCCCAGGTGGCACTGTCCTACACATCACTACACAGCCCACCCAATTTTCACCTCTAGTTGAGGACTACGAGTGGTCTAGCGTCACAATTAGTACACTACTGACCCCCCTACTTTATAAACAACCCCGTACTCCCCTTTTTTGTGATTGTGTTCTTGTGGGAGTCGAGTACGGTTTGGTTTTTTTCCCCTTGCTCCCATCCGCTCTCCCTTGTGTAATGTGGGAGACAATGTACCGCCCACAGTATCACAACAGGCCAATCCATCACCTTTTCCGGGGTGGATTCACTGTGGATAAAAACACGGCGGAAACAGCTTTTGCTATGGGAAAAAGCTCACCTTCTACACATCCCACGAGGAACGACGACTCCATGGAGCCGGAACTCCAAATACTACCTGCCCTTGTCTTTCTGCTCATTTACGACCAACAGCGACGTAGGCGCAGAAGATACCGGTGAATACTGCACCTACGACACGGGGAGGGGGGAGGCAAAAGTTAGGGGGACACCCACCAAACACCCCCACCCCCAACCTCGCATAGTACAACATACACACCAATGCAGTCACAAAAAGAACAGTAACAACCCACAATCCCCCCGGAAGAATGCAAAGACAATGCGAATTTCGTGCAAACATTATAATGTGCCAATATACATGTCATACAAAAATATACAAATATATGTATTCCAAAATCACTCATATTTACATAAATAATCCGATAAGTATTGCAGATATGTACACAACAATGTCCGTGCACAAACAGTCCAAAAATGCATGGGCGAGGCCCACAATAGATACCTGACCAAAATCCGAGAGAACACTGCCGGGGCATCAGATAGAAACACTACAGGCACCTCAGGGGGAAGGGGGGACACCTCAGCCAGATGAATGCAAAGCCAGATCCACGACGGGGCTCCATGCCCATTGATGTATCCTGGGGAGTACAAAGCCACAGTCTCTCAAGTCTCTACAGTGGGTGGCTTGCCCACTGCTCAATCCTGGGGAGTGCAAAGCAACAGTCTCTCAAGTCTCTACAGTGGGTGGGTTGCCCACTCTACCATCCTGAGGAGTGCAAAGCCACAGTCTCTCAAGTCTCTACAGTGGGTGGCTTGCCCACTGTTCAATCCTGGGGAGTGCAAAGCCACAGTCTCTCAAGTCTCTACAGTGGGTGGGTTGCCTACTGTGCCATCCTGGGGAGTGCAAAGCCACAGTCTCTCAAGTCTCTACAGGGGGTGGGTTGCCCACTGTTCAATCCTGGGGAGTGCAAAGCCAGAGTCTCTCAAGTCTCTACAGTGGGTGGCTTGCCCACTGTGCCATCCTGGGGAGTGCAAAGCCACAGTCTCTCAAGTCTCTACAGTGGGTGGGTTGCCCACTGTTCAATCCTGGGGAGTGCAAAGCCAGAGTCTCTCAAGTCTCTACAGTGGGTGGCTTGCCCACGGTTCAATCCTGGGGAGTGCAAAGCCACAGTCACTCAAGTCTCTACAGTGGGTGGGTTGCCCACTGTTACATCCTGGGGAGTGCAAAGCCACAGTCTCTCAAGTCGATGCAGGTCCATACTGGTACTGGGGGGTGACTGGTGCCCAGACTGGATGAGTCTCCCCGTGAAAGGTAGTGTCCTGTCACTGTCCCAGCTGCACATGGGATAAGGATGCCTGATGTGGTGGGCCATTCATTCCTTCCTGGTGCATTGCCCTGTTCAGCGGTGCTTTGCCATGGCGGTTCTGGACTGTTCAGCGGTGCTTTGCCATGGCGGTCTTTGCCATGTTCAGCGGTGCTTTTCCATGGCAGTCCTGGACTGTTCAGCAGTGCTTTGCCATGGCGGTCTTTGCCCTGTTCAGCGGTGCTTTGCCATGGCGGTTCTGGACTGTTCAGCAGTGCTTTGCCATGGCGGTTCTGGACTGTTCAGCGGTGCTTTGCCAT
Source organism: Pleurodeles waltl (assembly GCF_031143425.1). Lineage (NCBI taxonomy): Eukaryota > Metazoa > Chordata > Amphibia > Caudata > Salamandridae > Pleurodeles > Pleurodeles waltl. The sequence goes on along the minus strand of NC_090439.1, from coordinate 448,604,767 downwards.
GGCGGTCTTTGCCCTGTTCAGCGGTGCTTTGACATGGCGGTCTTTGCCCTGTTCAGCGGTGCTTTGCCATGGCGGTTCTGGACTGTTCAGCGGTGCTTTGCCATGGCGGTCTATGCCATGTTCAGCGGTGCTTTGCCATGGCGGTCTCTGGACTGATCAGCGGTGCTTTGCCATGGTGGTTCTGGACTGTTCAGCAGTGCTTTGCCATGGCAGTCTTTGCCCTGTTCAGCGGTGCTTTGCCATGGCGGTCTCTGGACTGTTCAGCGGTGCTTTGCCATGGCGGTCTGTGGCCTGTTCAGCGGTGCTTTGCCATGGCGGTCTTTGCCCTGTTCAGCTGTGCTTTGCCATGGCGGTTCTGGACTGTTCAGCTGTGCTTTGCCATGGCGGTTTTTGCCCTGTTCAGCGGTGCTTTGACATGGCGGTCTCTGGACTGTTCAGCGGTGCTTTGACATGGCGGTTCTGATACGGACATTGGTGTGTGGCATGACGAACTCCACACTGGACATTGGTGTGTGGCATGACGATCTCCATACTGGACATTGGTGTGTGGCATGACGAACTCCACACTGGACATTGGTGTGTGGCATGATGTTCCATCATTGCCCAGCGGGGCTGTGGCATCCTGGCCCTGCCTGGGCTGTGTCTTGTGCGGTGGTCTCTGGACCAGTGACAATACTTGGGCCCTCCTGGGCTGTGTCTTGTGCGGTGGTCTCAGGACCAGTGACGATACTTGGGCCCTCCTGGGCTGTGTCTTGTGCGGTGGTCTCAGGACCAGTGATGATACTTGGGCCCTCCTGGGCACTGACTCTGGCGGTGGGCTCTGGACCCGTTACGATACTTGGGCCCTCCTGGGCACTGACTCTGGCGGTGGGCTCTGGACCCGTTACGATACTTGGGCCCTCCTGGGCACTGACTCTGGCAGTGGGCTCTGGACCAGTGGCGACGGTGCTGGCGGTTGTGTCTGGACCGCCGGAAATGATGGCGCACTTCTCCGCCGTGACACTCACAACAGGCTGGGCAGACTTCCTCAGGACCTTCCCCACCTTTTTTGGAGTTACAGCTGACTCACCAATCGCCCTCGATCCCATTTCACTTGTTGTCCCACCAGGAGTCTTGACACGGTCCCGTCGTCCACTCTCCAATTTCGGAGCCTTTACAGGGGGTGGGCTGCCAGTGCCTTGGCTCCGGGTCCTACTGCCTGCCCTGGTGGACGGTGCACTCCAAAAACCTGGAACACGCACCACTGGTACTGTTGGCTTTTTGGCTGAGGCGCTACGACGGGACTGATGAATTGGAGGGGGGGTGGGGGCAAAAAGGTCAATTTGACAGAGGGACAGTTTCTGACGAACACTGGGATGGGTAGCTGGAGGGCGTCTGGGAGTGGAGGAAGAGGAGGTGGTTGTAGGAGGTGTCACTTTAGCTGTTTTGGGTGCAGGTGCAGGTACTGGAGGCTGTCGTGAGGTGGATCGATGTTGGGTGAGTGATTGCCGGCGTTTGGGTACTTTGGGAGGGGGCGTCACAGACACACTGGGAGAGGACACAGGGGACGTGTAAATGGTAGTGGGGGTGGTGAGTGCAGGTGAGCGGCGTGTGGTGCTGGGTGTCCTGGTGCGAGTCCTAGTGCCTGTAGATGAGGTGCATGCAGGTGTGTGTGTAGACAAGACTGGGAGGGAGAAGAGGAGGAGGGGGACACAGTGGAGACAGTGGATATTGCTGTGTCTGTATGGGTGTGATGCTTGTGTGAGTGCCTGTGGGATGTGTGGGGCCTATGTTTGCCTGAGCTACTTTTGTGTGTTGACTTGTGTGCATGCTGGTCTGTAGGTGTGCTTGGGATGGGCTGGGGTACAGGGGATTGGGTCTGGGTGGAGGAAGTTGGAGGGGGGAGGCTGGACACAGGGTCAATTGCTGCCATCAGTGCTGAGGCCAGAGATTGCAGGGTTCGCTGAAGGACAGCCTGACCAGAATGAATGCCCTCCAGGAATGCATTACTGTGTTGCAACGCCCTTTCTACACCCTGGATGGCATTCACAATGGTAGACTGCCCAACAGTGAGTGACCTGAGGAGGTCAATGGCCTCCTCACTGAGGGCAGCAGGGGTGACTGGGGCAGGGCCGGAGGTGCCTGGGGCGAAGGTGATGCCCACCCTCCTGGGTGAGCGGGCACGGGGCGAATGCATGGCATACCGCTACCGTTGGTGGACAAGACAGACGCAGCAGCCCCATGCACAACGCCGCGCTCCTGCCCTCTGCACATGCAATTTCTGGGATATGGCCTACATGGCATTGATGGAAATCTGCGCACATTGATGCCACAGGGGCAACTATACCTCAACTTGATAATTTACTGAGGTGGGGTAGAGTGCCACATGGCCTACATTACGGAGGGGCCTTGCCTACATAACTCACCCTGGCCTAGGGACACCCAGAGCCCACCTCCCCCACCCAGACACCTCCACTGCACACAAAGTCCGCAGAATGTGAGTGTACTCACCCCCTTGTGTCTGCTGTGATGTCCTTAAGCGCCCATCCAACTCCGGGTAGGCCACCGCCAGGATCTGGAACATCAGGGGGGTCATGGTACGACGGGCACCCCTCCCACGTTGAGAGGCCATCCCCAGCTGAGCCTCCGCCGTCTTCTTGCTGCAGCGGCGAATGTCCTCCCATGTCTTACGGCAGTGGGTGCCCCATCACTGGTGGGCCCCCAGGGTCCGGACCTTCTTGGCGATGGCACGCCAAATGTCCCTCTTCTGGTGGGCGCTGACCTACATGACATGCACAAGGAAAGATGAACAGTCATTACCAACTGCACCATCAATGTGAGTGGCCCCCTCCCTACTCTGACCATGTGGCCCATTTATTCCCATGCTTTACTGTAGTATGACTTCTGCCCCCTTCCCTCTTCCACCCAGCCCTGTCCACCCAGGCCTAGCCACTACAACGTGCTCCCTGTGTACTAACCTGTTGGTCTGAAGGACCGTAGAGTAGCATGTACTGGGGGAGGACCCCATCCACAAGTTTCTCCAACTCTTGTGCAGTGAAGGCAGGGGCCCTTTCCCCAGACGCAGCAGCCATCGTCGCTTCCAGACCGAAGTCACAGCAGCACTAGCAGTGTAGGTCCTCTCCTGTCAAAGGTCAGGTATCTAGTGATTGAACAGATAGAAAATGGTGGTCACATCCGCGGCGGTGACGTCCGTGGTGGGGCACATCATCACCGCCAGCGCACCTGTTTATTGGCTCCTGGGACCCATAGGGTCCAATGTTAACCAATGCAGCATAGCACTGCGGTCTACGACCGCCTACCTCGACGGTGTGCAACGCCAGCGCTGTTACCCCACAATCCCATTGTCCCAGTTTAGAGGTCAGGCAGCCGCCATTTCAGAGGCCCACATGGATTCATTTTCAACTGTGTCACACATACTGAGGCCTACACTCAACACACATACAGGAAGGGTTTTGTGTCTGCTGTAGTCTTGTGTGTAACTGTGGGTACATACCTGGAGGAATAGCTGTTGTCCTTTTTAGGTACCGTCAGCTGGGACATATGAGAAGATGGCGGAATCCTCCGGTGTACCGACTGCTGGTGGACCTGTTGACAATGGAAGAGAGACATTTAATCGTGACCTACCGGTTTGATCGTGCTACAATCCAGGAACTATGTACCCAGTTGGAGCCAGACCTGATGTCACCAATCCACCATCCGACTGGAATCCCCCCTGACGTGCAGGTGCTGTCAGTGCTCCATTTCCTTGCAAGTGGGTCATTTCAAACAACAGTGGCCATGGCATCAGGGATGTCCCAGCCTATGTTTTCCAACGTGTTGTCCAGAGTTTTGTCTGTCCTGCTGAAACACGTAAGGAGATACATCATATTCTCTCAGGTGGAGGATTTGCCTACAGTGAAAGGTGACTTCTATGCCCTTGGACATATCCCCAACATCATAGGTGCCATTGATGGGACCCATGTAGCTCTGGTCCCCCCCGCAGGACTGAACAGGTGTACAGGAACAGGAATAGTTATCATTCCATGAATGTACAGATGGTCTGTTTGGCAGACCAGTACATCTCGCAGGTAAATGCTATGTTCCCTGACTCAGTGCATGACGCCTACATCCTGCGGAATAGCAGCATCCCTGATATGATGGGTGAACTCCAGAGGCACCGTGTATGGCTATTGGGGGACTCTGGTTACCCCAACCTTTCCTGGCTATTGACCCCAGTGAGGAATCCCAGGACCAGGGCAGAGGAACGCTACAATGAGGCCCATGGGCGGACTAGGAGGGTTATCGAACGCACCTTCGGCCTCCTTAAGGCTAGGTTCCGGTGCCTCCATATGACAGGTGGGTCCCTATTCTACTCACCGAAGAAGGTGTGCGACATCATCATCGCCTGCTCCATGCTCCATAACTTGGCATTGCGATGCCAGGTGCCTTTTCTGCAGGAGGATGATCCAGATGACGGTGTTGTGGCAGCTGTGGAGCCTGTGGACAGTGATGAGGATGAAGCTGAGGAAGACGAAAAGGACAACAGGGAGTCAGTCATTCAGCAATATTTCCAGTGAGACACAGGTGAGAACATTCTCATTTTTACCATTACATTGACTTTCACACATCTACCTCTATCCTGTACCAACATTTCACTCACTATTTGTTAACTGAGTTGTCCCCTTCCATTTCAGTTTCACAAATGTGGTAACCTACGTGTCAACTGTTTGCATCCTTGAAGGGCTTGTGATGTGTGACATAGGTATGTTAGCCTTCCAATAGGTAACCCATTATGAAACTGTAATTGATAATACAGATTTACAAATCATAGACTGACTCCATTTGTTTTTAGTGTTTCAAGGGTGTTTATTTAAGTGCTCAAAAAATGATGGGGGGTTGTAAACTGGTGATGGGTGATATTGGAGGAATATCCATGGCCGAGTCCAGTCTATTAGTCTCACAGGTACATTGCACATCTGGGCATTGGAAGTGGAGCTAGGTCAGTTCCGATTTGGACAGGGTAACAAAGTGGGACAGTGGGGGGACAATCAGGGTGGTCTTATTTCCTGGCGGGGGTCTTGCCATCTTGCTCTGTCCTGTTCCTGGATCTCAGGGCCCGCTTGCGTGGTGGTTGTCCGTCTGCAGGGGATGGGGTGCTGGTGTGTTGGTCCTGTGGCAGGGCGTCCTGTCCACTAGCGCCGGCGGAGGTGGTGGGCATTTCATCGTCCTGGCTAGTGTCAAGGGCCCCTTGGAGTGCCACGGTGTCCCTCAAGGTCTTCTGAATGTCCGTCAGCACCCCTACGATGGTGGGTAGGGCGGAGCCAATGGTCCTGAGCTCCTTCCTGAGCCCCAAATATTGTTCCTCCTGCAGACGCAGGGTCTCCTGCAACTTGTCCAGGATCGTGGCCATCGTCTCCTGGGAGTGGTGGTATGCTCCCATGATGGAGGAGAGGGCCTCGTTGAGAGTTGGTTCCCTTGGCCTGTCCTCCCTCTGTTGCACAGCAGCCCTCCCAGTTCCCCTGTGTTCCTGTGCCTCCTTCCCCTGGACCGTGTGCCCACTACCACTGCCCCCAGGTCCCTGTTGTTGTTGGGGTGGTGGGTTCGCCTGGGTGCCCTGTAGTGGTGGACACACCGCTGATTGACCTGTCCTGGGTAGGGAGGTTTGGGCCCGCTGGGTGGGTGCTGTGCTGGTGTTACCAGAGGGTGTAAGCTCGGTGTTGGGCTGTGGCTGGGCAAGGGGAACCGATTGTCCTGAGGCCCACGATGGTCCGGCCTGGTCATCAAGATCCAGTGGGGCAGAGCTGCTGTTGTCACTGTGGGCCTCTTCTGGGGGTGGAGTGGTGTTGTATGGACCCTCTGGTGTGGTGACATTCCTTCGGGTTCCTGCAGGGGTATAAGTACATGATTATTGCATGTGTGTGTTTCATGGAGTGCAATGGTTTGGTGTTTGTGAACCCCAGTGCAGGCATTCCTGTGTGGGGGCTTGTGTGCTGATGGTTGGGGGGTGTTGTGGGTCTGTGCAGTGGGCATGCTTTGGTGATGGGTGTCCATGCTTAGTTATGTCATGCAGGTCTTGGGGTTGGATTGGGTGGTTGGTGTCATGGGTAGATAGTTGAGGATTTGGGGTGATAGGGGAGGGTATGATGGTGGGGGTGTGTGATATCATGCAGGTATGGTGGGGGTATGATGGTTAAGATTAGACTTACCAGTGTCCGTTCCTCCAACGACTCCTCCGAGGCCCTCAGGATGCAAGATGGACAAAACTTGCTCCTCCCATGTTGTTAGTTGTGGCGGAGGAGGTGGGGGTCCGCCGCCAGTTCGCTGTACCGCGATGTGGTGCTGGATACCGTGGAACACACCTTCCCCCGTAGGTCGTTCCACCTCTTCCTGATGTCCTCCCTATTTCTTGGGTGCTGTCCCACAGCGTTGACCCTGTCCACTATTCTTTGCCATAGCTCCATCTTCCTGGCTATTGATGTGTGCTGTACCTGTGAGCCAAATAGCTGTGGCTCTACCCGGATGATTTCCTCCACCATGACCCTGAGCTCCTCCTTGGAGAAGCGGGGGTGTCTTTGGCGTGACATGGGGTGGTGTAGGTGATGTGTGTGGTGGTGTATGTGTTGATGAGTGTGGTGAGTGTAGTGGTATGTGGTGTTTTGTGCTTGGATGTTGCGTGGATGATGGTGTTGTGTGCCTCTGTGTGATGGGGTTGTCTGTTCTGTGCTGTCTCTCTGGCCTTCTCTCTGAATTTTTGGTAGTAGGGGTTTGTGGGTGATGTGGGTGTGTGTTTTATATAGTATTGAGTGTGTGGGAGTGGTGTGTGTATGTGTGTCAGGTGTGTGTATTTCAAATTGTCCAATGTGGCGGTGTTTTGGAGATGTGTGTGTATTTTGAGCGCGGCGGTGTGTACCGCCAATGGAATACTGCGGTTGAAAGACCGCCGCGTGGATTCGTGGGTCGTAATCGCATGGGCGTGTTTCTGTTGGCGTGGAGGTGGAGGATGTGTTTCCGCCAGTTTCTTGCTGACCTTTGGTGTGGCGGTATTGTGTGGGTATCTGAATTTCGGCGGATTCCGTGATGTGTGTCATAATAGCTGTGGCGGTCTACCGCGGCCGCAGCGGTGTATTGGCGGTCTTCTGCACGGCGGTAAGCGCCTTATACCGCCAATGTTGTAATGACCCCCTATATCTTTATCCACGCCCATGTCCAGCATTACCATCCACAGTTTCTCCCTGTTAACTGTATCAAAGGCACAGGACAGATCCATGAATGCTAGGTGTATACACCCCCTTTTGACTTTGGTATATTTCTGGACTATGAGGGTCAAGTTAAGAGTTTGTTCTACTGTTCCCACACCTGGCCGAAAGCCAAATTGTATTTCTGAAAGGGAGTGAGATTCAGTCGCCCATTTTTCTAGCTTATTTAAGATCACTCAACCTAAAATTTTGACTGAACTATCCAGTAAAGAAATTGGGCGATAGCACAAAGGGTCTGCCCGTCTCCCTTCTTGAAGATCGGGACGATGATCGTCTCTTTCCAAGAATCTACTAAAGGGCCTGCCACAGCCGATCTCAAGACATTGGTAAGCAGTGGTCCCCAGAAATCAGGAAGCGCTTTATATAAATCGGCAGGAATTCTGTCTGGGCTGGGGGCTTTCTCAGAGGGTCAGTCTTGGATGGCTTGTTTAACATCATCCATGCTTATAATATTACTAAAGGCCAGACTTAACTGATCATTTCCTATAAGTTTTGAACAGATTAACATTTCTAAATGAACATTTGTCTCTGTAGCAACAGTTTTTTTTAAATAGTCCACCCAAGTTTCGGCTGGAATGACAGTATCCATGACATCTCATTCAGCAGTGAAGAGTTAACCACATGCCAGAATACAGTCGTATCTTTAATTTGACTTGCTTCCATCAATTCCTCCCACGCAGACTCACTTAGTTCAGCTTTCCTTTTGGCAAGTACTTCCTTATAATTTTTCCTAGCAATTTTAATTGCTTGTCGATCTTAGGGAAATGTATTCATTATTTTCTTTAGCTTGCTTAAGGATGTGGTGCATGCGTGGTTAAACCATCTTGAGCCATAGACTTTGTTAGTGCCAGGGGGCTGTAGTTTCTCTGCCATGTACTTTGTCAGAGAGGAGAATGCACGGACAATTTCATGGGGGGCCCTATCTTCATCCAGAGATATCATAACGTCTGACCATTTAGTCAGCAATAGGTCTTTAAAGAAAGTATTGCTGTTTATCTTTCCCCATTTAATTGTGAGTCCTTTTGGGATTGAGAGCTTCATAGCAGGGTGACGCTTCCCACTTCTTGAATCGCCCCTCAAGTCCAAGTTAATCACAATAGATAAGGGGTTATGGTCACTAATACAGGTCAGGATCACCCTGAATTGCCCTGCAATAGAGGATAATTCTCTAGAGTAAAAAATATAGTAAATGGTAGTATGAGTATCCCCCCTTACAAATGTTGGTATCCCTCTAGTAAATGGCATGGGGAAAAATAGAGAATTTGCTGTTATCAGAGAGTTAAGAGCATTCCCATATGGAGAGTGTTTGAAAGAGTCCACAACAATCCAAGAACTCTGTCTCACAAATGCCATGTCATTCCATATGGAACGGCCATTGTTGACAGGCATGTTTTCAACTCACAGGCAGAACGTGCCAGACAATCTACAGCTGGGCAGTCACACATCGAACCCACATGCATACAGGCATCCACCACAATCACACAAATCTAAGGATGACAGATGCCAACTCACTTGCTCCTCTGGTCGCCCATACAACTTCTCATACAGGGGCAGGTCCCCATCCACCAGCATCTCCAGCTCCTCCACAGTGAAGGCCGGGGTCCGCTCCCCTGTAACACGCACCATCTCAGGGACCAGAGTCAGGACACAGCAGCACACGCAGTGGAGTACTACCCTTCACAGGAATCAGGAGTCACGTGTCAAGGGTTTGACAAAATTGCATAGGTTCTGCGGTGGTGTGCTCCGTCACCGCTGGCAGCGATCATGATTGGCCCAGGTTCCCCAGGGACAACCATGTAATCCAATGATCAGGTGCACAAGGGTGAACACCGCCTTCCGCCATGATGACTAACTCCAGCGGAATGAAGTCACTTCCACTCTATCATACCTGGATGGCAGGAGGCTGCCAGTTTGCTACCACCAAGTCTCCATAGCCCAATCTCTCTCCCCTTTGTTGCTTGCTTACATGGTTCTATAATCCTCACATGCACCCATCTTTGGAAGTGTGCCCACACTGTGATGCCATTATGACAGAGCTGACTCAGCACACATTTGCCTGACGGTGTACCTCATACTTTCCGTTTGTGTGTGTGACCTACGTGTCGTATTTTGAAAAATACAGTGATATCATGGGATGCAAGTGTACGTTGACACTCAGAATGTGTTCTTTCCTCCCCATTGGTACAGACCAGCGTGGCAAGGGAGGGCCCTATCTGTATACAGACCCCTGGTAGAACTGGAAACTATGGAGGAAACCGGCAAATCAAAATCAGCATGCCATCCCTACAACTGTGCAAGTGCTATCTGTGCTCCATTTTTTGGCTACATGCTCATTTCAGGTGATAGTGGGTATGGGTGCAGGGGTCTCACACCCAAATTCAGCCAAATCCTGTCCAACTTCCTGGATGCCTATATTCAACACTTGCAAGCATATGTCCACTTCCCACCATCAAATCTGGATTTTAGGCCTTCGCTAATATCCCCCATGTGATAGGTGCCATTGATGGAACCCTCATAGCTCGCATACCCCCAAGAGTGAATGAAAAGGTGTATAGGTATTGTAAGAACTACCACTCAATGAATGTACAATTGGTGTGTACTGCTGATCAGTACGTATCGCATGTCAATGCCAGGTTCCCAGGATCAGTCCATGATTCATTTGTCCTGAGAAACAGCAGTGTGCCACACATGATAGAAAAACAACAATGGGACAGAGGTTGGCTCATGGGTGAGTGTGTATGACACTGGAGCAGTACATAGCTGACAGCCAGCCTGTATGCAAGTAAAGGCAGTTTGTTAAAGTCCTCTTTCACCTTTTTTTGCAGGTGATTCTGGCTACCCCAACTTGCAATGGCTCCTGACTCCTGTGAGGAATCCCAGGACAGATGCAGAGAAGAATTATAATGAGGCCCATGGACGTACGAGAAGGGTGATTGAGTGCACTGTAGGTCTCCTGAAGGCAAGATTTTGTTGCCTCCATCTCCCTGGGGGATCCCTGTGCTATGTCCCTGACAAGGTGTGTAAGATAGTGGTGGCCTGCTGCATGCTGCACAACTTGGCTGTGAGGAAAGCTATCCCACTTTTTGAAGAGGAGGGTGCTGTCCAACCAGCCCTGCAACCTCACAGAGGATATGGGAGTGATGGTGAGGAAGAAGAGGAGGAAGATCTCAACTCCAGGATCCAGCTAATCTGCCTATACGTCCAGTGACTCCAAGGTACTGTTCAATGATGCTGATATATTCACTGCATAGTTTCAGTCTGACTCATGTGATAAGTACTGTGGTGCCTATTGTCAGTGACAATGTTAATTGATGACTGAAGTGGCATGTGCCAGGAAACCCAATATTATGTACAGTGTGACATACTTCAGACACTACAGTCTGTTGGATCCCCTCCTGCAATAAAGGTGTGATTATGATAGTAACTGGCTAATGCATACACACTCACACTCATCTTGCTGAGGGAGACATGATTTGAGTGCATAGTTGTATTTATTGAATGGCAAAATATACATAAGTGTTGGGACAGTGAAATAGAGTGGGCACATGGTGCAAATACATACTCAGGTAACTATGCCCAGTTCAGGGCAGAGTCACTTTCTGGTGCTGGCCTTGGTCTTAGATGGCGTTTCAGTGGCATATCTGGGTCTGAGGGCACATTTGCAAAGGTGCAGCTGGGCTGCAGAGGTAAGGGGTGCTGGTTTCCTGTATGTCCCCTGGTAGTGCCACCAATCCAGTAGCTGCTGAAGATGTAGATGGCAGGGCAGTGTCCTGGCTAGTGGTCGGGGCTTGCAGGTGGGTGGAGGTCTCAGACTTTCTGTGGTACTGGTGCTGCAGTACCCCGGCAATGGAGGCCCTGGTGGCATTGAGATGTTTCCATTGCTCCATGGCCTCCTGGTGGTGTACTTTCTGCAGCCTTTGAGTCTGCTCCATGGTGGCCAGGATCTGGCCCATCCTGTCCTGGGTATGGTGGTATGCTCCAAGGACCTCATAAATCGCCTCCTGGGCTGCTGCATCCATCCTTTGGCCACCCCCGGGTCACTGATGCCCTCCTACTGGCCCTCGCCCCCTGTGCCTGTGTCCCCTGCACAGGTCTGGCAGTCCCACTTGCAGTTTGTCCTTCATCATCCTGCCTGTTGGTGGGTGGAGACTCTGGCCTCTGTAATTGTGGTCTGTGACTGGGAGACACTGGTGTGGGGTCGTTTGGCCAGAGGAGATGATGGTGGCTGGGTGGTAGGGGTGTCAGTGGTATCCTGGGTGAGACTGCTGGAGGGTGACAGTCCAGGACTGTGAGATGGGCCAGGGAGTTCCTCTATTTCCAGACATCCCTCTGCACTCTCCTGAGTGGGGCCTCTGTCTTCTGGTGGAGCGCTGGCACTCCTTGACGTCTCCGTCCAGGTGGCATGGGTGGTGGTGCCTGTGTGAGGAGGAATAGACAGGTCGGTGTCAGGTACTTTATCGGCAATTGCTGCACTGCTCTGCCCTATTAGATGGTTACATTCCCCTGCCGTGGCATGCCAGGTCCCTTCGTGTACATTTAGTTGCATTTTATATGGGGGGTGGAGGTGCATTGTGGGTGCTGTAGTGCCACTGGGAATTCATGCAGGGGTAAGTGACTGTGCACTGGGGGCTAGATGGAGGTCTGTTTGTGGGGTTGTGGGCATGCAGGGAATTTGGATGTGGGTGTTGTGGACTGGGTAGGAGATGGGGTCCTGGTGGTAGTGAGAGGGGTGGGATGATACATGCAGTATAGGTGGGGTGACTGTTAAGGTATTATAGTTGACTTACCTGAGTCCAGTACTCCAGTGAGTCCGGGTGTAGGATAGCCAGAACCTTTTTCTCCCACTCGGTGTATTCGTGGGGAGTAGGTGGGGGACCACCACCAGTCGTCCCTATGGCAATGTTGTGCCTGGATGCCATTGACCGAACCTTTCCACGCAGGTCATTCCATCTCTTCCAGATGTCGTCCCTTGTGCAAGGATGGTTTCCCACTGCATTGACCTTGTTGACTATCTGCTGCCATAGCTCCATCTTCCTGGCCACAGGTGTCTGCTGCACCTGTGCCCCAAATAGTTGAGGCTTGAACCTGAGTATTTTGTCCACCATGGTCCTTAGCTTCCTGTCTGTGAAGCAGGGGTGCTTAGGGGGTGCCATGGTGTGTGTTGTGGGTGGTGTGTTGTGGGTGTACTGTTGAGGGTACTATTGTGTGTTTGTGGGTGTGGCTTGTGATTGTGTTTTGGGTATGTATGTGTTTCGGTGGTGTATTTGTGTGTGTGACTTGTGTGATGTTGGGTTCAGTGTATGCGTGTTGTCAATATCTATTGTGCTATTGGCGATGCAAAGGATTGTGGGGTGTGTATGTGAGTGTATTATATTGTTGTGGATGTGTGTCATGTGTGTGGGTTTCAGACTTGCCAATATGTGCATTTGTTGTTGGTGGGTTCCATTACTGGCCTTGGCGGTCCGTACTGCCAATGGTCAGTTAGCATTCACTATCCACCACACTGATTTGTGCATCATTATTTGGTCGGCGGAGGTTTGTCTGTATGGCGGTGGCGGGGTGTCCTGCCTTTCCGCCGTAGTAGGCCCTGGTGGTGGGTGAAGGTTGTAGGATTTTTGGAGGTTTAACTATTTGGCATCATTATTCAGCGGTGTGCAGTCTACCACCACTGGCGGTCTTCTGTCCACCGTCATCATGGTGGTCGGCAGTGAATACCGCCAAGTTCATAATGTGGGCCTATGCCTCTTAGGTGCCAAGTAGAGACCTAATTCTCACAAGTAGTCAAATTAGAACCATGTCCAGGTCTCAATTATGCGGCTTACCAACTAGGTAACACTCTCACCCTCATTTATACTATACTGAAGTGAGAAAAAAACAGGAAAAATATGAGGAAAAAGTGTGTTCAGAGTTTGCACATTTCCCTCATATTTAAACCATGTCCGCACCATTAGAGAAGTGGCCTTTAAAGCTGGCCAGAGTGGAAGGTGGGGAAAAAGTGTGGTAAAAGTGTGGTGTTATATTCTGCTTTTTTGTCACACTTTTTCCTCTTTAATCCCATTTATACTTGACTAAGGCAGTGACAAGATGGCAGCGAAAGCCATTAAAATACTTCCAGGATCGAGGTGGCAGTTAGATACATTTTGAGAAGAACTACTAAAAACCCTGCTTCTGCTGGAATTTCAGCCCAACTACAACAGCAGTAAAAGGTTTCTATGGCCACCAGAGTTGCATTCAGAAACTAAATAGAAGCTTGGACTATTAATACAACTTTTATGAGTAATAATGGATAAAAACAATGTCTAAGCCGGCAATTAACTTGGCTTTCAAAATAATTTGTTTCAACCTGTTAATCATTCATTACCACAACATGACTCACAAACTAAACACTGTATGTACATGTGAGCTGAGTAGCTCAGTGCCTGGAAAAATAAAATGCCATCTGCAGCCATACCAAATGTGTTTCCTCAAAACACCCAAGCACATGCATGAATCCAATGAGTCTCAGATAGTAGCTGCAGCAGCAAATGCTGATATGGATTATCTCAAGCACATCCATAAATACTGTGGTCCATATTTATCATAGTGTTGGGTCACCCTTGTGCCGCTCAAGGGTGACTCCATACAAAAGTCAGAGTTATCTAACTATTTAAGGTCACCTTGTGTGGCCCTGCATGGCTTGATAAATCTTGAGTAAATCAAGCCAGCGCAAATCACTGCCTTGGGTTACTGTGCCCCAGGGAGGCATTCCATGGGTGGAGCTTGTGTATTCCCACACATCCACCAATGGATTTTGGTGAATTGCCAGATTTACCTTTAGTGGTAGACCTGTGAACACACCAAAATGCTACTCCTCCCCAGGGGAAGCATAACGAGGCTAAATATCTTTATTTCTCCTTGCTGTATTCTCTTTCTATGTGTGCTGCATTTTGCAGCATACACAGAAAAAGGAAAATACCTCTCAGGACTGTTTTGCGCAGGAAAGTTCTCCTTCCTGTGCAAAACAATCCTACTTACAACGCAGGACGCATTGTACTCATTGGTGCTAGGCAGCCAAAAGTGCACCATCACAAGGAAAGGATAGGACTACGCCGTATGATGTTAAATATGGCACGTTACTGCCCTTTCATTTTCACGCAGCACACCAAAGTGGCTTGCTGCGGTTCACTGGGTAAAAGTGTGATAAATATGTAACTTATACTTTTATTGGGGATTCAGGAGCAGTGAAAAAGCTTGAAACTCAAAGCCCATTAAATAGATAATGCCTAAAAAGCTAACAATATTATCTATTTTGCAATTACCATGTGGTACCTCACTTCTTGATGCCCAGCCACAGGCAGCATACAGGTAAAATCATGAAATGCCCCTTCTACAAAATTCACAGTGTTGCATGCATGTCTGTTTGTCCAGGGAGCAGTGTAGATGCTGCAGGTGTTTTCTGATTTAGCTCCACAAAATGCCAGCAAGGTGTGTTTACGACCGCTGCATGGTGTGCTCCACACAAATATCATCCCCTGACTCAGCACATGTAGTTGTGTCATATAAACATGCCAGAAAACCACACCTTTCCCTAAAGATGCAATTTTCTATGAATTTGTTGTCCTTCCATTAATTACTTCTGCGGAATCGTTAGCTCTGGTAATTGAGCAGTAAAATATTGGAATATATGATCAAGTATATATGAGAGCTTCTATCTACTTCAAACATTTGTGTCACATGATTTATTGATTTTTTTAAATGAATTTCACCAGATTTGACAGATGTACAAATAAAACTGAGGACCACTGTTGGGGGGTGGGTCATAAGTTGTGTGGGACACTGGGAACTAAACACCCCATTGTAGTAATTGACTCTCATGGTGCAGAATTTCAGAGCAGTCCTAGGCTTACTCAAGGGAGGGGGAGTGGACTAGTAATCACCTTTCACAAGTTCACATGAATAACACTCAATAAATGACTGTCCAGTCTGTGCTTTTTCTTTTTTTCAAGAAAAAGTAGATTTATTACACACACACTACACAATACTGTGCACAAAGTTACAAATATGCACAAGCTGATGGAATTACTTTTGGGTGACGTGTAATCATTTGTGTCTCTCCCAAGGAGAGATGTAATACAACAACCACATGGCAAAACATTCAATTGTATTCCATTGCGATATCTGACTGTAATTTGGAGTGAGAGCACCTTATACTGGCAATAAAGTACTCAATAGTTAACAAGAAACATGTATAGGCATGTTGGATTGATTTGTGCTGTTATGATTACTCTCAGCAGGATCTATGCAGTCTAACCACACCACTAAAGGGTGTTGGCAGAGTTCATCATATTCCAAATTGAAGCATTAAACATAATAATGATGTAGAGTTGACAAAAGTCCCTAAGGGACATCACTTGGTTGTTTTCAGTTGTGTAATATCATCTTTCACCCCAAGATCGTGCCTTTTTATATGAGCATACACATGTCATTGGCCACAAAGCTGCACCCATACACTTTTAATCAGATTCAGCAAAACATGCAGTACTTTAACCACAGTCCCTAACGGACTCAATTTCTGTAAATACACATGTAAGTACAGCCTTTCACCCCTAGATGGCTCAGTTCCACCAACATCAACAAAGGTTCCAGCTGATACTGAACTTGAAAACACATTGGGACCCCCTTGAGGGTAAATTTTTTCCAAGTCCCCTGAAACCGATGGTGGGGACACCTGAACTCTTCTTGTGGGGGGCCTGGAATCCCCCTGCAGCTCACCCAGCACTTTGGAAACAATTTGGTGGTAACCCCTTTCTCCTGCGGTCCCCACTGTGTCAAAAACAAGCCATTTCTTGGTGTCTGTTGATGTCAGCATCACAAGGAATTATGGGGCGATCCTCCAGGAGTCTGTACATCTGAGCAGCTGCCCTTTTTACTGTGCCAGAGAGAGCTGCTCTGATTTTCCAGGTTGGTTGTTCCTTGTTGTTGGGGGTGCCTGGTCCAACCCGGACACCCGGCAGCCTTCACCAACATTGATGAGCAGCTCGGGGAGACCAGCTATTCTCACTGGCTCCACATGCGGCCAGCAGCATTGTGTGCTGCTGCAGGAGCCAGCTCTTCACTGATGCTTGTGGTGCTGCAGCTGGGCTGGTCACAAGGGGGAGTGCTGTGGCCCTCCCCCCTCCTTCTCCCACCATTGGGACCCAGGGATGGAGTCCACTACCCACTCTTCAACTTCGCCTTGGGGCGTGATGATCTTCCCCGAGTCAACTTTCACTGAGGCCCCACAGTAGGGTCCATGGCCCCTGGGAGGCATCAGAGAGAGCATGAAGGCACTCCCCAACTTCCCTTCTCTCACCCACACCTTCATAGGGAGTGCACCGACAATCATAACTCAGGCCAATTTGGACCATTTTGGATGCTTTTGGGCCCTGATTTATACTTTTTGGTGCAAAACTGCACCAACGCAGTTTTGCACCAAAAAGTTTAGCACTGGCTTGCACCATTTCTGAGCACCAGCCGGGCACCATATTTATGGAATGGTGCAAGCCGGTGCAAAGGGTAGGCTACCGTAAAAAAAATGATGTTAGCCCGGTGGGGCTGACGGTATGGAAGAAGGGTGTTTTGCACCAAAAAATGACGGTAGGCAGGTTAGAGTAAAAAAAAAAATCTAACCAGCCTAGCATCATTTTCTGAAGCAAAACCACCCATACCATATAACCCCTGCCTTTGAAAAGACAGGAGTCATACCCACTACCTAAATGGCCACCACAGGAGACCAGGGTCCCTGGGCATGGCCATTGCACCCAGTGGCATGTACGAGGACCCACTTCAGGGCCCCCAATGGTACTTTAGAAAAAAAAGTGCCATATGTACAAACCTTTTTGCACGTCGCAAACAGCGAATTTCGCTGTTTGCGACGTGCAAAAAGCACATCGTGATGCCCAATCCCCGTTTTGCGAGTCGGTAGCCTGGTTACGGACTCGCAAAATGGGAATGCGAGACACAATTAGGAAGGAGTGTTCCACTTCCTAATTGAGAGTCGCAGTGCAATGCTGTATTGTTTAGAGCCCGCGCACGCGGTCGCAGTTACCACCAGTGTCACACAGGTGGTAACACATTTGCAAAAGGTAAGGGGTCCCCATGGGACCCCTTCCCCTTTGTGAATGGCATGAAAAACATTTTTTCAGAGCAGGCAGTGGTCCTATGGACCACTGCCTGCTCTGAAAAAATGAAACAAAAACGTTTCATTTTTTAGTTTTGTAATGCATCTCGTTTTCTTTTAAGGAAAACGGGTGCATTACAAAAAAAACCTGCTTTATTTAAAAGCAGTCACAGACATGGGACCCACCTCATTAATATTAATGAGGTGGGCCTTTGCAACCCCCTTGCGAGTCGCAGATGGTGTCAGGGACACCATCCTACATTCTGGATTCCGACTCGCAAATTGCGAGTTGGTCTGACTCGCAATTTGCAAGTCGCAATTCAGATTTTTGCTACATCTGGCCCCAAATACTTACCTATTCTTACCTGGGATGGGGTCCCCCATCCTCCGCTGTCCCTCTGGTGTGGGTGGGGGTGTCCCTGGGGCCTGGGGAGGGCACCTGTGGGCTTACTCGATGGTGTTCCACCATGGAAATAGGCCCACAGGTCCCCTAACGCCAGCCCTGACCCAGGCGTTAAATAATGGTGCAAAACAAGCTTTGCACCATTATTTGACCCCCTCCCTGTGCATGATTTTAGCATGGGGGGATTAATATGGCACTAAAGCCGTAGAGTCATTTTTTTCACAGGAACACCTACATTGCATCTTATTGACGCAAAGTAGGTTTCCACATCCAAAAAATGACTTTAACTCCATAAATTTGGCGCTAGATGGGTCTAGCACCAAAGTATAAATATGGAGTTAGTTTTGCTCCAAACCTGTGTAAAAAAATTATGCAAATTTGACAGAAAACAATTATAAATATGCCCTTGGTCTCTCTTCACTCCTGGTAGCAAGCCCTTGCCACCTGGAGCACTTTTTTCAGGTTTCCTTACCTCAAAGGTAATTTCGCCCTGACTTCCTGCACTAGCTTTTAATTTGAGTGCTATCCTTGCACCAAAGCCAAGTCTTTCCCCAACTGGTAGTCAGGGGGAGTAAGGGGACCAGCTTATCTAGTCCTGGGGTGTGCTCCACTAGGTCTGGGGTCATTCAGGAGAAGAGTCCTTGCCCTTTGGGCAATCAGGGGGTTCTTCTTTCCAGTTGTCCCTGACACCTGTCTTCAACCCTAGTGTTCTGCAAAAAAGCACATCTAAGAGAGAGCTTTCTCCCCTGTGCAAGACCATTTAAAGGGGGCGAAAGTGTCCAGCTGTCCTATTCTGATGTGCCACATCACTTCACAGCTCCTGTCCCAACCTTCTTGCACAGTCTTCTGGGATAGCTGAAAACGGTGTCACCCAGGAGTCAGTTGCCACATGTGCTTTGAGGGCCTCAGCTCACCTCCTCCCTCACATTCCTGCCAGGGCCTCTCCCAGCAATTGCTCCAAGGAGTTCCTCTTTGTTGAGAGGCCTGGGTCAGGCCCAGTTCCTGGCATGAAATAACAGATGGCTGATTGATGCAGGACCCTGTTCCTACATCTGGAGAGAACAGTCAATAATCCAGCCTAGACCCTGACCCTGAGCTGAGTCAAAGAAATATGACATTCTTGGATGGCCCATAAGCTGTACAGATATGCTTTTGTAACCTACTACATTGTTCTTTGCATGCAGGTACAGTGTACATTGGTGCAACTCTGGAGTCTGTGAACCGTAGTGAACTGGATTTGCGCCCTAGAGCAGCCTTTCCAATTGGCATATAATGGAGTGTCACTACAATGAAGACAGTAAGCACAATTACTATCTCTCAAACGTGTACACCCATCTCACAAGACCTATTCCAGGTCACCACCCACTCTGCATGGTCCCTTCTGCACCAGGCTACCTAGATGCACTTCTTGGGCTGTGCACATCAGGAATCCTCCCCATACAGTCCTCACATGGGTGCACAGCTCGTGTGCACACCTGATCATTTGTAACCAGCTTTATGCCTCTTACCTTTGCTGCATCACAGCAGCCTTAGCTTAACAAGGTGGCACATGCGATGAACATGTGCCATGCATATTTACCATGAGTTTACTGTTGGTGAGCCCCAAACTATGTGGCCCCTCAAAGTAAAATGCCAAAGACCATGTAATCCAAAAGCAAAAAAATCTGGGCAGAGGAGATAGTCAGAACTGCCCTCTCACAACCACAAATCAGAATACATCCTGAAATAGGAGAAGTATCCTTATGTTAAGTCACAGTCCACCATTTTGGTCATTTGTTGCAGAATAAAGGGCAAATTAATTATGAAACCACAAACATATATTTGCTGTAAATGTTACAGCATAATGCATAATTGTCACCTCTTAATTTGGCAGTGGTGGCACTGTGCATGTGGGTCTATTGCTTTGCACATAGTTGCCACATCTGAGTAGGCATTGCTTGCTTTATGCCCTTCTGACATATGTCAACCTCTAAGGTATTTTAGGCAGAGATTCTGAAGCACTCAAAATGCAGTACATTGAGTTAAGAAAAGTTATAAACTGGCATCAATTGCATTAATTCATTTGCCCATCACAAAGGGCTCACATTGATGAATTGTGGTTTTTACTCGCATCATTTGGTGCTGATTGCAGCCATACACTTGCCTCAATGAATTAAGGGGCATGCTTAAGTGCCCCTAGTGCCTCCTTGCGGCACATTACCATTATTTTTTTGGCTATTGTGGCCCAACAAGGCCAAAATCCCCATGCATTGCGCCTCTTGTGCTACATTATGCCTGCACCAGGCATAATGTATGCAAAGGGGGTGTTCCCTAGTTAGGGGGGGCCGAAAAAATGGCACAAAGAAATCTAACAAATTGTAATAGTTTTTTTGGCACTTTTAACGCCTGCTCAGAGCAGGCGTTAAAAGGAGGCCCACCATTTATTACAATGGGCCTCAATGAGCTTTGCAGGATTAACGTCAACATTTTTTACGCTAATCCTGCAAACTCCGTACCTGCGTAAAAAAATTCTGATGCTAGTCCCCTAACTACCACCATGGTAGGCCTAATTTTAAATACGGTGAATACATGGTGGCATTAGGGGGGCGCTAGGGGCGCAAGGAAACAGGTGCTGCCCCTAAGTGCCTGATTTAAGAGGCCCTAGTGCCACCTTATCACCGTATTGTGTCATTTATTTACGCTAAGGCAGCACTAACGTGGCTTTTTACACATGCCATATTTACAACGTCGAGCAATGCATGCATTGCACCACTTTGTAAACACTTTCGCCAGATTATGCGTAAACCAGGCATAATGTATGCAAAGGGGCATTCCCCCGTTAAGAGGGGGTTAAAAAAATAGCGCAAGGAAATATAAGAGGTTTACTTGCACCATTTCTTTCGCGCTTTTAATGCCTGCTCAGAGCAGGCGTTAAAAGGGGACATGCCATTGAATACAAAGGGCCCCTATGTACTCTACTATGTAATTTTTGTTTAGGAATTCTGATGCCATTGCCCCCTACTCTGCACCATGGTGCACCGTATTTTAAATACTGCGCACACATGGTGATGGAAGGAGGGTGATAAGGGGCACAAGGCTCACTGGGTGCAGCTCCACTTTTCTTAAATCAGCCCCTAAGGCCATATTTAAGAAAAGTTAGCATTGCTTTTATGCCATATTTATTTACACAAAAGCGGTGGTAACCTAGCGCCATATATATATTTTGTTGCTAGACCCATCTAGCAACAACATTTCAGAGTTAGCATCATTTTTTGTTAGCACCACCCCGCATTGCCCCACTTTGTAATCCTTTGTGCTACATTATGTCTGCACCAGGCATAATGTATGCAAAAAGGGGTGTTCCCCCATGGGGGGGGGGGCGAACAAATGGCACAAAGAACTCTAACATATTTCTTTTCATTGTTTTTTTGGCACTTTTAACACTTGCTCAGAGCAGGCATTAAAAGGACGCACACTATTTATTACAATGGGCCTCAATGAGCTTTGCAGGTTTAGCATCAACATTTTTTACGCTAATCCTGCAAACTCCGGACTTTCATAAAAAAATTCTAATGCTAGTCCTCTAACTACCGCCATGGTGGGCCATATTTTAAATATGCTGAATACATGGTGGCATTAGGGAGATGCTAAGGTGGTACAAGAAAAGTGGTGCTGCCCCTAAGTGCTTTATTTAAGAGGCCCTAGTGCCACCTTAGCACCGTATTGTGTCATTTTTTTACACTAAGGCAGCACTAAAGTGGCTTTTTACACACGCCATATTTACAAAGTTTTGCAATGCATGCATTGCGCCACTTTGTAAACACACCAGATTATGCGTGAGCCAGGCATAATGTATGCAAAGGGGGCGTTCCCTCGTTAGATGGGGGCTGAAACAAAACAGCGTAAGCAAATATAAGATATTTACTTGCACCATTTCTTTCACGCTTTTAATGCCTGCTCAGAGCAGGCGTTAAAATGGGGACATGCAATTGAATACAATAGCCCCTATGTACTCTACTATGTACGTTTTGACACTGCTCCTGCAGAGTACATTAATAGTGCCTTGCGTTGTTTAGCGACAATGATATGCAAGGTAGGTGTTCCCTTCCAAAAATGACGCTAGCTCTCTAGCACCATATGTACTGCCTGATGCAAAAACAAAGCACGTTAAGCAACCAGTCCCAAAAAATTAGGCAAATTCCTATGAGTGTCAAAATTTAACGCCTGGTCTGACCAGGTGTTAAAATGAGGGCCAAACACTACTACATAGGGAAAACACACAGAAGGAGCATTGGCAACTCCCTGGGCAACGTGGATCTGTTATTGCTCCAGCTCGGCACATGCCGTAGGCGACAGTGACAACAACATGTCCTACCAGCACTACTGCAGCAACTCCAAACACCACCACAGCAGCCACAAAGGCAGCGCAAAAGGCGGGAGAGGACATTTCTACAGTGCACAACCATCCTTGTGCTCAATTAATAAAAGGTCATCAGAATATACCATCTGAAGCGAGAGTCAATTGTACGCCTGCTGCACCACATTGCGCCTAACATCACTACAAGGATGGAAACTTCAACAACAATTCCACCCATGGCAAAACTCAGGGCTGTCCTCCATATGCTGGCATCAGGATCGTTACAGACAAGTGGAGCATAAGTGGGTGGTATCTCTCTGCCATCCTTCTCTGCCTTCCTTCCAAAGGGTCTGGACGTAGTCATCCCCCTCACACCCCACCACCTAGCAACTGCAGCAGGAGACTAAACATGGTTTCTACTAAATTGCTGGGTTCCTGCATGTGCTGGGTGCAATGGACTGCACCCATGTCCAACTTGTGCCACCTGCTGCAATGGAACACTTCTACTGGAACCACAAACACACCCATTCTATAAATGTGCAGGCCATTGTGGACCACTGTGGGCTCTTTACAAACATCCTAGCCAAATATTCCGGCAGCGTCTATGATGCCTACATATTCCAGCACTCCACCAGCAACATGTGGTTTCAGGATGGGCAATATGTCAGTGGGATACTCATAGGTAAGCCACCATACTAATCATTACACAGACAACACACCAACCTTGTAGGACAACAATACATACACCACACTAAACACACATGGACAGGGGAACACAGATGTACATGCAACAACACATATGTCACATGCCACACTACACTGCATTAATTGCACATCATGCACACATACACCCATATGTACATAAAACAGGCACAACCTGACTGGCATCCCACATGAAGGACAGGTGGAGCTATGTCCCCTTTGCACACAGAAGCTGGGCCCAAACCACTACAAGTGTCCACTGGTTGACATCTAAATACAGATCCCACACACAAAACACCTAACAAGAAATAGCTCAGCTATGTGAATGGCATTGGCCATGTCATTGTAAAGAAAGTCACATATAGGCACAGCCCCGCATTATCATGGTGTAGAAACCTCCAGTGCACCAATATCAAATGCCATTCAAATGTTGCCATCACCAACTACATATCACCAAAACATACCAGGCATACCCATTGTGTTTACCTACACCTGTCTGGTGCATTGTGTGGCACACATAGGAATAGAACATCATCAGCTATGAAAGACCATGTGTAGTGATTGACACCTCACAGCACACCTACAATCCTAACTGGTAATCCCACAACTCCTTAACATGATACCAGGGTACCAACAGGATAGTGTGGCAGCTGGACTAGTGACAATGTACTGGGAGAGGCCAGAGATACATGTGAATGAGAAGACATGGGACTTAGCAGGACTGATCATGCGATGCAGGGCATTGCAGACAAACACACAATTCCCTCTCCTATTGCACAAGTGTCTGAAAACGCATGCATACATAACAAAACATACCATACAACTGTGCCAAACTCTGCCCATGATCCACATGCAGATATGTATGCCATCCAGCAATTGGCAACAACAGCACTTTGTACAAGGGAGCTTTTCCAAGGGAAAAGGGGTGGGCATACCATTCTACACACAAGACACAACACCTGTGTCATGACACACAACACACAAAGCATCACTCCCAGAACATCACTCTTCTGCAGGTCTAAAGTGAAGGGACTGAGGGCCACACATGAGGAAAGTGGTGCAGCATCGATAGAGGCGCAACTGTAATTGTGCCTCCATGTGGGGTCAATATACCATGGCGCAGAATAGTTGCAATAGTGTCAAGATAATGGATTACATTGATGAACACTGCAGGAATACTGACAACATACCTGACCAGTTCATGCACAGTACATAGGGACCCATTCAAATCTATGGTGTGCCCCCTCCTAATGCCTGCTCTGTGCAGGTGTTGAAAGTGTCTGTGAAAAATCATGTCTAGGGTACTTGGAGAATCCTCTTCACCAATTTTGTTAGTCCTTTTTGTATGAATCTACCCCTTGTACACATGATGCCTGGCACAGGCATATTCTGCCACAAAGGGTCACTAAGTGTTGCACTGCATGTGTAGTGCCACATGGAAACATGGTGGCCTGAGTTTGGGCGATTAGGGCTACCACAGTGTCAATACAAATGACGGTATTGTGGTGCAAGGAGGTGAAAAGTTCCTCTAACATTAGGACATAGCATCAATTATGGACAACACAACATATATTTGGCATGGTCGAACTGTAAGTTCAGATTTAATTTGACAATCACCAGGTCCCTGAGGCACAACCCATGATAATAATATCCATCACCACACACCAATGCAACCATTCAACAAATAGGAACACACACAATACCAGGGTCACCACTTCACCTAAAACTAACATCTGCCATAGCACATAGGAAACCACAAATATGCATGACAGACACATGTTCTCACAATCCTTTGCAGCAGACCAAGGTTACAGCATACAGCCATGGGTGATGACTCCTTATGGCAACCCGACAACAGAGGAAAAGCGGGCATGAAATAAAGGCCACAGAAGGACACAAAATGTGGTGGACAGAAAATGTGGGCTCCTGAAGTCAAGGTTCAGCTGCCTGGCCCTGACAGGAGAAAGCCTGATGTATGCACCACCCCTGGTATGCAAGATGATCCTTGTATGTGCAATCTTGCATAACATTTGTATTCGGACTAATGTCCCTTGGGATGAACCGATAAATGTCCCCAATGAGGAGGAGGATGACAATGGTGGGGCACAGGTAGAGGAGGAACAACAAAACACTGCTGCAGGAATATGCAGGAGACAACAAATGGTACATAACCCCTTCACCTAGTCACTGTACAACAAAAATCATCCTCTAAATATCACCATTAAATCACTTTGCGCCAAATTGTCCATGGCATACTCATTCTCTGCTTCATATGCTATTGGTAAGTTGCCCATACCTCAGAGAGCAGGAAAAAAACACAACAGTTACAAAGAATGTTGGAACATAGGTTGTGATTTAAGAGGGTCTAGCGCCTCCATGCTACCCATCAGTGTCACATTACTCACATGCGTGTGGCTCTCAAAGGCCTAGATCCACACACCAGAAATAAAAAATGCCTTAATGTATGCATTGTGCCATTTCTGACCCCTTGCACCACATCATGTCTATGCAAGGCAAGATGTATGCAAGGGAGGCATACATACGGTAGAAGCTGTTTCAAAACAGTGTACATGAAACCAAGCAATTGAACTGTGTCTCATCTCAGGCAGGTAGCTGTAACGCCAACACTGAGCAGGTGTGACAAGGGGGAACACCATTGTTCTCAATGGACAATTATGACTGGTTAGGGTTAGGGCCAAAGGTTTGCCCTTAACCCTGCACTGGATATCAATGGCATTACATACAGTAAGCGCTATTGGCCCCAACCTAGCAGCATGGTGTGCTGTCTCTCAAATATAGCACACACATGTTTGCTATGTGTGCGCTAAGGCCGCAAGACAAGTGAAGCAGCAGAGGGTGCTGATCCACTCTCCACACATATGCGCAATGGCCAGGAATTCTCAATAAAATGGGAGAATGCACCGCCACATAAATGTGTAGGTGGAATGTAGGCAGAGTCTGTAGCACTTCCGATGTACATTTTTAGAAACGTTACACAATTGTGTTGTCTTGACATATGCCTGCAGCCAATTTGGAAATACATGTGAAAACTGCTGTACCGGTGTATGGCCTAGGTAGGAAAGAGTTAGCAATTACCTACAATGGTTGGTTTGTGTCTGTAAGGTAACCCAGTAAAGTCTGTATGATGCAATCACACACAACATATAAAAATATACCTCTCATTGACACTCATGTGTCTGACCAAGAGAAAGCGACCTAATGTGACCAAAACCCTAAAGTTTCCAGGTCTCCCACATGTCAATCTGGTTTGAGATGTGCATGTCAGTCTAGCAATATCCAAACATGACACAGACTCATCCAAAATGGTATGGGTAAAGAAGGAGACAGAAATGTTGTATGCAGCATTTCACATATTCATAGCTGAGATGAGTACACACACTAACAACATTCACTCACGGTGAAAGTGACATAGATTGTGGAATGCAGATGCGAGTGCATGCCCATGTACACAAAAGGATGGGGAAGAACAGCTGAGACACTTCCTCAGACACTTGGATATACAACATGGGAAGGTCCCACTGACATTACACAAGTGCTGTGGCTGGTGTACTGTCATATTAGTGTGGAAGTCATGTAATCTAGCAAAACCTTCAAATAGGAGGGATAATATCACATAGCCAGTAGAAGAAGATGTGTTCGGCTACAAAGTACACAAGTCTCACCTAGCATCCTGTCCATGTATGATGGGATAATGTTACAGTAGAGGATGTGTACAAAGGTTAAGCAGCCTAAAGAATGCCAGCAATGAAGGACCAAATCAATTCCAAACAAGATATGCCGTTAATGTTGGAGAAGGTACACCCATAGACCAATACTGACTGTACAACACCACATTGTTAGCATGTGATCACCAGACATTTATATTCACAGAGGATGTCTAGGCCAGTAACTAACCCATACATTTTACAACAGCTACATTGATGTAGTTGGCCATCGCATACTATTGTGAGAGAAGGTAGTGACAGATGACATTACCTGTCCCCTGTGTCAGAAAACATAAACAAGTTACAATAGAAATAAATGTCCTAACCAAGCTTCACATGGAAAATACAAACAATGTATAACCATTTGTGTCAAACCATGCAAAATGATGAGACATGTCCTACACGAACAAGTAGCCAGTCCTCTGTACATGATAGGACAAGCCTTATATCAGGTATGCCAAAAACAACAAAACATGCTATGTCATAAGATCACACTTGTGCAGGTGTCTGTCTGAAAGGGACTGTGCAATGCGCTGCTGAAGATCAATCATGAGGAAGGTAGATCCCCACTCTACATTTCCTAACTTCCCTGCTGAGGCTACGTTGTCTCTTGACACAGTCAGGGGCCTGCTGCTTGTGCACAGTGGACTGAGCTGAGTGGAGCACCATCAACCTACGTCAGTACATGCAACCACAGGTCTGTGTGGGCACACAAAGTGCCACGGGAGCAATGATGACTAGGGTGCCATCATTGCCTGACAGCAACCCTGCAATACAGTTGTATACCATTGTATATAACAATCAAAACAAACATGTCTTGGTTGATTGTATGTACCAAGTGTGTGCCTTTCACACATATGCCTGAATTCTCAGCACTCATGTACCACTTGAATGGTTCAGGCCTGGACTTGTGTATTGGAGTATGCACAAAAACAACTTTCCACTAATGAAAATGTATATGTATCACAAGATCATACATAGACATAAATGACCTTCAGATATGTCCCCATACAGGGAAACATAGGTGGCAAAGATATGAACACACAGCCATGAAACAATGGCCAATGTATGTCCATGCGGGAAGAGAGATTTGGGAGGTTTCATATCCCATGAACACACTTCAATGACATTCATTAGACATATTACACTAAACATATCTTTTGACACACACGTCTCATACCGATGCACATTGACACTATAGGAAAGTACCATCTTGTCTGGCATGTTACCCCCATTTTTACGTGTGTTTCAGTTTGTTTTTGCCTGTGTCACTGGGATCCTGCTAGCCAGGACCCCAGTGCTCATAGGTTGTGGCCTATATGTGTACCCTGTGTGGTGCCTAACTGTATCACTGAGGCTCTGCTAACCAGAACCTCAGTGTTTATGCTCTCTATGCTTCTAAAATTGTCACTGCAGGCTAGTGACCATTTTCACCAATTCTATTTGGCACATTGGAACACCCTTCAAATTCCCTAGTGTATGGTACCTAGGTACCCAGGGTATTGGAGTTCCAAGAGATCCCTATGGGATCCATTGAACCACTGCCTGCTCTGAAAAATTATTATTTTTTCCAGACACAAAGGGGAAGGGGTCCCCTGGGGACCCCTTCCCGTTTGCGACTGGGCTACCATCCACTTCAAGTGGATGGTAACTGCGATTTCATTTGTGACCGTTTTCGCGGTTGCAAATGAAATTGAATAGCATTGCGAGTCGCAAATAGGAAGGGAACACCCCTTCCTATTTGCGAGTCGGAAATGGATTTTGCGAGTCGGATCCGACTCGCAAAATGCATTTCTGCATAGCAAAGAGGCTTTTGCGCCTCGCAAACGGCGTTTTTCGCTGTTTGCGAGGCGCAAACACTTTGCTACATCTGGCCCAAAGTTACTAAGTGTGAGGGCACCCTGGCACTAGCCAAGGTGCCCCCACATTGTTCAGGGCAAATTCCCCGAACTTTGTGAGTGCGGGGACACCATTACACGAGTGCACTACATATAAGTCAATACCTATATGTAGCTTCACAATGGTAACTCCGAATGCGGCCATGTAACATGTCTAAGATCAGGGAATTGTCCCCCCATGCTAAATCTGGAATTGGGTTGCCAGTCCCATGCATCCCCGGGGCTCCAGCATGGACCCCGGGTACTGCCAAACTAACTATCTGGGGTTTTCTCTGCAGCTACCGCTGCTGCCGACACTCAGACAGGTTTCTGTCCTCCTGGGGACTGGGGACCCCATTTCCAGGAAGGTAGAACAAAGGATTTCCTCTGAGAGAGGGTGTTACACTCTCTCCCTTTGGAAATAGGTGTTAAGGGCCTGAGAGGACTAGCCTCTCCTGGCCTCTGGGAATGCTTTGAAGGGCACTGATGGTGCCCTCCTTGCATCAACCAGTCTACACTGGTTCAGGGACCCCCCAGCCCCTGCTCTGGCGCGAAACTGGACAAAGGAAAGGGGAGGGACCACTCCCCTGTCCATCACCACCCCAGGGGTGGTGCCCAGAGCTCCTCCAGTGTGTCCCAGACCTCTGCCATCTTGAATGCAGAGGTGTGAGGGCACAGTGGAGGCCTCTGAGTGGCCAGTGCCAGCAGGTGACGTCAGAGACCCCTCCTGATAGGCTCTTACCTGGTTAGGTAGCCAATCCTCCTCTGAGGGCTAATTAGGGTCCCTCCTGTGGGTTCCTCTTCAGATAACGAATGCAAGAGCTCACCAGAGTTCCTCTGCATCTCCGTCTTCGACTTCTGCCAAGGATAGACCGCTGACTGTGCCAGGACGCCTGCAAAACTGCAACAAAGTAGCAAGAAGACTACCAGCAACATTGTAGCGCCTAATCCTGCCGGCTTTCCCTACTGTTTCCTGGTGGTGCATGATCTGAGGGCTGTCTGCCTTCACCTTGCACTGGAAGCCAAGAGGAAATCTCCAGTGAGTTGATGGAATCTTCCCCCTGCTAACACATGCACCGAACTTCTGTATCACCAGTCCTCTGGGTCCCCTCTCATCTTGACGAGCGTGGTCCCTGGAACACAGGAGCTGAATCCAAGTAACCCCGACAGTCCAGTGGTCCTTCTGTCCAGCTTTGGTGAAGGTAAGTCCTTACATCCCCACGCCAGACAGTAATCCTGTGCACAGCATGATCTGCAGCTGCTAGGGCTTCTGTGCACTTTTGCAAGTATTCCTTTGTGCACAGCACAGCCCAGGCCCCCAGCACTCCGTCCTGCATTGCTCAACTCACTGATTTGACCACCGACTTCATGGGACCCTCTTGTTGTGTTGAGATGACTGCCATGCTCAGATTTCTTGAACGCCTGTTCAAGTGCTTCTGCGGGTGCTGCCTGCTTCTGCATGAGCTGTATGTGTTGCTAAGCGCCTCCTCTGTCTCTTCCTCCAAGGGGTGACCTCCGGGTCCTTCCTGGGCCCGGACAGCACCCATTATCTTTAACCGCAAATCTTGCATCTAGCAAGGCTTATTTGTAGTCCTTCTGCATGGAAACAACTCTGCATCCTCCAGCATGCCGTGGGACATCTTCTGACCAAAGGAGAAGTTCCTGGTACCTTCCATTGTTGCAGAATCTTTGGCTTCTTCCACCAGGAGGCAACCCTTTTGCACGTTCATCCGGGGTTTAGTGGGCTCCTGCCCCCCTGGACACTTGTGTGACTCTTGGACTTGGTCCCCTTCCTTTACAGGTCTTCAGGTCCAGAAATCTGTCTTCTGTGCTTTGCAGTCAGTTGTTGCCTTTGCAGAATCCCCTATCTCAACTTTACTGTCTTTCTGGAGTAGTAGGGTAACTTTACTCCTACTTTTCAGGGCCTGGGGGTGGGATATCTTGGATACCCTTAGTGTTATCTTACACTCCTAGCAACCCTCTACACACTACACTAGGCGTGGGGTCCATTTGTGGTTTGCAGTCCACTTTTGGAGTATATTGTTTGTGTTGCCCCTAGGACTATTGCATCCTATTGTGTTCTATAGTGTTTGTACTATTTTTCTAACTGTTTACTTACCTGAGTTTGATTTGTGTGTATATGTTGTGTATTTTACTTACCTCCTAAGGGAGTATATCCTCTCAGATACTTTTGGCATATTGTCACTAAAATAAAGTACCTTTATTTTTAGTAACTCTGAGTATTGTGTTTCTTATGATATAGTGCTATGTGATATAAGTGGTATAGTAGGAGCTTTGCATGTCTCCTAGATCAGCCTAAGCTGCTCTGCTATAGCTACCTCTATCAGCCTAAGCTGCTAGAATACTACTAATCTACTGTTAAGGGATAACTGGACCTGGCACAAGGTGTAAGTACCATCAGATACCCACTACATGCCAGGCCAGCCTCCTACAGACACATGTCAGTACACTACCTCCTGCATCATATATGCATGGGGAACCATATGTTACACATGTAGAATAGCATCATAAACTCTGAACCACACAACACAGCACATTGTGGACACAAATGCACTCCATTGCCATGGGTTACGTGAAATCAACCCAGCAATAGTCCACTGCATCCTTTGAGTATGATTTCTCAAGGGTATCACATGCATGAATACGTATTGGACATAGCCCATTACATCTAAAGTGGTGTTGTCGAAAGTACAGTTGGAAATCAGACATGACAATGTGGTAGACCCACAAATATGAGTTACGTAACATATGTACACTCCCAGTACACATGTGGTGACATGTATGTGGAAAACGTCTACCAACACATGCACATATGCAAACAGTATCAGTCATTGCATGCATCACACACACATACAAACATATGGTAACACATTCCAATGTTACAGTTACATATATGAATGCACTTGCACACATACAAAGCCATAGCATGCTGACTACATGCATGCATATCCCTTGTAACAAGGAATGTGAATCTGGGTGCACTGTCAGCCTTTCCAACAAAATCCATGCATACCCGTTCTGCGTTAAAATGTTTGACATACACAACAATTCTCCATACATCGCATTTAAAAAAAATGACACCTGGCCCCTGCGCGTCAATCGCAAGTTGACAGGCCTTGTCAGCTTTCATGGAAAAAAAACACACTTTCCAATAATGCGTCAAACATTTTCACACAAACGACAATTCTCCATAAATTGCAAATCAATAAAATGACGCCTGGGCCCTGCTCATCAATTTCAAGTCAACATGCCTTATCAGCCTACATGGAACAAATACCACGAATGACCGTTGTGCATGAAAGAAAACGCATATCAGAAAACGTGATGTACATGCCCAGAAAGTGATGAAACAGGACTTCCTTGTTGCAAACATGGTACAGTGATTGCACTTTCACTTTTAGTTTACAGTCTTTTTGTCTGTGTTTGTAAGGGGGTGTGTGGAGCTGGGGGTCGAGAAGTGCTGTTTTTTTACAAAGTTTTTTGTGCTGTGTCCTGTTGCTGTCCTGTCAATTTTGTCATTTTGCTAAGTTTTGTGTAGTGTTTTTGTCCTGTCATAGTAATTGTTTTGTCAGGGGTTTGTCTTGGAATAGCCTAGTCTATTGGGTTATCTGGGGTTAGGTGGGGTCGTGTTTGATTATTTTTGGGGCTCATTTTTTGCAGTGGACGAAATTTGCAACATGTCGGGGAAGGGGAGAGTGCAATGCATGAATGGATATAAACAGGGAGGGT
This sequence comes from Pleurodeles waltl, assembly GCF_031143425.1. NCBI lineage: Eukaryota > Metazoa > Chordata > Amphibia > Caudata > Salamandridae > Pleurodeles > Pleurodeles waltl. Next base: position 448,572,601 of record NC_090439.1, on the reverse strand, counting down.
TCATCTGGTTGGTCAAGCACTACCTCCCCATGATATTGAGTATGGGTGGCCTGATCATCCATGGCTACCCAACGGAGGCACAGAAGCTGTGGTGGGGCAAGGTGTTCCACCAGATATGGAGGATCGTTGGTGTTGTGTAGACAGACCACCAACTCAAACACCTTTGGGCAGATCTCATTGAGCAAGAGGGAGATCTACTGGATCACCTGGTGTTTCGGATTGGTGGACCAGTTGGTAAGTACCCCTTTTGCACTGCAACATCCTTATTTGCATGTGCATGACAGGGGGACACAAGGTTGACTGTAGCATGCTTTACAAAGGGTCAGGACAGGAAGTTTAGTGTCTAAAGCAAACAGCATTTAAGAGAGCTTTCCTATGCACTGGTTGCATACACATTGCACATTCCTCTTTGTTTACGTTGTGTATCACATATGCACCATAAAGTGTCAAATACCAGACAAACATGTGCAATGGTGCACGGGTACATGTTTCCTATGCATAAAATTACGTGTCCATCATGATCATTACAACTGTGTAAATGGGGTAAGTAATGTTTAAGTGATGGGAAACATGATGCAGGAGTATTGTCAGTCATGGGTATGTGTGTGCGGATAGTCATGTATGTGCAGAGTGACATGACAGTTAGACAAATGTAAGCATGAGTGATTGCCATATGATGCTACATATCTGTCTAACTTTTTTGAAGGTAAAGTTGCCAGTGGAGGCAACTACTACCTAACTATATGTAAAATTTTGACCAGAGCAAGCATTGTGCCAGTGTGAAAGGCTGGTGCCACATGACAGCAGTTCCAGCCCTGAGGAATGCAAGCTGTGTATTCCTGCTGTAGGTGGCACCCAAAAAATATAGCCTTAACATCAACTTGGTTACACTGTTCCTTTATTGGAGTCAACTTACATTTCTGCCTGAGGCTGGTTGATTACCTGACTGTTCCCTTGTCATAAAGAAGCCAAATTCCATTGTGCACGTGTAGCATATTCATGCATGGTGCTAAACATGCCAAGTGTAACCATACTGACAGGTTTCCCAACATCAGTGTCCTGACATCCACCATGGTGTGCCATATGTTACATATGACACACACATAATGGAGGTATGTGTTGGTGCTATGTGATTTAAAACAGGCAAGCATCTGAGTGGTTGCCTGCTTCTTCACATAGGCCAACTACAAGAGGCTAAGCTTTAGCCAATGGCCAGCATCCTCCCCCCATATTGTCACATATATCTATCTGAAACATGTACGTATGTCTGCCACCCAAATCTGTGCATGCTCTTGTGAGATAACTATGAGCTACATATGTGAGAAACAGATGCTGCACAGTGTTGTGCCAATATCTGCAGCAATTTGCTACATGAATTTTAAAAACAGGCCTCCCCGGATAACCTAGAGTATGGGGCAGGCCTGCATCTGTGCCTGCACCTGCACATTACTCAGCAGCCGCACCAATGCAAGCACACTTGGACCACAGTGCAAGTGTGTCTGTGTTGAGGGGAGTGTCTATATGCAGCTAGTTATTCCTTCCTGGACATAAACAGTCAACAATGGTGATATGCCACTTCTATGTGTGATGCAGAATGCAGCCCTCATAGTAGTGCCAAAACATCTGTTATGTCAGTTTGTAAATGTGCAGGAAGGGACGCCTACCTGCAGATAACCAAAGACCCATGGCATTTTACCTCTACTGTGTGTTCCTTCATATGGCACACACATATTAGCACCAAGAAACAAGGAGGTATTAAAGCATTTCTCAACTCTTTGCAATGCTAACACCATCCCTGGGCTGTTGTTACTCTTTTGGTGCTGGCAGTAAGTATGATATTTTGAAAATCTGGTGCAAAGTCAAAAGCTATTGGTGTTACAATGGAATGGCCACTGCAACAACCATAGCATGCCCCTCTGGCGAGGAATACTATGTCATGCTGCCCCATATGTACATGGAGGCGTTACGCTACAAAAAGCAGCATAACAGCTACTTGTACATATGGTGCAGTCAAAAACACCACAGGAGAATCACGGAAAGTGACGCTCTGGTGGTGCCAGAGCCTCTTTAATCTGGCCCTTTGTCTTACACACAGAAATGTACTGGTTGTCAGTTGTTCATTCCTAATACCAATTTGACTAGCTTACTCAGCTTAACAAGTTAAATGTGTAACAGTTGTCCATGCTCAGAAATGTTCAAGAATCACAAAGCTATGTGTTCCTGTCTTAGTCTTGCAGGTAGACCTCCACCCTTCACAATTTGAGAGGTGTCCCAGTTTGAAGACCTCGATGCAGCCAGTAAGTGTCACCTTGTCTGTCACATGTGTTATTCCAGGGTTTTGTGTGATAGGGTATGATGCGTGCAATGCAATGTTGAAATGGCATGTGTGACCAATAGAATAACATCATCTAAGTTAGGGTATTGAGATAATGTCTGATGCAATGTTGAGGTCGAGATAAATTTGATTGTTGCACAAATGCCAACGTGTGATGCTATGGAATTGCGTGTGTTGGGAAAAGGAAAGCATGCCCACATACACAATGATGTCAGTCAAGATATGTGTCAGAGGTGCTGTTTATCTGATTAGCATGCATGTTGCCAACATATTTGTCACAGCACATTTTACAGCATTGTGTGCCACACGTTGCTTTAATTTACTCAGGACGTGGTACGAATGATGTACATGTGTTGAGGTCTTTAGGGGGCTTATCAAAGAGACACTTGCACCACTGGTGCCTCACTACTCTTCAGAAATTAAGAGATGCAGAGGCCGTGCCAGGAGCCATATAGTGCTGGGCAACAGTCAGTTGGGTACACAATGAGATTTCATCTCTGATCCAGATGGATGTGGGACATGTCGAAGGACTGAAGCAAACAATTGTGTGTGTGCATATTAACCACCATGATCTACCCATCATGATGATTGTGAGTGAGCTTGGTCACATCACATGTGTATAGACTGTGGATGCTGAGTGTAGACCTGGTACTTAGGAGATGTAAAATATACATGTGCACAGGTAGTTCAAAGAGAAGGAAAACTGTTGCTGCACCCAGTGCAGCCCCACTCCTCCTGTCCCCCTTAGGGCACCCCTAATGCCACCATGTGTACACTGCATATGAAATTTTGTACACCATGCCTCAGGGTAGGGGGCAATAGGTACAAAATCTGTAGACCATATAGATGCACTGTTCAGGCTTAGGGCAAACAATATGGGCACTAACCCTGAACTGTACATAGGAGCCCATTGTAAGCAATGGTGTGTCCCCTGCTCTGAGCAGATGTTAACCGAAGGAAACATAAATGATGCATTGGAATGTCTTAGAAAATCCCCCAAAACTTTACAAAAAAATATGTATTTGTTTAGGATATAGGTTAAGTTAGTACATGTGTAGCTTTGGTTATTGTTGTCCTACTCGTATCTTGTCTCTTTAAGGGGGTGGGGGTATAATGTTTAGTGTGTGGTGTTAAATGTATAAGGTAAGTTTAGATCAGGATAGATAGCTGTAGGGGTATGTTTAGATAAGTTAGTATAGGTTAGCTTGGTGTAGGATAGCGTCTAGTTTAGGTTTTTATAAGGTGTTGTTTTTATGTACGAATAAATCCTGTTAGTTGTAGACAATTAGGTGTCTATGATGATTGAGTGTCTGGGTGTTCTCATATGTGCACTGGCCAAGTTAGAGGAATGCCTTAGGGTATACTTTCTGTATTGATTTACATGCATGACTAGGCGTATCCCCTATGACCAAGAAGCTGTCTGATTGGCTGCAATATGACATTGGCTACTCAAAACATTTGTCATCCCCTATTCCTGACAATCACATTGTGTATACATGCAAACTCTTTGACAGGTAAGAATGGAAAATCAACTGTTGTTGTTAAAGTCTGTCACAAATAATCATCTAAGGTGTAGCATATATTACTTCACCTTATATGGGGTATGTATACTGCCACAGCTGCCTGTCAATTTGATCTGTTCCACGCATATTTGTTGTACTAGTGCTATCATCAGGGAAAATTCCAGACACTAGAGTTCTGACGTATACATGCCATATATCAACTTACATGGGTGTCTTTTCAATACATGCTTTTAAGGCTCTGTAAGTTGGTTGTAGCCCACAACACTATCAGTCACCTTTTTCATGTTAGAGTCCTAGTGTGTAGCTTTGTGTCTGACAGTAAGCCACATGTAATTAGGTTCTGTTCTCATTGACATAGCTTCACACAAAGCATACATTTAGATGAGTTGATGGATCACAGTAAAAGATGGCGTGATACATGTGAATATGGAGATTTATTTATATGTGCAAGTGAATTTTCCAATGCAGTACAATGACACCATGAGAGATCCTGAGCTATTTGTTGTACATTCAGAGTCCAAGGGTGAGGGACATGTCATGAGGCAAGGGTAGAAGAAGTGTGCATTAATGAGGAGGTGTCCAAATTGATAATAGGTAGGAATTGAGATAATGACAGTCCATAGCAGATAAGTCAACAGCGGTTGACTGAAGAGGGCACATTGCCAGCTGTCACAATACTGGCATGATCTTAAGCCAAGAACTAAGGAAATACAGTCCATGTCGCACAGACTGGTGCTACCATGTGGTGTTACGTGTGAATGTTTTTTCTTCCACATCTTCATCCTCTGATGCATGTGGTGCGTCCTCTATCATGGGTGGTGCTGTTGTTGAAGTTGAGGGGGCCACACACACACACATCAGGAGCTAGAGATGTGGAATCGAAGGTCCAGGCAGCTGCCATTTGCGGGAACACATAAGGCATCACTGCAGCAAGGAGAAACTGCTAATTTCACAACACTGCAGCTACATCACAGTGATAGGCAGCTGTGTTTTCCCTGAGGGAGCCCATGTCCTGCTGCATGGACACCTGGGGACATTTTCTATAACCCAGCCTGTTACCTATCAATGCTTCTGCCACTTTAGGAGGGCAATTGCGGGATGCAGCACACATAAGAAGGGCAATAACATGAGAAGGAAGGAAAGCATTTCACCTTGTTGCGCCATCCTAGTGCCACCCCTGCGGTGGTTTTGACTTTAGTCACAGTCTCAGATGAACGTGTTGGCTTGGATCTGGGGCAACAACAATATGCAATGGGGGTTGTTGTGGCACAGCCAAACTGATTGCATGCCCCTTTCAGGCAAAGTACTGCATGTGTAGGGGCCATGTTTACAAGGTGATGTTAAGCCACAGAAAGTGGCTCAACATCACATTGTGTATATCAGAGTGCATAGCGCTGTTAGCGCGCCTGGTCCTTAGTAAGTCAACTTTCAAGGGGACGAGTATAGGCCGATGAGCCTTTTGGATCGCATGGAATATCCTAGCTATGTAGTGACCCGTGGCATCAAAGATCAACACAGCCAGTTACTAACGTTAATTCAAATAATTATAACCATCTATTGATTAATACCCACAACTCCGTAAAGCGTTTTAACAATTTTTAGTTCCCTATTAGTTACAACACTAATTCATCAAGAAAGCTTAAACTTTATGTAGTTCACACAAAATAGTGTATTAATCATCATCAATACTGTAACTAATCAGAAACTGAAAACACATGCTGGAATCCTTCAACATAACCAATAAAGATGAATATGCAGCATTAATAGCAGAGTTCAGCAAGTAGTTTGTCAGTCATTTGTCACTGTCAAAGATTACCCCTAGAAAACCTACCTAACCAAGATTAGCATTAGCATGTGGGGCTTCATGCAAAACAATTTAGAAAACATGAATTTGTAAAAACATCTTACTATGAGAAAAACTATACGACAGCACAGTTGGTACCTAGAAGAAAAGGCACAAGTTAATCAGTCACATTGTCATAGCTACCTATCCACGGAATGGATCAGCAACAAAGTCAGTCTTCATCTTCAGGTCATCAATAGATCAGTACGCATCAGGCTCTCAAGAGTATGAGCCCAACGACAGAGTCTCAAACAGTATCTCCTGACGTCATCAATGTCTCCCCTCGCATCTGCCTAAATTCTGAAGTTTGAGCCCCTTGTCATGACTTTTTATTAGGGTCTCCCAGTCCATCCCCCTCATTTCCAATCGGTCAGTCAGTCACCAGATATGACTCTAACCTATAACATACATTTTCCAAATCTATACATTTTAATATTAGTCCTTTCACAGCACGCGGATTGGTCCACTACGATGTCCTCATCATCTGGCTCTTCAGATTTCGAACATGTTGCACGTTCCTCTTGAGTGAGTGCTTCCATTGTTCAAGTACATTTCGCCTACTCTGCACATAATTGTATCAAATTGTCTTCATCATCCCCTGTCTGTCAGTACATTGCAGAAAATTCTAGCTAAGCAACTTTAACATCGAGTGGTTCAGGGTCAGGCTATGCATCAGCTTCTCTGCAGTGCGTTGGTATTTCAGCCCCTGTTGTGAGGCCTTGAAGGCTAGGTGTTAACCTCAGCTAAGTTAACTTCTGTAAATTAATTCAAAACATAGGTTATACATTTTAATAGGACATTTTACTACATTATTCTTTTACATTTTCATTACTTCACACATCTTTTAGTTATTTTAGCACAACTTCGTATAAATGGCTGCCACTTCCCGTGATCACAATTTCAAAAGAACACTTTATTTTCTCTATGATTAATTTCTATATGAACTTTTCATTAATCAAAACACATAAACATTCAGTAATAATTTTCTAATTAGCATATTTGTGCCAGAAGTCCCTCCTCTGATGACTAAATGTGTCATCACACCTTTCTTTAGCCATATTTCATAATTCTGTCTCTGCTGTATTTTGCCTTCTTCTCAAATGTCCCCTATAAATCGTTCCCCTGTTTTGTTCTTCCCTCCTCTGATTATTTTTAGATTTCTTCAACTTTATCTTTTGCCATAATTTACATATACCCCATAATACTAATATACAAGCAATCACAATTAATATTCCCTGTACAATTTTTTATAATACCCCATTCCGAATTTGACTAAGCCAGTTGCCCACTGAAGCAAATCCTTTTCCAACTTTTTCCTAAACACCTGATTCCTTCAATTCTTTCAAATCCTTACTAGAATTAGTTAAGTTAGTGAGTAAGACTCTTACGGGCATATTTATACTCTGTTTGCGCCGAATGTGCGTCAAAAATGTTGACGTACATTCGGCGCAAACCATGCACCATATTTAAAATTCCTCCGTGTGCAGCATTTTTTGTGTCAAAAAATGACTTTAAGGCCTGTGTGCCTTATTTATACTCATTTTGATGCACAGGAGGGGGTGGGCCTTAAAAAACATCGCACAGCCTGATGTGCGCTGTTTTTTAACGCCTGGGTCAGGGCAGGCGTTAAGGGACCTGTGGGCTCACTTCCATGGTCTCTGACCATGGAAGAAGCCCAGAGGTGCCCTCCCCTGCCCCCAGGGACACCCCCTGCCACCCTCGCCCACCCCTGGAGGACACCCATGGATGGGGGGACCCATCCCAGATAAGTACAGGTAAGTTGAGGTAAGTATTTTTTTTTAAAAGTGGCGTAGAAAGGCCTAATTATGGCCCCCCTATATGCCACTGTGCCCAATGGTCATGCCCAAGGGACAGACGTCCCCTGGGCATGACCATTGGGCGAGGGGGCATGACTCCTGTCTTTGCTAAGACAGGAGTCATTTCAATGAGGGTTGTGCATCAAAAAATGGTGCAAGTCCGGTTTGAGGCATGATCTTTGCCTCAAATCTGACTTGCACCATTTTTTGACGCACAACCCCCATTTTCTCCTGCGCCGGCGCTGCCTGGTTTGAGTCATTTTTATTTACTCAGGCCAGTCCGCAGCGCCGGCTAACGTCATTCCTTAAATAAGGTGCCTGCATGGCGCGTAGGAATGGGGTTAGCCAGCGGTAAACTTTTTGGCTCACACCAGCGCCGGCGCTGGTTTGCGTCAAAAAGTATAAATATGGGCCGTATCTCTTTATCATTATTTAGTATAAATGAACAACAATGCCTAGCATTAATCATTTTACAGACTACGCCATCTTTCGCTAAAAAAATGTCTAAAGCAAGCCTATTTTGAAGTGTCATAGCTCTATCTGCTTCTAATTCAGTATCTAACAGGAGTATTGCCCCTGTAAAATTTGTCAGCATGTTATCCACAATAGTAGACAACTTTCATATCTTGATTGCATTTAAAATAACTCCCACCAAAGGAATTACTGCACCAAAAATACCTCCCACAATTGCAGAAGAGGTTTCCCTCCTCTGTCGCTTATGATGTAATTCGGTCATTTTCGGAAACTTTCTTAAATCGTCTATCTGATAAATTCTAGGGAAAACTATCCCCAAATAACATGTCCCATACCATCCTCTAGGAAGATGGTAATAAGCATTAAGTCCACAAATATAATAGATCCCAGGAATCTGAGGGGCCTGTCCATTCAGCATAAAAGTCCATTTACTCTGAAACAAAAACACATGCCTAAATTCACTGGTTCCCACAAATAAAGTGTCAGTGCGTGACTTTAGCCTATATATACAAAGCTTCCCTACATGTAATGCATCTAGTGCTAATTTCCCTTGTATTTTAATAGTGGTGTAAGCATAATCATTCTTATAAGTTCTTTTCCCTAATACTTTTTCTAATTTCTCCTTCAATGTTTTTCTCCTATCATCAGTATGCCCTATAAAGCTCATTTTTAAAGGTGTGAGCAAGCATGTCAAATTGTTTCTGTGGGCGTATGCTGTCCCAAAAGTTAATGTTGGTTCAAAGAATCCTCTAACTAGTACTATCTCATGCTCTTTAGCCACTTTACTCAAGTATCTAATAATAGGAACAAACACTGTATCATAATTTGAGTAAAAATACTGTACGCACTCTTGGTTATAGAATCTTGTTAGTAGCAAACTACAGTTTATGCCATAAGTTAAAGGCAGGCTATGGTATGTAACTCCTTCCTCTACTGATGAAGGAATTTGCGTACACACACGACAATTCCTCACATTCATTGTCTCAACATACTCACTCAACAATCGATAGAAAATGTTAGAAGAAAGCTTTCCTTGTGCATTAGTATAATCATGCAAGTATTTCTCATCTAACTTAAACCTCTCTAAAGCTGTTAGTGTAGTAGTTTCAGGAGCAGAAGTAATAGTAGCCTTTTTCATATCATGAATAGACATTCCCACAATCATAATTACAAACATTATTCCACCCATAACTGCCAATTCAACACTCATGTATCTACAGCGCTTAATATTTCTCTCTTGGTTATTTAGCTCAGCCATGATCTATAAAGAATCAGAAAGCAGAAGTAACTCTTAGATAAAGTGAAGCAAAAATCAAAAATGAAAGAAAAATGATTTTCTCACAGTTCAGTTTCATATCCAGGAACCCTTTTCCTTTTTCGAAATCAATTAGCAGTTTGTCACATCTGGTTTTCAATTGTCATATCAGATTATCAATGTCTCTTTTGGTTTTATTTCAACAGTTTTGTCCTTAAGTTTCTCAGATCCGCTCTACAATTCAGCTTTTCGATCACCTTCAGGTTACATCACAATACTTACTCAGAACTTCTCTATCAAAACAAAAAGACATAAACTCATGTTGCCATTCATTGGTAGTTGCTTATGCCCACTCAGGACCTGCGTAACGTCGACTTGCTATTCTCTTTCTTTTCAACCTTCGTTCACCACCTAATTCTCCTTTGCTTAATTCTTCCTTTCTCTTAGTATCCACTACTTCTTCTGTTGTTTCATTTATGACCAATTCCTTTTTCTTTCCAATCAGTGATTCAGGCCAATTGTCTCCTTTTCTTGTTCCTTCTGTCAATATTCTTCTCAAGATTGGACTCTTCTCTGTCTCTTTCTCTATGGTGTTTTCTCTTGATGGGCCTGCAACGGGCTCAGGAGGAGTTGAATCACTTGACTGTGATCCGTCTCAACTCTTTCACCCTCTTGGTCTGGCACTTGCTCTGTCTGCTTTTCAGCACCGTCTGCTTCTGGGAGAACCTCTGCTGAGCTAGGCTTGTTGTGTAGCCATTTAGTTATAGCTCCATGCACGTTAGCTTAACACACTAGGCTTCTGTGCACTTTGACCTAGATATATTTTATTCGTCTTCGCATTGTTATTTTTACAATAACCAGCTTTACGGTCTTGTTTTATTTTCATCTATCTAACTGTTTTTGCTTAGCCCAGCACTGTGTTCTCAAACAAGACATTCTTGATCCCTCTGTGCTTCAGTCAAGGCTACAGTTTGGTCCATTGCCAGTGAACGTGGTAGAAGTTTAGTCTCTGACATTCGTAGAAAATGCACATCCTTACGTAGGGACATTTTCTTAGAACATCAGCTGTGTTATTATAAAAACACTACTTAGTCCCATTACACATTAAGAGGGAGATTCCAGCCAGGGAACCACGACTGTATGCTGAATGCTTCGCTGCAGATGCCAACGTAGACTCCAGGCCTTTGCTCAGGTATGAGGGTAGATGTCCTCCCGAGGGAACCTGAAAGGCAGAATTAGAGCTTAACATGCTGTGCTCAGATTATGACTCAGATAGGAAATAGTTCATCAATCTTACTGACAACATGATAGCGTTATTCTTATGCTTCACGCTTCTCATCACCATTTTAATATTGTCATGTTGTGTCGTCCTGGGTATTGCAGCTCACGCTTTGCTATCTAGATGCAGTCGTTTTATTAAACCTATCATTGAAACATATACTGCTTCTGTCTATCATTTGTATATGAGACTGTATAGTGAATGAGAGAACCGGATGCGACCTGAGTGACCACGACTTCCCTGAGAAGTATGATATGTCATGCTCTCGGCTGTCCAATCATCTCTACCCATTGGTAGAGATGAGGCACTGCTAGTTAGCAGGAGCAAAACCCGGATTTAGAGCAACAGGTGTCACCCACAGTGGGTCAGACTCAGTCTCCCACACTGTGGACGATCTTGCTGCTCATAATCCAGTAGTCTCATTAGAATAATGTGAGCCTACGCAACAGGCTGTCCTGTTGTATCCGCTGAGATAGGCTCTTGCACAGCCTCCTGTAATTCTTCACTTTCATCTTTTACAGGGGTAATTGAACCATCTTCGACAACCTCTGGTTCAACTTCAGGCTCTCTTGGCTCCTTTTCTGGTTCAGGTGTGGCAACCTGTTTCGCTGTTGTTGGTGCTCTCAACAACACTTCTTCATGCTCCTATGGACACACCACTCTCTTTGTATGGCGTGCGTTTATCCAGTTCGGGAGACCTGCACTCTTTACAGATGTCGTAGTTGTTAGCACCACCTGGTAAGGACCCTTCCTACGTGGTTCCAAACAAGCCTTGCGAATGTGTTTCTTGACAACGACCCAGTCTCCAGCTCTCAGATTGTGACCTGGATCGGGGATGGGTGGCAGGGTAGTGGCCTGCACCTGCTGAGAGAAAGAGCGAACCACATCAGCCAGACCCTTGCAGTAGTCCAACACCATATCATCTGCAATATTGACCATTGCATTGGCTGCAACTGCTGGTAATCTCATTGCTCTTCCCATGAGGATTTCATGGGGTGACAGCCTTATCTTTCTGTCAGGTGTCTTTCTCATTGACATCGACACCAAAGGCAATGCATCTGGCAAATTCAGATTTGTAGCGGCACACATCTTGGCAATTCATGATTTCAAGGTACCATTCATCTGTTCCACTAGCCCTAATGCTTCAGGGCGATTGCTACAATGCAATTTTTGCTTAATTTTTAGTGCTGCACATAAGAGTTTAATCACCTCGTTATTGAAGTGAGTTCCCCTATCTGATTCTAAAGAGATCAGAAACCCGAAACGTGGTATCAACTCCCTAAGCAACAGTTTTGCTACTGTGAGACTGTAATTTCTCCTTGTGGGGTATGCTTCAATCCAGTGACTAAAGACACACACAATCACCAATACGTACTTCAAAACTCCACACACAGGCAATTCAATGAAACCCAATTGCATTCTGCTGAACGGACCTGCTCTTCCGATGTGGCTCAAATTCACTACTGTCCCTTTTCCCACGTTCAGTTGCTGACAAACTATAGAGCGATGACATGCTGCCTCTGCTGCTTGCCTAAATCTAGGATTAAACCAGTGAATCTTGAACAATCTAACCATTGCATCTCTTCCAATAATAATGGGCCATTTGCGACAATAAACTATTGGGCAGGACCATCTGACCCTCCTCAGAAATCCAGATTTCACCAGGTCTTCGGACACATTTTAACTTAACCCAGAGTTGTTTCTCTTCTTTGTCAACATTATCCTGCAATGTTTTTAACTCTTCCAAAGTATTAATCACCTTCAACGCAAAACTTGTGCAAGTACTGTCTTCTTCGGGCATCAATTCCCACTTGTCTTTAAAGGATATACAGTTCAATGCGCAAAACTTTGTGACTTGATCCGCATATCCATTTTCCAATGAGATGTAAACCTGTCCCATTTGATGTGCACTGGATTTTAACACGGCAATTTCTTCAGGCAACTGTATTGCGTACAACAACTCCTTTATCTTGTCGCTATTTCTCACTGGTGTATCAGTAGAGGTCAGGAAACCTCTTTGCGACCACAATTGACCAAAAGCATGAACAATTCTGAATCCATACTGACTGTCAGTATAGATTGTGACTCTCAGTCTCACAGAAACATAGCATGACCTAGTAAGAGCTACCAATTCTGCCACTTGTGCAGAATATACACCTCGAAGCCAGGAAGCTTCTAATGTGCCTGTGATTGTGCATCCAGCATATCCTGCTCTCAATGTCCCTGTACCATCTCTGAGACATGAACCATCGACAAAGACAATCTGGTCATTTTATTCCAATCATATATCTCTGATATCAGGCCTTGGTTTTGTACACAGTTCAGTTACCTCAAGACAATCATGCTCAATGTCTTCCTCCTTTTCAATTTCAACAGTATCACCTGGAAGCAATGTTGCTGGATTCAACACTGTACATCGTTTCAATGTAACATTTAGAGCACCTAATATGCTCGTCTCATACCTCATCAGTCTTGCACCAGTAAAATACTGTGTTTTCTTCCTTGTCAGTAAATTATCAACAGAGTGTGATACCATTACCGTCAAAGAGTATTCTATCACTACTCCTTCACATTGAGAAAGACTTTGATCAACTGTGGCTACTGCACGCAGACAACCTGGTAAAGCTGCTGCGACTGGGTCCAAGGTAGCTGAAAAATAAACTACTGGGCGATAAGCACCTCCATGGACCTGTGGCAAAACAGACAAGGAACAAGCATCACGTTCATGGCAAAACAATGTGAATGGTTTTGTGTAATCAGGCATTCCCAATGCTGGAGCTCTGCACAAACTCTCACTCAACTCAGTGAACGCTTTCATCTGATCCTCACCTAATGTAATGGGGTCTGTAACTTCCTTATGTATCAGCTGCTGCAATAGTTTGGCAACCTCAGCAAAATTTGGAATCCACTGTCGACAATACCCTACCCTTCCAAAAAACATTCTGACATCTCTTTGTGAAGTCGGAGGACTTCTCTGCAAAATCATGGTAATCTTCTCCCTGGAGATTCTCCTTGACCCTTTCTCAATCTGGTGTCCCAGGTATTACACTGATTTCTAACAATACACAGCTTCAACGGTGACACCTTATGTCCAATTTTTTCCAAATGATTAAATAGGGCAATTAAGTCATACTTACACTCGTCCCTTGTCCTGGATGTATTCAGCAAATCATCAATGTACTGCACTAGAGTCGATTGGTACGGTAGTTCCAATTACTCCAAATTCTTTTTCAGGATCTGATTAAAGAGAGACGGTGACTCTGTATACCCTTGTGGAAGTCTACCAGCTGTAGGCTCTGTCTAGGAATTTGAAACTAAAAAGAATCTGACTATCCTCATGAAGAAAAGAAAGCTTGTGACAAGTCAACCACTGTGAACCACTCTGCATCGCAAGGAATCAGAAACAGTATCACTGCTGGATTTGGCACTACAGGACAACACTTGACCACCATGTGTAGGAAAGTACCATCTTGCCTGGCATGTTACCCCCATTTTTCACTGTATATATGTTGTTTTAGTTGTATGTGTCACTGGGACCCTGCCAGCCAGGGCCCCAGTGCTCATAAGTGTGCCTGAATGTGTTACCTGTGTAGTGACTAACTGTCTCACTGAGGCTCTGCTATCCAGAACCTCAGTGGTTATGCTCTCTCATTTCTTTCAAATTGTCACTAACAGGCTAGTGACCAATTTTACCAATTTACATTGGCTTACTGGAACACCCTTATAATTCCCTAGTATATGGTACTGAGGTACCCAGGGTATTGGGGTTCCAGGAGATCCCTATGGGCTGCAGCATTTCTTTTGCCACCCATAGGAAGCTCTGACAATTCTTACACAGGCCTGCCACTGCTGCCTGAGTGAAATAATATCCATGTTATTTCACAGCCATTTACCACTGAACTTAAGTAACTTATAAGTCACCTATATGTCTAACCTTTACCTGGTAAAGGTTAGGTGCAAAGTTACTTAGTGTGAGGGCACCCTGGCACTAGCCAAGGTGCCCCCACATTGTTCAGGGCAAATTCCCCGGACTTTGTGAGTGCGGGGACACCATTACATGTGTGCACTACACATTGGTCACTACCTATATGTAGCTTCACAATGGTAACTCCGAATATGGCCATGTAACATGTCTATGATCATGGAATTGCCCCCTCTATGCCATCCTGGCATAGTTGGCACAATCCCATGATCCCAGTGGTCTGTAGCACAGACCCTGGTACTGCCAAACTGCCTTTTCAGGGGTTTCACTGCAGCTGCTACTGCTGCCAACCCCTCAGACAGGTTTATGCCCTCCTGGGGTCCAGCCAGGCTTGTCCCAGGATGGCAGAACAAAGGACTTCCTCTGAGAGAGGGTGTTACACCCTCTCCCCTTGGAAAATGGTGTGAAGGCAGGGGAGGAGTAGCCTCCCCCAGCCTCTGGAAATGCTTTCATGGGCACATTTGGTGCCCATTTCTGCATAAGCCAGTCTACACCGGTTCAGGGACCCCTTAGCCCTGCTCTGGCGTGAAACTGGACAAAGGAAAGGGGAGTGACCTCTCCCCTGACCTGCACCTCTCCTGGGAGGTGTCCAGAGCTCCTCCAGGGTGCTCCAGACCTCTGCCATCTTGGAAACAGAGGTGCTGCTGGCACACTGGACTGCTCTGAGTGGCCAGTGCCACCAGGTGACGTCAGAGACTCCTTCTGATAGGCTCCTTCAGGTGTTGCTAGCCTATCCTCTCTCCTAAGTAGCCAAACCCTCTTTTCTGGCTATTTAGGGTCTCTGCTTTGGGGATTTCCTTAGATAATGAATGCATGAGCTCATCAGAGTTCCTCTGCATCTCTCTCTTCACCTTCTGCCAAGGAATCGACTGCTGACCGCGCTGGAAGCCTGCAAAACTGCAACAAAGTAGCAAAGACAACTACTGCAACTCTGTAACGCTGATCCTGCCGCCTTCTCGACTGTTTTCCTGGTGGTGCATGCTGTGGGGGTAGTCTGCCTCCTCTCTGCACTAGAAGCTCCGAAGAAATCTCTCGTGGGTCGACGGAATCTTCCCCCTGCAACTGCAGGCACCAAAGAACTGTATCACGGTTCCCTGGGTCTCCTCTCAGCACGACGAGCGAGGTCCCTTGAATCCAGCAACTGTGTCCAAGTGACTCACACAGTCCAGTGACTCTACAGTCCAAGTTTGGTGGAGGTAAGCCCTTGCCTCCCCACGCCAGACTGC
Organism: Pleurodeles waltl; assembly: GCF_031143425.1. Lineage (NCBI taxonomy): Eukaryota > Metazoa > Chordata > Amphibia > Caudata > Salamandridae > Pleurodeles > Pleurodeles waltl. The sequence goes on along the minus strand of NC_090439.1, from coordinate 448,556,867 downwards.
ATTGCTGGGAACCGCGACTTTTGCAGCTACTCCGGCCTCTGTGCACTTCCGGCGGAAATCCTTTGTGCACAGCCAAGCCTGGGTCCACGGCACTCTAACCTGCATTGCACGTCTTTCTAAGTTGGTCTCCGGCGACGTGGGACTCCTTTGTGCAACTTCGGGTGAGCACCGTTTCACTCTTCTTCGTAGTGCCTGTTCCAGCACTTCTGAGGGTGCTGCCTGCTTCTGAGAGGGCTCCTTCTCTTGCTTAACGCCCCTTCTGTCCCCAGACGCAATTGACGACATCCTGGTCCCTCCTGGGCCACAGCAGCATCCAAAAACGCTAACTGCACGACTTGCAGCTAGCAAGGCTTGTTGGCGGTCTTTCGGCGGGAAAATACTTCTGCACGACTCACCACGGTGTGTGAGATCCATCCTCCAAAGGGAAAGTCTCTAGCCCTTGTCCTTCCTGCAGAATCCTCAGCTTCTACTGTCCAGTAGCAGCTTCTTTGCACCCACAGCTGGCATTTCCTGGGCATCTGCCCATCTCCGACTTGCTTGTGACTTTTGGACTTGGTCCCCTTGTTCCACAGGTACCCTCAACTGGAAATCCATCGTTGTTGCATTGCTGGTTTGTGTCTTTCCTGCAGAATTCCCCTACCACGACTTCTATGTCCTTTGGGGAACTTTAGTGCACTTTGCACTCACTTTTCAGGGTCTTGGGGTGGGCTATTTTTCTAACCCTCACTATTTTCTAATATTCCCCGCGACCCTCTACAAGGTCACATAGGTTTGGGGTCCATTCGTGGTTCGCATTCCACTTTTGGAGTATATGGTTTGTGTTGCCCCTAACCCTATGTGTCCCCATTGCATCCTATTGTAACTATACATTGTTTGCACTGTTTTCTAAGACTATACTGCATATTTTTGGTATTGTGTACATATATCTTGTGTATATTTGCTATCCTCATACTGAGGGTACACTTTGAGATACTTTGGCATATTGTCATAAAAAATAAAGTACCTTTATTTTTAGTATATCTGTGTATTGTGTTTTCTTATGATATTGTGCAAGTGACACTAGTGGTACTGTAGGAGCTTCACTCGTCTCCTAGTTCAGCCTAAGCTGCTCTGCTAAGCTACCATTATCTATCAGCCTTTGCTGCTAGACACCCTATACACTAATGAGGGATAACTGGGCCTGGTGCAAGGTGCAAGTACCCCTGGTACTCACTACAAGCCAGTCCAGCCTCCTACACCATGTCATTCACTTTTTGCTAGTCTTGCACAATGCGCACTTTTCCACACGGCTTTTTTGAGCCCATTATTGGTGAATTACATGGCCTGCTCAACACTTCTTTAAAAATTTCTTGTTTCAGAAAATCTCCAATTATCTTGACGTCCTGTGCCATGTTATACTGTGGAAGCTGCAGAAATACTACGTTTGGCTTCAAAGTGATCTTAATCGGATCCACTCCCTTAATCAAACCCACTTCTTTACCTGTCAGATCCCACACATTTTCCCGTACTGTTCCCTGTAGATCTGCATGCAATTCTTCCACAGTAAACATTGGGAAAAACTTGATCAATGGGTATTCCTCATTAACGTTGTTATTTATGGTCTTGGATGTCTGTTCTTCCTCATCATCACTATTCATTTGCACCTCTATTCCAGTATTCGAACAACTAATAGAGCACTTTGTCTTACACAACAAGTCCCTTCCCAGTAGGGATAGTGGACTTGAGTCACCGACTACAAACCTATGCAGTCCCTGGAAGTTACCAATTTCAACTTGTGCCAGTTCTGTGATTGGATTTGTCAACTGTCTGTTCTCTACTCCCACAACCTGAACTGTTCTGCCCGAAAGTGGTAAGTTTGGAACTTTTGCACTATTTACTGTAGAGCGTGTAGCTCCTGTGTCCACTAAAAATTAGACCTTGTTTCCCATCACCTTTCCTTTCACAAAAGGTCCTCTCTGATCTACTTCTAAGGACACCGCAAGCATACACGGTCCTTCATCCGAACTGTCACTCATCCATTCTTGGTTTATTTCAACCTCACTATGAAATTGGAATTGGTGTACTTTGTCATTACTTCTGTCTTGTTTCTGACCTGTGACCTGCTTAGTAAGCATCATCTGTTGCCGTTCCATCGGGGCTTGAGGTATCTGCATTTACTGTCTAGGTTCCATAGGAACCTGCTGCAGTATTGGCTGCAACTATGTCAGTTTTGCACTCAGCATTTGCACCTTCTGCATGGGTTGGAAATTCTGCACTTGGTTCTGAACATTCAGATTAAATCCTCTCATCCTTGGGACTTTTCGTTTGAAATGTATTGACATCACCACTTTGCTGAACAACACCATCCTGAACCATCAACGGACGCTCCCGCTTCCAGTGTCCCACGTTTGCGCACAAATGACACGGCAACATCTTTTTAATCTCCTGCATATCATTCTGGACCACTACAGTACTCAAATCCGGACCACGTGCCATGTTAACTCCACCACCCCTACCTCTCATCTGAGGCTGGAACATGACAGTTCCCTGCTGTTGCGGCATTTGTTCTACTAAAGCTCATTTCACTCATGTCTGAGCTGCCTTTATGTGCATCACCATCGCTTTCTCCTTCAAATTTTTCTGCTTCAATTTGATTTCATCACTACAGTATTTTGCATATTGCAACACTTCATCAATCGGCTTTGCTTTCCAACAAATCAAATGACTCTTAATCATCTGTCCTATTGCTGGTCTCAATCCCTCGACGAACCTGAACACAAAGTGCAACATGTCTTTGGGCTCAATTGCTTCCTCACTACTGTACTCTTTAAATGCTTTCAGCAATCTCTCATAATAGGTATGTATCAACTCTTTAGTTTCTTGCATGTTCCTGTCAATTCTCTGCCAATCAATATTTTTAGGAGAAATCCTCATCTTCAGGAACTCAATCACCTTATAATAATGTTTCATTACCTCAGGTGATGGTGCACCTGTAACTCTATCCCTTTCTGGTTCACTCGTCAGCCAATCCACTGCCCTCTTGCATTCAACCCATAAATCAGCTGGAACCACTATTTCCAACAATGTATTCAAGTCTTCCCACAGACATTTAGAAAGCTTCACAAACCTATTTGTTTGCTTCGACCACTCAACCGATTTCTCTCTCAGTTTTGAGTACTCATTGGTGAATGATAATATATTACTTCTGTGCCATGGGACATGAACAAACTGTCCTGGAATTTCTCTCATTGGTAACATTTTTACTGGATCCTTTTCTTTCCAAACACTTTCAGACCCTTCTTGTGAATCTCATTTCTGTTTGTCCTTCTTCTTTGCCCATCTACCTTCCCACTTCTCTAATGCTCCCCAGATCTGAGCACTTTGCAACAATTCTTTTAAGTGAGCCTTCATTCCTGCTGAGCTCATGTGCTTGAAATCCTTTGCTTCGAAATCTAACCTGTAAATTTGTTTCAAATTTTTTGTTCTCTCAATCTCTATATCATGTTTGTCTGCCAGCTCTGCCAATTTCTGATGTATCTTACTCACTTCCCTTGTAATCCTTGGGCAAAAATACCTCAGCTCTTCTTTGGTGTAGAATTCTAACCTGTTCACTCCCATTGTTCCTTTGACTACCTCAATTACTTCTGTAGCTACCCTCACACAATTTATCTGCTCTTCATCCTTGGATGTATTTTGAGGTGTATTTAAGCTATCCAACCATTCACTCAATTGATGTGCTGTCAATCCCTGTAACAAGATGTTACTTGCATTTGGCACTGGCACCTGTTGCATCGTTGCACCTGGAGTTTGCAGCGTCAAAAGCTTCAAACTTTGACTCGCACTCAGGCCATTTACTGCATCTGGAAGTGCTACGAGTGGACTAAGATCCATTAATGGTCTAGATCCATTAAAGGTCTGACCCATAGATGATACCACCTGCACATGATCACTCACTCCCCTCCTCACAAGGCCCTGTGACATTTCGCCCTGATCTCCTGCGACTGTTTTCTTTTGCAAAAATAATGGTACCGCTGGAAAAACAGTAATTGGTAGCGATGTTGCATCTGGAGCAGCCCTGACACTCACATTTTGTGGAAAGGTTACTCCCATAGTCTGATTCATCACTGGTGTGACATCTGACTTTGTCCCCGTTATTGGTGCAAACTTTGGTAAACCCTGTGGCTGTGCCTGAGGCAACAACATTGGAGTCTGCTCAGTCTGAACTAGCATTGGCCTCGGGAGCACTTGCTCCGATGGCACCACTAAGTTCGAAGTCGTCTCAAGAACTGGTACATCTGGATAGATTCTCTCTAATAATGGTGGGTACATCTGTGCAAGGACCACTGAAGTCGTCACAGCATTAGTAGTACTCTGCACTGCCCCTTGTACCTGTCCATTATCTGTCTGCACTGGTCCCTCTGTCCCTGATGCTTGTGCTGGAGCAGTTGGGGAAGAACTAGTACTTGGACCCCCTTTATGCGTCGTATTTGGCGGAGGTCGATCCCTCAACAACTGTGTACTAAGATCCTCAACATCTGAATCTTCTTCTTCGACATAGGTCTTTTTCTTCTTCTTAGTCCCTGAACTCTCATTACTCTTAGCAGCATCTTCTTTTTCTGACTCATCTTCCTCTGTGATTGCAGGAAATAATTTAATAACCTGTAATGTCTCTGTTCTCCACCTTTTCTGTTCCCAATCCCACCTTGCTTTTTCCAAGGACTTTTCTACCTTCTTTATTCTTCTCTGAAATTTCATCTCTTGTTGCTGCCAGGCTACTAACTCCCAAACCGCTAAAGCCTAAAACTGTGCTGGCCTCGGTAATGGCTTTGTCTCATATAATGTCATTCAAATTCATCCAAAATTCTCAAATTAAATGTCCCATGCTCTGGAAATGCTAGACCTCCCAATTTCTTTGTCGTCTTGCACCACTGCTTTAACCAAAGACATGGCACGACACCTCGTTCCTCCATCACAATATATGCCGGACAATTTTCCGGTGGGGTTGGCTCCCCCACTGTCGCCGTAATGTTAGAATCACCCTTCATGGCACTTCTAAACGCTTTGAAAAACTTCATTTTGTCTGTTGTATTTATTTTGATTCAATAATGAAATGACTTTTACTCCTGAGATTCCTTTCACCCGCTTACTCAACTGTTAGAAATGGGGTTTCTGGTTGGCTAGGGTATGCACCTCAGCCAGGCAGAACTTACCCACTCTAGTCAGGGCAAGGGAGTTACACGTCCAAGATAACCCCTGCTCACCCCCTTGGTAGCTTGGCACGAGCAGTCAGGCTTAACCCGGAGGCAATGCGTAAAGCGTTTGCACAACACAGACATACATGTGACGCAATATCCCCACCACAAAGGAAACACAACACCAGATTATATGAAAATATACTGTATTGTACACAACGTAATCATTAGACCAACATCACATAACAGTACTATCCTGCTACCTTAGCAGTTGTCAGAACGTTACACATTAGTTACTCTGCAAACTAGCAGTAGTCACACATAACACACAGGTTACTCAGTATTCTGCAACATAAGCAGTAGTCAGGAAACACGTTATCACATTAGAACACTTGTCATAAGAATATCATAAAACGCCAATAGTAGGAACATTAGAAAACCTATGGCAAGTTAGGGAAACATATTAGCAAGTCATGCCCATAAAAGGAACATGTGCACACATATGTAAAAGCATTATAGAACAGGTAGGTAATATAACACAATTAATAAAGTCTGTAGAAAGAACTTTAAATCGTAATTATATTTGTCCATTTAAAAGTACCTGGGAATGATGAAGAGGCACTTCCAGTGCCTAAAACGAATCATGTGGCCCCCGGCGCTCTTCTGCGCAAAACGGGGGCCTCCCTAAACTTGGCAAATAGAGAGGGGCGGCATGCACCCTCTCTGTTTCCTTGGCGGGCCCCTTCTGGGACCCGTGTTCATTGGAGGGCCCCCCGGGCCTCCATCGGCCCTCTCCAAGGGGGGCCCAAGTCAGGGAAATCCTCGGATTAAGGAGGGGGGCGCCACGCACCCCCTCCGATCTGCGAGCAGGCCCCTCTGGGGGCCCGCAACTTCCTGGGGTCTCCCGGGGCCTCCGTCGGCCCTTTCAGCAGGGGAGACCCCTTTGTGCTGGCCTCGGGCCCACGAGGGGGCCCACCAGAGAGCTGGCGGCGGGGGCGAGCCTCCGATGAGGCTGCCTCCCTGCCCGCACACGTCGGGGAGAGCCCTTCGGGGCTGGAGCAGGAGAGGGAGAGGCGTCCTCCTCTCCCTCCGGCTCCAACAACAAACGCCGGCACCAGGTCGGGCCGGCCGGTGCCCCGGGGGCGCTCCTCGGAGCGATCCCTACCCCGGGGGCACCGCTAGGAGCAGGCTTGCTCCTCGTTATTTCCGAAGTGGTTTCCTCGTGCCCCGGGGGCACGGAGCGGAGCGCGATCCTCGCGCTTCACAGCATTTATCTCCCTGGGCTGCGGCGGTGATTTTTTTACCAACGAAGCGCTTTTCACAGCGCTTAGGCAAATTATGCAGCCTGGGCTGCGGCGGTGATTTTCATCAACGAAGAAGCGCTTCACAAAGCGCTAGGGCACAGTTTAAAGCCCGGGCTGCGGCGGTGATTTCTTTTTGGAAAAGAAAAGCGCTTTCCAAGCGCTATAGTGCTTCAACAGCCCAGCAACTGAAGGAATGCCTTGTTCTCCTTCAAAGCATTCTGGGCAAAGGTTTAAACGAGCGTTGCAGGGATCAGGGGCCACAGCACCCTGCCCCTGGGAACAACCAAACCAGAAAAAGCACAAAGCTGGTGGGTCCAGCTACAGGCCAGCACAAGGGGTGCAGATGGTGGCAGTTCCTCCTAGTGACCAGGCAGGTCACAGGTCAGCACAGCAGCAGCAGTCCATGGCGGTTTCCTGGTGAGTCCATTCATCAGCGTTCTGTGTCCAGTTTCAAGTTCCAAGAATGTTCAAATTGTGGGGAAAATTCCCCTGTACTTATAGTCCTTTTTTTACAGTGTTTTACAATGATAGGGAGAGGAGGTTCCAGCCAGTTACAACTGGTTCTGGGAGTGCCCCCTCTCTCCTTTCAGCACAGGCTCCAAACATCAGTGGGGGGTTAACGACCCTATTGTGTGAGGCCAGGGCACAGCCTTTACAAATGTAGGTGTGCCCCGCCTCTCCCTTCTCTCAGCCCAGGAAGACTATTCAGTATGTAGATGCACCTCGGTGACACCTCCACCCTCCCTGTGTACAGGCTGTCTGAAAAGTATGCACAAAGCCCCAACTGTCACTCTGCCCAGACGTGGATTGGAGTCAAGCTGCAAAACACCAGAATTATAAGCACAGATAAATGCGCACTTTCTAGAAGTGGCATTTCTGTGATAGTAATAAAAAACACACCCACACCAGTAAGCAGTATTTATTATCACCATCACAACCACACCAAACATGCCTACGCTACCCCTCATAAATCAGACAATACCCCCTACACCTAAGGCAGGGCATTTCTAATGCAATCCTATGAGAAGGCAGCACTCACAGCAGTGAGACACCAAGTTAGGCTGTTTGTCACTACTAGGACAGGCCATGCAATATGGCACATGTCCTGCCTTTCTACATACATGGCACCCTGCCCATAGTGCTAGCTAGGGCGTACTTTAGGGGTGACTTACATGTAGTAAAAGGGGAGTTCTGGGCCTGGCAAGTAAATTTAGATGCCAGGTCCCTGTGGCAGAAAACTGCGCACACAGGCCCTGCGCTAGCAGGCCTGAGACAGGTTTGAAAGTCTACTTCAGTGGGTGGCGCAAGCAGCGCTGCAGGCCCACTAGTAGTATTTAATTTACAGGCCCTGGGTATAGAGATACCACTGTACAAGGGACTTATAGGTAAATTAAATATGCCAATTAGGTATAAGCCAATCATACCAACTTTAGATGGGAGAGCACCTGCACTTTAGCACTGGTCAGCAGTGATAAAGTGCTCAGAGACCTAGAGCCAACAGCGAAAGGTCAGAAAAACCAGGAGGAGGGAGGCAAAAAGACTAGGGATGACCATGCGTATGGCCAAAAGTCCAATATTCCTTTAACCACTGACGTATGTCACCCCCCTCTTGGAACCTAGGTACCAGATCTATGGGTATGTGAGGAACATCTTTGCTACAGCACTGTACATTGCTGCCACCACTGGACTCCACCTGCAACGCTGGTGAGTCCAGAACCTTCAGACTGCGCTCTAGAGCGAGTCTTTCTCTGGCAAAGGCCCTCTCTGCCTCTGCCATTCTCTCCTGTACTAAGGCCTTCTCTACCTCAGCCCTTCTCTCCTCAACAGCTAGGCGCGCTAACTGCAACTTCAGGTCCCTCTCTTCCTGCCTATCTCTTAGCTCATCAGGCGCCAAGGAATGAGAGGTAGCCCTGCTTCTTACACTGGACCCAGCAAGGGACTCCCTATCACTGGGCCCTTCCCTGTCAACTGGCGTCCCCAACCGGTCATTCTCACCCTCCTGATCAGTCTCTCTACCACTCTCTAGGGATAAGGTCTGGGAGCCCTCCCATTGGGAACCCTCGCTACACTCAGGATCCTCTGGGTACCCCCTACGCACACTCCCTTCCTGGGTAAATGTCACAAACCTTTCGAAAAAATTCAGAGATCTCCTGAGGTCCCCTTCTACAGGCAGCCCTCTCTCTCTACAGAACCCCTCTAATTCCCCCTGCGTGTAAAACGGCAGGTCCTCTAAATCAAAGGTAAGCCCCATCTTGAAAAAGGTACAAATAACTCAACTGTGACAATCACAATACTCAAGCGTGAGAACTGAAAACAGGAAAAATGACCAAAGAGAGAAAGTTAAGAGAAGCCAAACATGTGATGGTCTAAACGCAATCCTTGCAGTGAAATAATGAGTCACAATGGTATTGTGCAAGCGCAAGTCCTATCCTCACCGCTGACTTCCAATGTTAGAAATGGGGTTTCTGGTTGGCTAGGGTATGCACCTCAGCCAGGCAGAACTTACCCACTCTAGTCAGGGCAAGGGAGTTACACCTCCAAGATAACCCCTGCTCACCCCCTTGGTAGCTTGGCACGAGCAGTCAGGCTTAACCCAGAGGCAATGCGTAAAGCGTTTGCACAACACACACATACATGTGACGCAATATCCCCACCACAAAGGAAACACAACACCAGATTATATGAAAATATACTGTATTGTACACAACGTAATCATTAGACCAACATCACATAACAGTACTATCCTGCTACCTTAGCAGTTGTCAGAATGTTACACATTAGTTACTCTGCAAACTAGCAGTAGTCACACATAACACACAGGTTACTCAGTATTCTGCAACATAAGCAGTAGTCAGGAAACACGTTATCACATTAGAACACTTGTCATAAGAATATCATAAAACGCCCATAGTAGGAACATTAGAAAACCTATGGCAAGTTAGGGAAACATATTAGCAAGTCATGCCCATAAAAGGAACATGTGCACACATATGTAAAAGCATCATAGAACAGGTAGGTAATATAACACAATTAATAAAGTCTGTAGAAAGAACTTTAAATCGTAACTATATTTGTCCATTTAAAAGTACCTGGGAATGATGAAGAGGCACTTCCAGTGCCTAAATCGAATCATGGGGCCCCCGGCGCTCTTCTGCGCAAAACGGGGGCCTCCCTAAACTTGGCAAATAGAGAGGGGCGGCACGCACCCTCTCTGTTTCCTTGGCGGGCCCCTTCTGGGACCCGTGTTCATTGGAGGGCCCCCCGGGCCTCCACCGGCCCTCTCCAAGTGGGGCCCAAGTCAGGGAAATCCTCGGGTTAAGGAGGGGGGCGCCACGCACCCCCTCCGATCTGCGAGCGGGCCCCTCTGGGGGCCCGCAACTTCCTGGGGTCTCCCGGGGCCTCCGTCGGCCCTTTCAGCAGGGGAGACCCCTTTGTGCTGGCCTCGGGCCCACGAGGGGGCCCACCAGAGAGCTGGCGGCGGGGGCGAGCCTCCGATGAGGCTGCCTCCCTGCCCGCACACGTCGGGGAGAGCCCTTCGGGGCTGGAGCAGGAGAGGGAGAGGCGTCCTCCTCTCCCTCCAGCTCCAACAACAAACGCCAGCACCAGGTCGGGCCGGCCGGTGCCCCGGGGGCGCTCTTCGGAGCGATCCCTACCCCGGGGGCACCGCTAGGAGCAGGCTTGCTCCTCGTTATTTCCGAAGTGGTTTCCTCGTGCCCCGGGGGCACGGAGCGGAGCGCGATCCTCGCGCTTCACAGCATTTATCTCCCCGGGCTGCGGCGGTGATTTTTTTACCAACGAAGCGCTTTTCACAGCGCTTAGGCAAATTATGCAGCCTGGGCTGCGGCGGTGATTTTCATCAACGAAGAAGCGCTTCACAAAGCGCTAGGGCACAGTTTAAAGCCCGGGCTGCGGCGGTGATTTCTTTTTGGAAAAGAAAAGCGCTTTCCAAGCGCTATAGTGCATCAACAGCCCAGCAACTGAAGGAATGCCTTGTTCTCCTTCAAAGCATTCTGGGCAAAGGTTTAAACGAGCGTTGCAGGGATCAGGGGCCACAGCACCCTGCCCCTGGGAACAACCAAACCAGAAAAAGCACAAAGCTGGTGGGTCCAGCTACAGGCCAGCACAAGGGATGCAGATGGTGGCAGTTCCTCCTAGTGACCAGGCAGGTCACAGGTCAGCACAGCAGCAGCAGTCCATGGCGGTTTCCTGGTGAGTCCATTCATCAGCGTTCTGTGTCCAGTTTCAAGTTCCAAGAATGTTCAAATTGTGGGGAAAATTCCCCTGTACTTATAGTCCTTTTTTTTACAGTGTTTTACAATGATAGGGAGAGGAGGTTCCAGCCAGTTACAACTGGTTCTGGGAGTGCCCCCTCTCTCCTTTCAGCACAGGCTCCAAACATCAGTGGGGGGTTAACGACCCTATTGTGTGAGGCCAGGGCACAGCCTTTACAAATGTAGGTGTGCCCCGCCTCTCCCTTCTCTCAGCCCAGGAAGACTATTCAGTATGTAGATGCACCTCGGTGACACCTCCACCCTCCCTGTGTACAGGCTGTCTGAAAAGTATGCACAAAGCCCCAACTGTCCCTCTGCCCAGACGTGGATTGGAGTCAAGCTGCAAAACACCAGAATTATAAGCACAGATAAATGCGCACTTTCTAGAAGTGGCATTTCTGTGATAGTAATAAAAAACACACCCACACCAGTAAGCAGTATTTATTATCACCATCACAACCATACCAAACACGCCTACGCTACCCCTCATAAATCAGACAATACCCCTTACACCTAAGGCAGGGCATTTCTAATGCAATCCTATGAGAAGGCAGCACTCACAGCAGTGAGACACCAAGTTAGGCTGTTTGTCACTACTAGGACAGGCCATGCAATATGGCACATGTCCTGCCTTTCTACATACATGGCACCCTGCCCATAGGGCTAGCTAGGGCGTACTTTAGGGGTGACTTAGATGTAGTAAAAGGGGAGTTCTGGGCCTGGCAAGTAAATTTAGATGCCAGGTCCCTGTGGCAGAAAACTGCGCACACAGGCCCTGCGCTAGCAGGCCTGAGACAGGTTTGAAAGTCTACTTCAGTGGGTGGCGCAAGCAGCGCTGCAGGCCCACTAGTAGTATTTAATTTACAGGCCCTGGGTATAGAGATACCACTGTACAAGGGACTTATAGGTAAATTAAATATGCCAATTAGGTATAAGCCAATCATACCAACTTTAGATGGGAGAGCACCTGCACTTTAGCACTGGTCAGCAGTGATAAAGTGCTCAGAGTCCTAGAGCCAACAGCGAAAGGTCAGAAAAACCAGGAGGAAGGAGGCAAAAAGACTAGGGATGTCCATGCGTATGGCCAAAAGTCCAACATCAACCAATTGTCTTTTATGGACGGCTGCCAATCCGCTCGCGACTCTTCTTACTAACTAACCTATAACAGCGCGGCACACTCTGACGTCACACTAACACACTGTGGCTGACAAAGTCTTGCAGCTTGTCCTCCTACTTCAACTCACACAAACTAATGCAAAATTTTTGAGCACTTCACCAAAAACTCAATAGCCAAAAACAAACCTGCTGGTTTACTAAAGGAAGGTACACAATTGCTTCAGAGACCTTATGGATTTTCTTTAATGGCCCTTCCGCTCATGTAGCTATTCCTTGTTCTCAGTCTCCCACATTTGCAAGTAAAATTTGACCCACAAATTTCACTCTCAACTGATCAATGGGTCTGTCTTTGTGCACATAGGACTCATCAAATCTCAGTCAAAAAACATCTCTTACTTGTTTGACTTACACACCGATTTGTTGACCATGTCCGATCAACCTCCTAAATCAGACAGATTACAACATATAACCAAGTGTCTCCTACAGTTGTCAATATACTCTGGAGTCTTAGACCACGCAGGGTCCGTACATCACCAACAACAACGTGGACAATTTTTTAGCACAAGCGCCGCACACATATGAAATTCAACTACTTCCCTACTCTCGTACTGCGAAGTACGCACACTCCTACTAAACCTTAACTGGAGTATGCAAACTCCCTACTTTACCTCTCATACATCACAATTCACCTGCTATTTTGCTCAAGCCTCTGCAAGTGCAAACTACCACTTTTTATACTATCACAATACACGCCGAGAACATACCCAACTTTACTAGCGGGATCCAGGATCTGGGAAAGTCATTTCTGGGCTTAAGGGGACATCATCTTTGCTGCAAGTGCCATTTCAGAAAAAAAAAATCAAACCTCATAAAAATAAAAACAACTAACCCTAACTTAAACTACCACTATAACCAATAATCACCATATAACTAGTCTTCCAAGGAAACTAACCATCAAGCTGCTACCAAAAACTGTTAGCGCGCCTGGTCCTTAGTAAGTAAACTTACAAGGGGACGCGTATAGGCCGATGAACCTTTTGGATCGCATGGAATATCCTAGCTATGTAGTGACCAATGGCACCAACGATCAGCACAGCCAGTTACTAGCGTTAATTCAAATAATTATAACCATCTATTCATAAATAACCACAACTCCATAAAGCGTTTTAACAATTTTAATTTCCCTATTAGTTACAATACTAGTTCATCAAGTTAGCTCACACTTTATGCTGGTGTTTTCCTGACTCTGATGGTGCCCTGGGTACTGCTAACCAGTCCCAAGGCCAGTGCTCTGTGTAAAATCAATATGCAAATTAGGCTAATTATAATTGGCTAAGTCAACCTACCTATAACTCCCTAGTATATGGTAGGGCATGTAGGTTTAGGGACCACAGCATAGGTAGTGCACCCATGGGTACACTGCTGAGGTGCCCAGTGTCATTTTAAAGGCAGGCCTGCCTTGCTGGCTGCTTTTAAGTTAAAGTTATATGCAAATTCGACTTTGGAATTAAAAGTAATTCCAAAGTCTTAAATTACCTTATTTTTACATATAAGTCACCCCTAAGGTGTGCCCTATGTGCCCCTAGGGCTCGGTGCCATATAACTATAAGCAGGGACCTTATAAAAATAGTTTTATAAGCCCTGATGAGGTAAAAACAGCCAAATTTGTTTTTCCCTCATTGTACTAAATGGCCTTCATAGGCTAGAATGGGGAGACTTTATTTTAATTTTTAAAGTCCCCTTAAATGATGGATACCAAGAGTTTGGTATCAAATTAATTGTTATAATAAATCCCACAACTTCCAGTTGTTGGATTTAATATAACTTGTTCAGGTAAAGAGTTTTAAACTTTACCTGAAAAGTTGCCAATTTCAGCCCTACATTGTTTTTGCTGCTGTGCTCTGATTGGCCAGCCTCTGGCAGCTTAGCCAGGCTGCCTTGATGAGGTGTGAAGTTGCCTGGCTTCACACAAAGGAATGTGCCTGTGGGAGGAAATCTTCCCTCAGCAGATGGTGAGGCAGGAAGGGGGAGTTCTGCCAAACTGGTCTTCAAAGACAGAGAAGGACATTTGAAGCACCCCAGCAACACCCACACATCCTGCAACCCCAGACAACTAGGTGCCCCCTTGATTAGATTAGGAGAGGGCAGGAGAGGGGTGTGTTTATGATTTTTAGCCACACTAGTGGGTGGGCTCAGCCAGATGTAACCTCCAAAAATCAGATTCAGCCATAATGGAATTTTCAAGAATGTTGGCTCCTGGGACTGATTTTTGCCACACTTCCCAGGAAGTGGTCATCACAGGGGGAATGACCCTGCACCTGATTGGAGAATAAGGACCCCCCTGTTTTTCACCCAGGAGCAAGGATAAAACTGGCAGACTTGCACCCACACCTCAGTTCCCTACCCCATCCAACAAGGAAGAACCAAAGGAGAAGAAGGACTGCCCTGCTGGACCCCTGGCCTGCACCTGGAACCTGTACTCAGAAGGCCTGCACGAGCTGCACACTTGGGCTTCACCACAAGAAGGACTTTGCCTGGTTTCACCTGGTTCAAGGAGGGACTCCCTGTTTGCTACAGGTGAAAAATTGCTAACCAGAGTCCCCTGTACCATCTCCTGAAGAAATCAACCAGCTGACCAATGCCCAGTGGCCAAAAAGGAGTTTGTGCCACGTGCATTCTGGGAGTTGTAGTCCACACCCCCAAGGACCATCTCAGAACTTCTGGACCCTTGGGGTGAGCTGTGGACCTCAAAAGAACCTTAAAAGGACATCTGGGAGAAGCCCCAGAAGTTTGAAAATGTTTGGAGAACTTTTGAAAAAAAGCTCCATACGGGGACTGACCCGCTGCGGCAACTCTAGCCAGATTGCCTCAACCGCGACCCAACCTGATTTGCTGGTTTGTCCCAGTAAAGAAAATCTCAGAAAAAGAGACTAAGGGGGTCATTACAACCCTGGCGGATGGAGGAGAACTGGCGGTAAGACCGCCAACAGGCTGGCGGTCTTACCTTGGTGAATTATGACCATGGCGGTTACCGCCATGGTCATCCGCCGATTCTATGTCACGCCCGCCGGGCTGGAGACCTGGGTCTCCAGCCCTGCGGCCGTCAGTATACCGCCGGCTGTATTTGGACCCGGCTAACCGCCGTGGATTTCCAGCGGTTTGAACCGCCATGAAATCCATGGTGGTAAGCACTATCAGTGCCAGGGAATTCTTTCCCTGGCACTGATAGGGGTCTCCCCACCCCACCCCCCCACCCGACTACCTCCCCTACACCCCCCACCACCCCAGCTACCCCCCAAAGGTGGCAGGGCCCCCCTCCCCACCCGACCCCCAACATAACATTACTCACACACACCCGACACGCATGCAGGTACCACCAACACACACACGCACACACCCCGACATACATGCCCACAGACAGAGTCAGGCACGCACACCCACATTCAAACATACACGCACACATCCATACAGACATACCCACAGCCATACACGCACTCATTCCCATACACACAATCCCCCGCAAGCATACACGCACTCACACACCTCCTCTACATACACACACGCACACCCCCATGCACACACACAACACACAACACCCCCCTCCCCTAACGGACGATCAACTTACCTGTTCCGTCGATCCTCCAGGAGGGGACGAGAGCCAAGGGGGCAGCTCTGCCGACACCGCCACGCCAACAGAATACCGCCACGGTGAATCACAGGACGTGATTCGCTGGGCGGCGTTCAGTTGCCGTGGAGGTGGCGCAACCTCCACTTTCCCGCCACCCGCAAGTATGGCTGTTGGCGGCTCTCGGTCGGAATAACGATGGAGAGCAGCCAACAGTCATAATACGCCGGTATTCCGCACGGCGGTCCCTCGGCGGTCTTGCAAAAAGACAGCCGAGGTAGTAATGACCCCCTAAGTCCGAAGGTAAAAAGTTGACCGGGACCTCCCAGCCAGCATATCCGAGGAGGGCTCCAGGGACGTCGGATCAAGATCCAGGTTTACCCCGGTCGAAGGATTTTCACCTCGAAAAAACGACTAAGTCCAAAGGTAAAAATCTCCACCGAGGATTCCCGCGACGCGTATCCGGAGAAGGGCTCCAGGAGGTCGGATTGGACTGGCAGGTTTGTCCCGCTGATAAAAATCTTCAAAAAAGAGACTAAGGCGGTCATTACAACATTGGTGGTAAAAGCCGCTTACCGCCATGCAGAAGACCACCAACACATCGCCGCGGCTGCGGTATTCCACCACAGCTATTATGACCCACAGCACGGAATCCACCAATATTCAGACACCCACACAAGTCCGCCACACCAAAGGTCAGTGATAAACTGACGTAAACAAAACCGACACCGTCACGCCAACAGAAATACGCCCACACTATCATGACCCACAAATCCACGCGGCAGTCTTTCAACCGCGGTATTCCATTGGCAGTACACAACGCCGTCCTCAAAATACACACACACATAAAAAACACAACCACATTGGACAATTCCAAAAACACACACCTGATACACATACACACACCACTCCCACACACCCAATACAATATAAAACACACACCTACATCACCCACAAACCCCTACGACCACAATTGAGAAAGAAGCACAGAGAGAGACACCACCATCAACAATACTAGCATCCACAGGCACACAACACCATCACCCACAAAACTTCCACGCACCTCACACAACACACCACTACATATCAGCACACTTATCACCACACACACCACCCCACACATCACCCACACCCCCCCATGGCACAGCAAAGACACCCCAGGTTCTCTGAGGAGGAGCTCAGGGTCATGGTGGAGGAAATCGTCCGGGTAGAACCACAGCTATTCGGATCACAGGTGCAGCACACCTCCATAGCTAGGATGATGGAGCTATGGCGTAGAATAGTGGACAGGGTCAACGCAGTGGGACAGCACCCAAGAAATAGGGATGACATCAAGAAGAGGTGGAACGACCTACGGGGGAAGGTGCGTTCCGGGGTCTCAAGACACCACCTTGCGGTTCAGCGGATTGGCGGCGGACCCCCACCTCCTCCCCCACAACTAACAACATGGGAGGAGCAGGTCTTGGCGATTTCGTATCCTGAGGACCTTGCAGGAGTAGCTGGAGGAATGGACTCTGGTAAGTCAAATTTTTAACTACCAAATCCCCCACTCTACCTGCATGCTATCAAATAACCCCACACTCACCCTCACCCCCATCACTCTAACTCCTCACAAATGTCCCAACATCACAAACCACTCATCCTAACACCAAGCCCTGCATGCAACAACAAAGCATGGACACCCATCACTAAAGCAGGTCCACTGCACATACCCATACACCCCCCTAAACCATTATCACACAAGGTCCCACACTGGAATGCAAGCACTGGTGTACACGGTCACCCACCCATTGCACACCATGGCACACACAGATGTAATAAATATCCTTTTAGACCCCTGCAGGACCCCTACCCAACGTCACCTGACAGGAGGGTCCACACATGTCCACACCACCAACAAAAGAGGCCCACAGTGATGACAGCACCTCTGTCCAACTGGATCTAGATGACCAGCCCAGCCCACCGGGGACCTCGGGACAGTTGGTTCCCATCACACAGTCACAGGCCACTACAGAGTTTCCCCTCTCTGGAAACACCAGCACAGCACCCACCCAGCGGGCCCATACTTCCGTCTCCAGGACACGTCAATCAGCAGTGTGTCCACCACTACAGGGAACCCAGGATAACCCACCACCCCAACAACAACAGGGACCTGGGGGCAGTGGCAGTGGGCACACGGTCCAGGGGACGGAGGCCCAGGAACACAGGGGAACTGGGAGGGCAGCTGTGCGACAGGGGGAGGACAGGCCAAGGGAACCCACACTTCACGAGGCCCTCTCCAACATCATGGGAGCCTACCACAACTCCCAGGAGATGATGGCAGCGGTACTGGCCAAGTTTCAGGAGACCCAGCGCCTGCAGGAGGAACAGTATTTGGGCTTCAGGGAGGAAATCAGATCCATCAATTCCACCCTGGGCACCATCGTAGGGGTGCTGATGGAAGTACTCAACACCAGGAGGGACACTGTGGCACTACAAGGGGCCCCTGACACTAGCCTGGACGATGGACTGCCCACCACCTCCGCTGGCATTGGTGGACAGGAAACACCGCCACAGGACCACCACACCAGCACCCCACCCCCTGCAGAGGGAGAACCACTTTGCAAACGGTCCCTGAGATCCAGGACAAAGACAGAGAACGATGCCAAGACCCCCGCCAAGAAATAAGACCACCCTGAATGTCATCCTTCTGTCCCACTTAGTCACCCTGTCCATCCTTAAACTGCCCCAGCTCCAATTCCTATGCACATGTGGGCAATTCACCTGTGAGACTAATAGACTGGACTCTGCCACGGACATTCCTCCACCATCACCCCTCACCATTTTGCTACCCTCTCCAATATTGAGCACTAAAATAAACACCCTTAAAGCACAAAACAATCTGGAGTCAATCTGTGATTTCGGAATAGTGTATTAGCAATTCCAGTGTCAAAAAGCTCTTTCATTTGTAATGCCAACATACCTATGTCACACAGCTGTAGTCCATGAGGAATAAAAGCAGATGTCACACTGTGGGATTCACATCTGTGAAATCGTAAGGGAAAGTGACAACTGACAGTACAGAGGTAGTAGTGTTAAAGTACATGTAATAGGCAGGTTTATATTCTTACTTGTGTTTCACTGGAAATATTGATGGATCACTGAGTCCCTGTTGTCCATGTCTTCTTCTTCTGCTTCCTCGTCTTCACTGTCCACAGGCTCCACAGCTGCAACAACACCGCCATCTGGACCATCCTCTTGCAGAAAAGGCACCTGTCGTCGCAAAGCTAATCTTGTGAAGCATACAGCATGCCACGATGATCTGGCACACCTTCTTTGGTGAGTAGAATAGGGATCCACCTGTCATATGGAAGCACCGGAACCTGGCCTTCAGGAGATCGAAGGTCCGCTCGATTATCCGCCGTGTTCGCCCATGGGCCTCATTGTAGCGTTCATCTGCCCTTTTCCTGGGAATCCTCACTGGGGTCAGTAGCCATGACAGGTTGGGGTAACCAGAGTCACCTGCAAATGGCGAGGGACAACTGTTAGACACACACTAACTCATAGGGACATCCACAGACCCAGACAACCATTCCCACTGCTTGCTTCCAGGTGCTCACCTAATAGCCACACACGGTGCCTCTGGAGTTGACCCATCACATAAGGGATGCTGCTATTCCGTAGGATGTAGGCGTCATGCACTGAGCCAGGGAGCTTGGCATTAACATGGGAGATGTACTGGTCTGCCAAACATATCATCTGTACATTCATGGAATGGTAACTCTTCCGGTTTCTGTACACCTGTTCACTCCTGCGGGGGGGACCAAAGCCACATGGGTCCCATCAAAGGCCCTATGATGTTGGGGATATGTCCCAGGGCATATAAATCACCTTTCACTGTAGGCAAATCCTTCACCTGAGGGAAAACGATGTAGCTCCGCATGTGTTTCAGCAGGGCAGACAACACTCTCGACAACACGTTGGAAAACATAGGCTGGGACATCCCTGATGCACTGGCCACAGTTGTTTGAAATGACCCACTTGCAAGGAAATGGAGCACTGACAACACCTGCACTTGAGGGGGGATTCTTGTGGGATGGCGGATAGCTGACATCAGGTCTGGCTCCAGCTGGGTACACAGTTCCTGGATTGTGGCACGGTCAAGCCTGTAGGTGATGATCACATGTCTTTCCTCCATTGTCGACAGGTCCACCAACGGTCGGTACACTGGAGGATGCCGCCATCTTCTCACATGTCCCAGCGGATGGTGCCTATGAAGGACAACAGCGAGCACAGAGTCAACCAACTCAGAGGTACGTACCCACAGCTTACACAGAACACGAACCATAATACAAAAAGTGGTCTGTATGTGTGTTGAGTCTAGGCCTAGGTATGTGGACGCAGTTAAAAATGAAGCCATGTGGGCCCCTGAAATGGCAGCGGCCTGACCTCTAAAGTGGGACAATGGGATGTGAGGTAACTGCGCTGGCGTTGTACACCGACCACGGCAAAATGCTGCATTGGTTAACATTGGACCCTATGGGTCCCATGAGCCAATGACGATGTACGCCGGCGGTGACGGTACGCACT
The DNA here is from genome assembly GCF_031143425.1 of Pleurodeles waltl. NCBI lineage: Eukaryota > Metazoa > Chordata > Amphibia > Caudata > Salamandridae > Pleurodeles > Pleurodeles waltl. Next base: position 448,536,811 of record NC_090439.1, on the reverse strand, counting down.
GCTGCGGACGTGACCACCATTTTCTATCTGTTCAATCACTCGATACCTGATCTTCAACAGGAGAGGACCTACACTGCAAGTGCTGCTGTGACCTCGGTCTGGAAGAGACAATGGCTCGAGTGTCTGGGGAAAGGGCCCCTGCCTTCACATTGGAGGAGAAACTCGTGGACGGGGTCCAACCCCCAGTATACGCTACTCTACGGTCCTCCAGACAAACAGGTAAGTACACTGGGAGCATGCTGTATGGGCTATGCCTGTGTGGAGTGGGGTGGATGTAAGAAGAGGGGGGAGATTGCGGCAGGCATGAAACGACGGTGAGTGCATGTGCCACATGGCAAGGGTAGGAATGGGGGCCAATGACTGTGCAGTTGGTAATAAGTTTCTCTTCCCCCTGTACAATTCATGTAGGTCAGCGCCCACCAGAAAAAATATATTTATCGTGCCATCGCCAAGGACGTCCGGACCCTGGGGGTCTACCACAGACGGAGCACCCACTGCCGGAAAAGATGGTAGGACATTTGCCGATGGAGCAAGAATACGGTGGAGGCTCAGCTGGGGATGGCCTCCCAACGTGGGAGGGGTGCCCATCGCACCATGACCCCCCTGATGTTCAGGATCCTGGCGGTGGCATACCTGGAGTTGGATGGGTGCTTGAGGGCATCATAGCAGCCACAAGGGGGTGAGTACACTCTCATCCTGCTGATTTTGCATGCAGTGGAGGTGTCTGGGTGGGGGAGGTGGGCTGTGGGTTTCCCTAGGACAGGGCGAGTTTTGTAGGCAAGGTCCCTCCGTAAGGCAGCCCATGTGGCACCCCACCCCACCTCCGTAGTGTGCCAAGTACACCTAGTCAAGCCCCTGTGTCATCAATGTGTGCAGATGTCGTCCATAGCCTAGTAGGCCATTTCCCAGGGATTGAACAGTGGAGCCCAAGAGCGTGGCGTAGTGCAGGAGGCTTCTGTGTCTGTCGTGTCCACCAACAGTAGCTGCAATGCATGCACTCAAAATGTCTTTCTTCTGTCGTCGTCCCCTTTTTGTGGTCTACCTGTTCTTGTGTGCATTAGCATCATCAGGCGGAGGAGCAGTGGCACCGGAGCACGAGGGGGCTGCATCCCACATGGCCATGGAGGGCCACACTACGGACTCGGACTTCACCAGTGGGACGGAGGGTGAGGGGAGCTCCACGGTGGGGACAGGAGCTGAGACCAGCGACACGGACTCGTCCTGTGATGGGAGCTCCCTTGTGATGGCGGCAACATCTGTGCCCCCCCATCTACAGGTACAGCCGTCACCCCCCCTACCAGCACTGCCCTCCCAGCAGCCCCTCAGCCTTTGCCCCGTGCCCGCTCACCCGGGAGGGTGGGCATCACCTTCGCCCCAGGCACATCAGCCCCTGCACCAGTCACCCCTGCTGCCCTCAGTGAGGAGGCCATTGACCTCCTCAGGTCACTCACTGTTGGGCAGTCTACCATTTTGAATGCCATCCAGGGTGTAGAAAGGCAGTTGCAACAAACAAATGCATTCCTGGAGGGCATTCATTCTGGTCAGACGGCCCTTCAGCGAGCTTTTCAGACTCTGGCCTCAGCACTGATGGCAGCCATTGTCCCTGTCTCTAGCCTCCCCCCTCCAACTTCCTCCACCCAGACCCAATCCCCTGTACCCCAGCCTATCACAAGCACACTTACAGACCAGCATGCACACACGTCAACACACAAGGGAAGCTCTGGCAAACATAAGCACCACACATCCCACAGGCACTCACCCAAGCATCAGACACATGCAGACACACCAACATCCACCTTGTCTCCCTCCTCCCTCCCAGTCTCGTCTACACTCACACCTGCATGCACTACATCTACAGCCACTACTGCCATCACCAGCACACCCACCACCACACCCCGCTCACGTGCAGTCACCGCCCCACTACCATTCACACGTCCCCTGTGTCCTCTCCCAGTGTGTCTGTGACGCCACCTCCCAAGATACACAAACGCAGGCACACACCCACCCAACAGCCATCCACCTCACAACAGCCTCCAGCCCATGCACCTTCACCCAAAGTCAGCAAACGAACACCTCCTACAACCTCTTTCTCCACTCCCAAACCCCCTAAGGCCACCCGTCCCAGTGTCTCCCAAAAACTTTTCCTGTCCAACCTTGACCTCTTTCCCACACCTCCCGCACCCCATCCGTCTCCTAGGTCCCGAACTAGCACCTCAGCCACAACATCTCCGGGACAAGTGGTGCTTGTAGTCACCAGAATCTGGAGTGCACCGGCCACCAGGGCAGCCAGTGTGGCACGGAGCCACAGCACGGACAGTCCCCCACCTGTGAAGCATCAAAAGTTGGCCAGTGCTTGGCGGGAGAGGGGGAAGACTCCAGCCATCAAAGCCACTCCCAGGGGTCCCGGTGGGAGTGTGGAGTCAGCTGCGACACCTTCCAAGGTGGGGAAGGGCCACAAGAAACCAGGAAAGTTTGGGAAGAGCAGCACGGCGGAGGAGACCGCCATCATCCCCGCTGGCCAGGAGGCCACCGCTATCATCCCCGCTGGCCAGGAGGCCACCGCTATCATCCCCGCTGCCCAGGATGCCACCGCCATCATCCCCACTGCCCAGGAGGCCACCGCCATCATCCCCGCTGGGACAGAGAGGACCGCCAGCACAAGCCCCGCTGGGCTAGGGAAGACAGCCAGCACAAGCCCTGCTAGGACAGAGAGGACCGCCAGCACAAGCCCCGCTGGACTAGAGAGGACTGCCAGCACAAGCCCCACTGGGAAAGAGAGGACCGCCAGAACAAGCCCCGCTGGGACAGAGAGGACCACCAACTCAAGCCCCGCTGGGCTAGAGAGGACCGCCAGCACAAGCCCCGCTGGGACAGAGAGGACCGCCAGCACAAGACCCACTGGGACAGAGAGGACCGCCAGCACAAGCCCTGCTGGGACAGAGAGGACCGCCAGCACAAGCCCTGCTGGGACAGAGAGGACCACCAGCACAAGCCCCACTGGGCTAGAGAGGACCGCCAGCACAAGCCCCGCTGGGACAGAGAGGACTGCCAGCACAAGCCCCGCTGGGCTAGAGAGGACCGCCAGCACAATCCCCGCTGGGACAGAGAGGACCGCCAGCAGCTGAGTCACTGCAAAGGAGCCCGCCGCCTCAAGCACGCTAAACAGGGCACCGCCGCCTCAAGCACCGCTAGACAGGGCACCGTCGCCTCAAGCACCGCTGAACAGGGTTCTGCCGCCTCAAGCACCGATGAACAGGGCACCGCAGCTCATGAGCGCCAAGGGCACTGATGCTACTGAGTCTGTCACGAGCAGGATGAAGCACTCTGGGCACAAGGCCCCCTCCAGAACCAGTAGAGAGATACATCCACTACCTCTGTCCTTGGCAGGATGAAGCACTCTGGGCACCATGCCCCCTCCAGAACCAGTGGAGAGATACATCCACTACCTCTGTCCTTAGCAGGATGAAGCACTCTGGGCACAAGGCCCCCTCCAGAACCAGTGGAGAGATACATCCACTACCTCTGTCCTTAGCAGGATGAAGCACTATGGGCACAGAGCCCCCTCCAGAACTATTGGAGAGATACATCCACTACCTCTGTCTTTAGCAGGATGAAGCACTCTGGGCACCATGCCCTCTCCAGAACCAGTGGAGAGATACATCCACTACCTCTGTCCTTAGCAGGATGAAGCACTCTGTGCACATAGTCCCCTCCAGAACCAGTGGAGACTGTCATCCACTTGAGAGACTGTGGCTTTCCACTCCCCAGGGTGGAACAGTGGGCAACCCACCCACTGTAGAGACTTGAGAGACTGTGGTTTTGCACTCCCCAGGATTGAACAGTGGGCAACCCACCCACTGTATAGACTTGAGAGACTGTGGCTTTGCACTCCCCAGGATTGAACAGTGGGCAACCCACCCACTGTAGAGACTTAAGAGACTGTGGCTTTGCACTCCCCAGGATGGAACAGTGGGCAACCCACCCACTGTATAGACTTGAGACTCTGTGGCTTTGCACTCCCCGGGATTGAACAGTGGGCAACCCACCCACTGTAGAGACTTGAGAGACTGTGGCTTTGCACTCCCCATGATTTAACAGTGGGCATGTGGCCCTCTCATGGATTTGGCGTTGTGCACTCAGCCTGCTGAGGTGCCCCCCCTTTCCCTCCCCCTGAGATGCCTGTTTTCTTGCTCTCTGATGCCTCTGCAGTGTTCTCTTCATCATGGTCGGGGATCTTGTGTGGGCTTCGCCCATACCGTGTGGGCCCAGTGTTCCACAGACTTCACTGGAGCACCACCTGGACTACTAAGCTTGGTGTATATTTTGTTTATGGTGTATATATATCTTTTTGCCTACTTGATTTTAATATATTACAATGGTTACACTCATTTTCTTTTGTCTTTGCATTCTTCCGGGGCGGTTGGGGGGTGTAACTATCATGTATAAATATGTATAAATGTGTGTGTTGTAGTGGGTGAGGGTGGGGGTGGGGGTGTTGCGTGTGTGTGTCCCTGTTTTTTCCCCACCCCCTCCCCTGTGTCGTAGGTGAGGTACTCACCGTGGTCTTCGCCGCCGGCGCTCGTGATTCTGGTAGGGGAGCAGGAAGACTATCGCAGGGAGAATTTGGAGTTCCGGCTCCATGGTGTCCTGGTTCCTCGTGGGGTGTGTAGAGGTGAGCGTTTTCCCTTCGAAATCCTCTTTCCACCGTGTTTTTATCCGTGGTGAATCCGCCCCGGAAAAGGTGGCGGATTGGTAGGTTGTGATACTGTGGGCGTTACTTTGTCTTACACCTGTCTAGTGGCAGTGACCGCCAAGCTGTTTGTCTGTACCGCCGTGGTGGTTGGAGTGTTAAAGTGGCTGTCTTTGTTGGCGGTTTCCCCCACGATCTTAATTGCAATTTTTTTACCTCCGGCCTGTTGGCGGTCTTACCGCCGCTTTAACACC